>NC_057803.1:360827079-361127079 GCF_018294505.1 Triticum aestivum
GGCGGCTGCGGGCCGGCGGCGGCGTGCGGTGGCGGAGGCCACGCGGCGGGCAGGGAGTGGTCGGGCGGCGGAGGAGGACGCGTCCGGTGGACGCGGACATTTCCGACGGCGCGAGAGGAGGGGGGGCTAGGGTTTTGGGACCCGGATTTTCGGAGGGATGCACATATTTATAGATAGAAGGAGGTAGGAGTGTCCAAATGTGATGTAGTTTTCACTCACATGGTCCTGATCCGACGACGGAGGAAATGGAAGTGGTTTAGATGGGTTATTTGGCTGTTTTGGAGGGGTGTTGAGCTGCAACACACAAGAGGCCATTGCGGTTACCCGGTTAACCGTTGGAGCATCAGACGGACTCTAAGTGGAACGAAATTTGACAAGCGGTCTACCGGTGGTGTACCAAGGCCACTTGGCAAATCTCGGTCCATTACGAGAACGTTTAACACCCTATCATGATAAGAGACAAGAGGGGTGCGCCAGTGCATGTGGGAGTGTCGGATTGCAAAACGGACAATGGGGAAAATGCTCGGATGCATGAGATGAACACGTACGAAAATGCGATGCACATGATGACATGAAATGAAATGCATGACATGAACAAAACGTAAAACGAAGACAAAACCCAACCATGAAGGGAATCTCATAACTTAAAGCCGAAAATGGCAAGAGTCGGAGTTACAAATTGTCGGTGTTCTGGGAACGGGGGTCCCCAGACTTGCCTGCCTGCGGCCTGCAGCGTGGCTCAAAAGGGGGCCCAGCGCGGTCCATCTTCATCAACATAGACCCAAGACCCTCGCGAGGGGCCAAGCCTCGCGGGGCGGATGACACGGAGCTTCCTCAGGCACGGCCTCATCAGACTGGCTCGCGAGGAGGCGGAGAGATGAAGGTGGGGTACCTCACGAGGTGCCCATGACGCAAGCCATGACGACCAAAGGCGCCAGGCGGGCGCCAGCCGCGCAGTGTCCTCCTTTCCTCTTTGGTGCAAAAGGAGCAAGCGCAGGCGAGAGCATCAAGCAAAGGCACCCGTTTCGGTGCAACGAGACCAAGACCAGTCCAACGGCAGGGAGGAAGTCATTGTGGAGCCCAAGCCAGCGTCATCACCAGAGCCTTTGGCAGGCGAGGACCAACTTTAGTCAGGATAAGTGTACCAGATGTTCCCCTTCAAAATGCCCAATTGTTGGCGCCCTTCCCGCTCAATATTTGGGAAGAGGCCCAGGGCCTTTGCCTATAAATAGGACTAGCCACCCCCAGGGTAGGGGGGCAATCAAGAAGGGAGAATCTAGAAGCCAAGAGAGAAACTAGCTAGGATCGGATCGAGTAGCATCACAGAGAGAGAGAGAGAGAAGGGCGACTGAACTCCTCCTAGCAGTTCATCCCCGCAGCCAAGAATAGACCCTCGCGAGGCTGTTCTTCCTTGTATTGCTCACCATCATCAGCCCAAGAGGCAATCCACCACACCACACACTGGAGTAGGGTATTACACCACAACGGTGGCCCGAACCAGTATAAACCCTGTGTCTCTTGTGCTGTTCTTTCCATAGTTTAGATCTTAGCGAGGCGGAGGGGTGCATGTAGGTAGAAGGCGAAATCTCCGCGCCCACCCCAGTGTTCGAACCTCAAGGGTCTGCCGGAACCCGAAATCTGACATTTGGCGCGCCAGGTAGGGGTGCGCCGAAATTCGTCTTCCACCACCCCATTCTCCTCCGACCATCGCGTCCATGTCTGACGCTCGTCGGGCCCGCGCCAAGCGCCGGGCCGCTCTCGCTTCCCGCGTCGCCCAGACGGCTCCTGTCGGCGGGCGTCCTCGTCGTTCCCCGTCAACTGCCGTCAACGCCGCCACCGGCCCGGCGGGGAACGAGCAACAAGTGTCGTCTCAGCATCCGTCCGTGCGGCAAGACGGCTGCACCGCTAGTCCCTCGCTCACCCCAGCTGGTTCTTCGTCCCCCGCGCTCCACGCACCCATGGAGGCTCGAGCTGCGCTCATCGCGGCAAACAAGCTCCTGCGCTACCGTCCCGTCGATGACATCTACGAAGAATGGCTCGACCGCGTCGCCGAGCTCGTCCGCGCCGCAGGGGGCTCTCCTGCGCCATCCGTTCCGCTGCACCGCACCCCGCCTCGCGCGGGCGACGAAGCTCCGGGGGCGCCCCAGCTGCCTCCTCCTCAAGAAGGCGCCATGGCTCCAAGGCGCGTGGCCCCTGGGCGGAACCCGCTCCGTCAGGTGCCAGCGCGGCAAGAGCAGAGCTGCCAAGAAGTCCCTCGCCCGCAAGAAGCTGCCCGGGCGCTCCCTGCTACAGCACGTCGCGACCATGCTCCTGCTCCCGCACGTCAAGACCCCGCGCTGCTCCGAGCTGCAGCGCGTGGGGACATGCAAGAACAAGCTCTCCACCACCCAAGGCCTCCCGTGGCCACATCAGGTTGTCGTGCCTTCACCACCGAGCTACGCAGCGTCACGTGGCCCGGCAAGTTCAAGCCAGACCTGCCTCCTCGTTACGACGGCACGGCCGACCCTGCGGAGTTCCTCCAGCTCTATGAGCTAGGCATCGAAGCTGCCAACGGAGACAAGAAGGTCATGCGAACTGGTTTCCCATGGCGCTCAAGGACGGGGCCCGCACCTGGCTCCTGAACCTGGCTCCAGGCACGATCTCCTCCTGGGACGAGATGCGCACCCGCTTCATCGCCAACTTCCAAGGTACTCGCGACCGGCCATCCGCCGTGAGCGACATGCGCCGCATCAAGCAACAACCCGGAGAGACCCTGCAGAAGTACATCTAGCGCTTCAACAACGCATGCCTCAAGATTCCCAAGGTGACCGAGGAGGCCATCATCTCAACCTTCTCCGACGGCGTGCGCGATGTCAAGATGAAGGAGGAGCTGGCAATGCATGAAGACCTATGCACTTCCTTGGAGTTGTTCAACTTGGCAACCAAGTGCGGCAGGGCTGAGGAAGGGCATCTCTCCCTCCTTGAGCTGCCTGCCACGGACCCAGAAGAGAAGAAGCCGAAGGCCAAGGATGTGAAGCGCAAGGGGGCTACCGTGCTTGCGGCAGAACCAGACACCAAGCGGGGCAGAGATCAGCCCGAATCTTCCAAGGGCAGTCGGTACTGTGTGTACCGCGACCTCCACACCCACAACACCAACGAATGTCAAGAGCTCTGAGCCGTGCGAGGAGGAAGGATCGGCCATCGCCCCGACCACGGTGACCGGGGCTACGATCGAGGAGGAGGAAGGAACGCATGACGCTGGGAAGACCGCTGCCCGCGCCAAGGGTGGCGCGATCGACCTCGCGAGGATCGCTGGAAAGACCCGCCTCGCGAGGGATACTGGAGGGATCAGCCTCGTGAGGATCGCCCGCAAGGCAACACAGGCCTCCCTCCACTGCCGCCGCAACCAAGAAGAAATGAGGACCGCCATCAGGACAAGGGGGCTGGGGGCTTCCAGGAGCCGCGCGCGATCGCCTGCATCCTGGGCGGGGCTCAAGCCCCAGCCTCTCAACGCATCTTCAAGCAGTTCGCCCGCGAAGTGAATGCAGTCCTCCCCAAGGTCGAAGCCACGCGCCCTCTCAGGTGGTCGGCGTGCGCCATCACGTTCAGCTCAGCAGATCAGCTCAAGTGTGCGGCCACAGCCGGAGTCCTCCCGATGCTTTGTTCCCCAATCATCAGCAACGTGGTGGTCACCAGGACCCTCATCGATGGCGGGGCGGGGCTCAACGTCCTGTCCGTGGAAACATTCAACAATCTCCAAGTGCCCTACAACCAGCTTCAGCCAACCAAGCCTTTCTTCGGAGTCACCGACGGCTCCACGGTCCCGATTGGGCAGGTCCGCCTCCCTGTCACCTTCGGGGCACGCAACAACTACCGCACCGAGCTCATTGACTTCGACGTCGCTCACATTCGCCTGCCGTACAACGCCATCCTTGGGTACCCAGCGCTGGCCAAGTTCATGGCCGTAACTCACCACGGCTACAACGTCCTCAAGATGCCAGGAAGTGGCGGAGTCATCACGGTGCCCTGTGAAGAGAAGGACGCGGTGTGTTCCCTGGAACGAGCCTTTCAGGCCGCATCACTAGAAGACCCGGATTGCGGAAGCAAGAGGCTTCCCGAGACCGCCCCCAAGAAGAAGAAGACATCGTCCGGCCCGGCCCCTTAGGAGGCAGGCCCCTCAGGGCCCGAGCCTGCCCAGGGGGAATCTCCTTCCATTGCATAGGAAAGCGCGCCCGGTGCCCTCCTCAGGCAGGGCTCGGGGGCTCTCCCCTAGAGGGCCACCGACCCGGCTAAGGTCACGAGGGAGGCGCTTGGGCACCACATGGAGGTGTGTTTCAAAGCACGTTTCCCTCAAGGAGTAAGGCAAGGAGAGCCAGACCCTCAGGAGTTCGTCAGCAAGGCCATCCAGGAGCTACAGGGGTCAAGAGTCATGAAAGGCGGCCGCCGCCTACCAGCTGTGGCTCCCCATCCAGCGAGGATGGTGAGCTGCGTGTCTGCGTCGACATACCAGGGCTCAATCGAGTCGCCTCTCTAGAGTGCCTCCGGCCCTCGCGAGTGGGGCGCTGCGAAGGTCCACCCCATAGCTACGTTCGCATGCCTTACGGCTTGCCGAACGTGGCTGCCACGTACCAGCGCCTCATGAGGGGCATCATGGAGGCTCAAGAGGCCAGGCGTTCCGCAGCCCTCGCGGAGATGGAGATGGTCCGCGAGGAGCCACCAGCGCCTCTGGAGCCTCCCAAGGCCCCTGGGCCTGGGGGCTCATGAGGATCGGCTTCCGCAGCCTACCGAGTCTTCTACACCAACACTCCTTCGTCCTCAACATCATCAGGTGACATCTTTCAAGTTTCATTTCTAGCTGGGAGCGCCCCCCAGGGCTACATTATTCCCAGGCCGTGCGGGTCCATCCCTGCGGCATGTATCCCTTTTATTTCATGTTTTAGCTTACTTTGTTGGGGGCGCCCCACGGGCTGCATCATCCCCAAGTCGCTCGGGCCTGACCCAGTGATGTCCGCCTTCCCAGCATCTATTTGAATGAATCCACTCCTTTACGGCTAATGTGTTTGACCTAGTTGCCCGCTCAACTGACGCCAACTGACGGAGCTGCTCCCAGATGGCACGACGCTTGCGCATGGGTCCGTCCCTGCAACGCTGACAAACCTGAAAGGCTGAGCTCTGGCCGCGGCAGCCCCGCATGGCGCCACCTTGTCAAGCCTTCAGTGCCTCATCGCCCCTCGGAAGCAACCAACAGCTGACTGTCAATTGTCATGGCAACCCCTCGTTCTTTCTATGATGGGTCTACAGGATCTCCTAAAGGAGCTGCGTCAGGCGAGGCCCTTGTGGTGTCTCCTTCACTCTCATCCGCGCGAACCGCTTGCACGTTAAAGGGGGGGTGCCTGAGCATCGCGACTCAGGGCTCCTACTGGCTCTCCAGCCCTCACCCTCTGGCCTTGTCCACGGCATCACGACCTGGCATACCAGCGATGGCTGAGACTCGCTCGAGGGCCGGGACCCGAGGACTTAGAGCAGAAAGGGGAGCAAAGGCGAGAGGGGAGGGACACGCGAGGACCTCGCCGAGCAACCTCACGCCTGCCGATGCACGGACCCAGCGACACACCAGAGAGCGGTCCCTGATTCTCGAGATAAGTCACCACCCGGAAGCACCAGCTACCGTGGCACCATCCCCGCACCTAATGCAATCCCGTGTTAGCGACGCCGCTCTCCTTTCTCACCGAATGACGGCTGCTTGAGCGCCAAAGGGGACCTCATGAGCATCGCGACTCAGGGGCTCTTACCGGACCCCGGGTCGCTCACCTCCTGGCCTTGACCATGGCATCGCGACCTGGCATACCAGCGACGGCTGAAGCCGCCTTAGGACTGGGACCTGCCGGCGTAGAGCACCAAGCCCTCGTGAGGTTCGAAAGGGAGAACTGAGCTAAGACGGAATGAGCAACTTGCACAATTCTGTGACAATGATTATATTAACAAACAGGATCACAGGCACCTTACAAGCCCCCACGGGACGCGTCTTTGATTCCTTGCAGGGAACATATCCTAAAAGGACGCTAACTACACGCGCACCTGCAAAAAACACCATCGTCAACAGCGGGCCGTCAAGCACCGGCACCAACCCCATCCAGATCAGAGTCGGTGACGGCCTGACGAGCCCACCCTGCTCCAGGAGTGGCACCAGCTCGGGGGCTTGTAGCTGTCATCGCTCGTCTCTAGAGTCGCGAAGAGCTCGCCGGAGTCGCTGGACCCTCTGACGCCTCCGCCGCCTGATCAGCCGCCAAGGGAGCGGCCGGCGGGCCTAGTCCTCGCCGTAGCAGGGTCCCAACCACCTCTCCCGGGGCAGCACTCCAGCCGGCGCCCGTTCGCATGAAAGACCTTGAAGAACATCACCGAAGCACCGCCGACCTCCATGATCGCAGGTAATCATGACCCGCTTTGCATGCAGGGACTTGTCCAATCCGTGCAGTTGCCGAGGCGCCGTGGGGAAGTGGAGATGCCCACGTCCAATCAACCGCCATGCGGCGCCCAAGGCCGCAGGCTGTTAGGGCCCGCGGCGCTTCACTCTTGCCCTTTCGCCTCCCTGCACGGCCAAGTCCGGGCGCGCCTTGGGCCTGGGGGCTACTGTTGGCGTTCTGGGAACGGGAGTCCCCAGACTTGCCTGCCTGCGGCCTGCGGCATGGCTCAAAAGGGGGCCCAGCGCGGCCCATCTTCATCAACACAGACCCTCGCGCCAGTGCATGTGGGAGTGACGGATTGCAAAACGGACAATGGGGAAAATGCTCGGATGCATGCGATGAACACGTACGAAAATGCGATGCACATGATGACATGAAATGAAATGCATGACATGAACAAAACATAAAACGAAAACAAAACCCGACCATGAAGGGAATCTCATAACTTAAAGCCGAAAATGGCAAGAGTCGGAGTTACAAATTGTCGGCGTTCTGGGAACGAGGGTCCACAGACTTGCCTGCCTGTGGCCTGCGGCGTAGCTCAAAAGGGGGCCCAGCGTGGCCCATCTTCATCAACACAGACCCAAGACCCTCGCGAGGGGCCAAGCCTCGCGGGGCGGACGACACGGAGCTTCCTCAGGCACGGCCTCATCAGACTGGCTCGCGAGGAGGCAGAGAGATCAAGGCGGGGTACCTCACGAGGTGCCCGTGACGCAAGCCATGACGACCAAAGGCGCCAGGCGGGCGCCAGCCGCGCAGTGTCCTCCTTTCCTCTTTGGTGCAAAGGGAGCAAGCGCAGGCGAGAGCATCAAGCAAAGGCACCCGTTTCGGTGCAACAAGACCAAGACCAGTCCAACGGCAGGGAGGAAGTCATTGTGGAGCCCAAGCCAGCATCACCACCAGAGCTTTTGGTAGGCGAGGACCAACTTTAGTCAGGATAAGTGTACCAGATGTTCCCCTTCAAAATGCCCAATTGTTGGCGCCCTTCCCGCTCAATATTTGGGAAGAGGCCCAGGGCCTTTGCCTATAAATAGGACTAGCCACCCCCAGGGTAGGGGGGCAATCAAGAAGGGAGAATCTAGAATCCAAGAGAGAAACTAGCTAGGATCGGATCGAGTAGCATCACACACACACACACACAGAGAGAGAGAGAGAGAGAGAGAGAGAGAGAAGGGCGACTGAACTCCTCCTAGCAGTTCATCCCCCCAGCCAAGAACAGACCCTCGCGAGGCTGTTCTTCCTTATATTGCTCATCATCATCAGCCCAAGAGGCAATCCACCACACTACACACTGGAGTAGGGTATTACACCACAACGGTGGCCCGAACCAGTATAAACCCTGTGTCTCTTGTGTTGTTCTTTCCATAGCTTAGATCTTAGCGAGGCGGAGGGGTGTAGGTAGGTAGAAGGCGAAATCTCCACGCGCACCCCAGTGTTCGAACCTCAAGGGTCTGCCGGAACCCGAAATCCGACACAAATATGGAAAGTTACATCCGGGGTGTTACATCACTCCACCACTACGAGAGGATCTCGTCCCCAGATCTAGGACTAAAAGAACTCCGGATATTCGGAATCGAGGTGATCCTCGCGTTCCGAGGTGGCTTCTCGGTCGGAATGGTGTGACCACTTCACTTTCAGGAATTTGATTGACTTGTTGCGAGTCTTGCACTCAGTTTCTTCAAGAATAGCAACGGGACCCTCATGATAAGACAAATCTTCTAGGAAATCAATCTCTTCGAAGTTGATGGTGCACGCAGGAGTCTTGGAGCACTTGGAAGCTGTGACACGTGAAACACATTGTGCACGTTTGCGAAGTTGGACGAAAGCTCAAGTTGATAGGCGAGGTTGCCTCTTTTGCCAATGATCTTGAAAGGACCCACATATCTCGGGGCAAGCTTCCCTTTGTGTGACGCCCGGGTAATTAAGCTACAGTAATCCCTTGTTAATGAGGCCACGTCATCACATCACTGTTGCCAATCCATGCTTGATCCAAATCTTAGTTCAAATTCAAATTCAAATCAAAGCTCAGAATTCAAATTTCTGAAACATGCAAAATAAAATGTTCAAAGTGTGGCAAATATTCCATAACTAATTATGGCGGTGACCCAACACTTTTAAAAAATATTTAAATACCCCTTCTGTGAATATAATAGTGGCTAAAAAGAATTATTAAATGCTTTTTAGATTATAAAAATACTATACTATTTTATTTGAAGCTCAAACTAAATGTGACAGTGGTATAATTAGTAAAACTAATTTAGATGTTGTTACTATATTTTATAAAGTAAATTTCATTTCAAAAATAAAAGAAAACTAAAACTATACAAAGAAAAATAAGAAAAAGAAAATGCAAAAGAGTTAAGGAAAAAGGAAACCCCCTGGCTCCCCTAGGACTTGGCCCACTCCCACACAGCCGGCCCACTACCCCCCTCCCTCAGTCGACCTCCCGTTCCCCCGACTAGGGTCGCTACAGGGGGTGCCCCGCCGAACCTGCTCGCCGCCCCTGGCCGCTACAGCGTCGGGGAGGGATAAGGGTGCCACCCTAGCGCCTTGGGGACACCTCCTCTCCCACTACCCTCGCCCCACTTGCTCTCCCTCTCCCCTCCCCTGCTCAAAACCGCCGAGATGCACTCGCCTAAGCGGGCTCGTCGCCGTTGCCATGACATGCGCGTGGCCACCGGCCCTTGTACTCCATTCACTCATATCTCGGGAGGTCCTTGGCGTCGACTATGTCGCCTGCGTCGCGGGGTTGAAGATGGTGGGCCGCCTCGACACCGTCTTCTTCTTCCCCTCCATCCGCCTCGGGTCGCTGCCGCCTCCTTTGTCTCCGGCCGCTGCGCGTCTTCCCCGGGCCTTCCCAGCAATAGTCGTAAGCCACTTCCCCTCCTCCTCCCCTTTAGGTCGCCCGCACCCCGTAGCTTCTCCGCCGCGTGGCCGTGCTCTTGCCACCGCCATGGCTGCGGGCACCACACTCCCGAGCCACTACGGCCTCGCCCGTCCGCCCTAGCACGCTCATGCAGCCCCATAGTTGCTGCCCCGCTGCTCATCTTGCTCACTCGCGCCGCATATAGCCGTTTATGCGTAGTCTCGAACATCGGTGCCGCCTGCCGTGGTTGCTGCGCCCAACTCCGGGCACCATCGCACCCACTGGCACCTATCCACGACGTGCGCTGTCACCCTCTCCCCGTAGCTACTCTCGGTTGACCAAACGGTCGCCGGAGCCGCGAGTCCGGCGAGCCCTGTCAGCTCTGCAGCCGCCCTGTGGCCTCCCGCCGCTGCAGCCCCGTCGCGGCCTCGCTCCCCTGCCGACTGCTGCTGCTGCACTTACTCTGCCTCGTCGCACCTGCCATGTAGCCCCGTGTGCCGATCGGCCCTGCCCATGCTGCACCTCGCGTACCCGCTCCCGTTGGCCTCGGTCGCTACCAGCTACGGCGCGCCGACCTCTCGCTCACGCTGACGTAGCCCCGGTACGGCCACAGTGCGCCCTGCTTCCCCTGCGCCTTGCCGCCAAGCCCCACATCACTCCGCTCACCTGCTCCACGTGCCCGGCCCGCTCTGGCGCCGCCCTCCACCGGCGTCGCCCTCCGCCGGTGCCGCCGCACGGCCCACCACCGCTGCCGCCGTGGCCGGTGCCCACCGGCGCCGTTGCGCCCTTCTAGGCGGGCTCCCCATCGCCTAGGCGGGTTTGCCCGCACCCGGCTCCGCTCCGCTAAAGCCAGTGCCCGTTAGGCCCCTCCGGCCTATGACATATGCCCCCACGCCCTTGTTTAGATAAAAAAAGAGAAATCTAAAAAAACATATTAATAAAAATAATTAATTAATTAGTTAATCACTTAATTAACTTATTTAATTAATCTTAATTAAACTAATGAACTAGATTAGTTAATTTAAACAGTAGTTAGATAATGGTGTACATGACAGGGGGACCCCACCCCGTGTTGACCAGTCAAATGTTTACTGGTTAACTGGGACCCCCTGGCCCACCTGTCAGCCACTTGGTATAGTTCTGTGTACCCTGTGCTGGGTGCATCTAGCATTTTAGCATTTATTTTCGAATATTAGTAATTTCAGATTATTGTTAAAACTTCAGTAAATTGTAGAAAATAAACCGTAGCTCGGATGAAAATGTTTTATACATGAGAGTTGCTCAGAAAAATATGACGAATCCGAATACGTGGTCCGTTGATCTGTCACATGCCCCTAGCATGCTGAACATGGTACATTCCCCCTCCGGTCCTTTGTTTGACACAGGTCCGGAACCGGGAAAACATTCCCGGTTGACTTCCCCTTTCACCGGTATCATGTAGCACCGTGTTAGAACACGTCTAGCTCTGCATGTTGTCCTGTTATGCACTTGCTTGCTATGTATTTACTGTTCCCCCCCCACCTTTTCTCTTTGGTAGACCCCGTGATGATGCTGATCCCCCTGTGACCGACGACCCCTCCTTCTCGTCTGAGTGACCAGGCAAGCAAACCCTCCTTGAGCATTTCAATATCGCCCATTTCTTTCCCTCTCATGCTTGCATTAGAACTGCTACTGCTTTCTGTATGATACTACTCTGATGCATAGCCTGTTTTTCTTACCTGCTTTCATAACTTACCTGCTTATCCTAAACTACTTAGTATAGGTTCTAGAGATCCATCAGTGACCCCCACCTTGTCCCAGCTGCCCTGCTTTATATTCGATGACTCGACCAATGTGATCGACGTCCAGGCCCCGACACCGCACACCCCCCCTTAGTTGTACGACTATGTAGAGTTACCATCGAGTGCCGAGGGTGGAACCTCTTATATCACTCCTGATGATACCTCTGTAGTGCAGCTATTCGGTCCTGGTCATCGAGGGTGCTTTCCTCCTTAACCACTTTCGATACGGCTCTGTCGTGCAACCCCTCAAGTGTGAACCACGAGGGTGGATCCTCTTACGTTCACCTTGATGATTACATCGAGTGGAATTCACCAGGGGTGATTCCTCGGGTTTTCCCCTTGGTGTTATACACACAGTTACTATGGTTACTATGACCTTACACTGAACCATGTTACTAAAGACAGGTTGGCCCCGAGGGGTACCCGCGCGAGCTTAATAGCGAGTGATGTGGAGTCGGGTTGACCTAGAAGGTGCCCGCGAGATACTTACGAGGCGTGACCGGGCATTCTTAGCCCTTGCTGCAAGTACTCGAGACGGGGCGACGGGGTCACATCTTTCTTGAGTCTCTGCTTGTTACCGCGTTCCTAATCCACTATGATTTGGATATTTGATCCGAGGGGCCTCTGTCCTGATAGCACTAACCATAACGTGGGCATAGTATGGGCGTTCTGCGTCGTATGCATCAGCCGAAGCTTATTAGACATCAGCGATTGAGCGGTGCGCGCTGGGTTGGACTGGTAAGCTCCTGCCTTTTTAAGGAGGTAGCTAGGTCTTCTCACCGGCCGCCCACACAACATGCAGGAGTTCCCGGGGCGATGGCCCAAGAACCCTGGGGGCATAGGTTTAGTCCGGCGTGCTGACCTCTCTATTATGCCTAGGTCGGGTCGCGGCGTATTGTTTGGCCGAGGCCGAGCATGACCCAGGAAAGTGTGTTTGGCCGGAGTTAATCAAGTGTGGTGGGTAAGTTGGTGCACCCCTGCAGGGAAGAAAACATCTATCGGTAGCCTGTCCTACAGTAACGTACACTTGGAGTTGTATCCCGATCGATACAACTAGAATTGGTTACTTGAGATGGGAAATGGTTATGAGAAATGGATGTGATGAGTAATGGATGTGTAAAATGGATAGTATGGCTCTGGGAATTGCTCTATTGCAGGGAGTCGAGAAAGGATCTCTGGCCGAGGTTGATAACACTTCTACTTTACATTATGTTGATTTGTACTCTTCTATATGCTGCAAGATACTTGAATATGCTAGTCTTCGATAGGCTAGGTTTTCCCCTTCTCTTCTGACATTATGTAGTTTAGTCCACAGATACGACCCATTTCCTATGATACAAATGCATATTTAGTTTAGATCTGATGTAAGTCTTGCGAGTACTTTGGATGAGTACTCACGGTTGCTTTGCTACCTCTTTTCCCCCATACCCAATTGTGGTGACCAGATGACGGATCCCAGGAGCCAGACGACACCACTGATGATTACAACTACCCTGAGGGTGCTTACTACAACATGACGGCCGCTGACGACTTGGAGTAGTTAGGAGGCTCCCAGGCAGGAGGCCTTGCCTTTTTGATCGTAGATGCTTTTGTGCTAGCCTTGTTAAGGCAAATATGTTTAACTTATGTCTGTACTTAGATATTGTTGCTTCCTCTGACCCTTGGGTTTTCGAGCTTATGTATTCGAGCCCTCGAGGCCCCTGGCTTGTAATATAAAGCTTGTATTATTTTAATTTGTGTCTAGAGTTGTGTTGTGATATCTTCCCGTGAGCCCTTGATCTTGATCATACACATTTGCGTGTATGATTAGTGTATGGTCAAATCGGGGGCGTCACAAGTTCATATCAGAGCCGACTGCCTGTAGGTAGCCCCCTTTCCAACTCCTTGGCCGAAGTTGAGTCTAGTCACTACAAAAACTTTTACTAACTTGGTTGTGTGTCTTACGGGGCCACGTCGCCAATTGAGTGGTATTAGGATCTTTTATTTCTCGTCTATACTCTGGGACTCTGATCTCTCTTCTATTTGGGTTAAATGGTTTTACTAACTCGAACATTAGGATCTCGTGATCACATCTGCCCGGAGAGCCCCTTATTTCAGATGATCGCTTGCTGCATCAAAAGATTCTGAAGATACTCTACGATATTCTCTCGAGACTTTGTGCCTATTCCTTTTGCAATTCCCTACCACCGAGATATCCTTATGGATAACTACACACACTTGCCAATCTTACATTCTATACCATTGATCGTGTTATGAGAAGATGCCCTGAACTGCTCTCCTTTTTCCGAGAATCCTTTGAGCTTACTGCCTTCCAGTTCCTTGTCATCTGAATACCCCTACGGATAACTTTGTGCACCTATCGAGTATCTGCTCATCCTCTGTTGATTCATGTACTTCACAAAAGTCTTCGTAATACCATTCGTTCTTGTGAAAATCCTCAACAGCCTATTGTTCTTGAAATTTCTTGCTTGCTTGCATTGTGGTTAATACCATAAGTCTAGTAATCTTATTGTCAGCCTTTGTCATTATCATTTTGAGTCCATTGATACAATATGTTGCGAATGCTCGCAATCCTCAATCAGATCCTAGAATTCATCCTTCCGGCTCAGATGTCATTTTAACATGTGTTGAATCTCAACCAATCAAATCGCCATCATTTGTACCCCTAAGGCTATTCTACCTATCCATCCCTAAACAGAGCATTGCTTCTGATCCCTTGTCTTGGAATTCATAATTCCTTTGCAATTGAGATTTGAGCTAGTCAGTTGTTTCGATAATCTGATCTCCTTGCATTCTTTCTTCCTCTGGTTGACTACTAATGCTCACATCGGATCCCTTGTGGACCACCAAACCCCTTTTTCGGATTTTATCTGACAATGTCCTTCATATTGAATAAGCTTGTGAGCTTTTCCTCGGATACATAATGCTTTTGGTAAATTGTATCCTCCGCTTTCTCAACCGTGCTCTACTACCGAGCTTGTGTTATTTATTCTCGAAATTTATGATATATGTTCCTAAGATGCCCTGATGGGTTGAACCTATGCCTTCCTTAATCGGTGTGAACTCGAAAGTTATGCGGGTTATACTCTACTAGCTTTTCGTCAGATAAAATTTCAATACTATAGCTTCATCAAGAGCGAGAAGTAAAATCAAAGGTTATGCATTGTAGAAGTGGGAGTCAACCCTGAACCTTTTGTTCATGCCCACGGACACGGTGTGGGACTTATCATGAAAGCTTCTTGCAAGGATATTTAATCATTTGATTATTCTTCCGATATCGTAAATTGGATCCCTTGCAGTTATGTTCCCGACCATATTGCCTCCATGATCCCATTTACTGGGTAAGTTACAATTACTTGTCCTCTGCAAATCATTCCCCCGTCCAACCTCTACTCTGATTTACCTTCTGGCATTACACCTAGTACTTGATACTGGGAAGCTTTATTCCCCATCACATCATTCATAGCCTGATCGGCTATATTTTTATCATGTCAACTTTTTAACTGTGCTACCTGGTCCTTATGCCTGGAGCAACTTCTGATGATGAGCTAAGCTTACGTCGATCTTCGTCATCTTATCATTTCACCTCGAACAACAATCTCGACTTTGAGCTTGTGTCGAATCCGTGGTTCTCATAGCCTTTCACTTCTTCCTTCCTTTTCTGCTCGGTGACCTCTTCATGAAATCTCTCAACAAATGTGTCGCGATCATCATCAACATTCTGAGCTATTCCAGGATATCAATTGAATTCATGATGAGAAATACAATCCTTCCCCTCGATGATTTATGTTGTCATCGACAACATTCTTGCCTTCCCCAACACAAACTTGTTCATATAATTTTGGAAATACATCCTTTTTGGCATGCCAATGGATTGTGGGTGAGCCCGTCGGCCACACCCTCATCTTTTCCCTGCTAAAATTGTATGACTTATTTTCTAAGTTTTTTCCGATGGATCCTTGGTGTACCCAAAGTTTGACCTTTGCTTGAAACCATGTCAATGCTATCTCGAAGCATGTCTGTGATAATCCATTCTCCAAAAATAACATTCTGAAGCACGATACTAAATTTTCTTTATCAATTATCCAAACACCATTGTATGGGTAATGTCATGAATTTTCTTCCCCCTTACCTAATTGGTTTTATACTTCTATCCAGTCATGGATATCATGCTCTACTTGTCCTTGGGAAGGATATACTCCTGATAATTGTGTTTAAACACATTTTCCTTCCCATTGTTTTGATTATTATACTAACCATATTTTTCCTTTCCATTCTTTTGTTTAACCTTTCCGGTAAACTAACTTATCTCAGTAGAGATAATTTCCTGCATACGTAAACACCTCAATGTACAACTCTGTCAGTAAAGACCCTGCTACTATTGTTGTTGACATTCCGGTAGCCACCGATGGATGAGAACTTTGCTTATTGGTTTGCCTCGTTCAACGAGCAGGAAAATGGTTCTCTTCATCCCTCTCCCTTGGTACCAATGTTGTTGCCGACATAACTGACATACTATCCTCTGACATACCTTGCTATCATAACCGTGCAAGATGCCAGCACACTTCCTACTTCTAACCCACATGGTGGGCCCATAACCCACAGTTCCACATGATCGAAACCTGACTCTCCAGTACCCCCTGTTTCTAAGGTTATTCCTCACGCTTGGTTTCATGTCCAATTCGCGAGCCACCTTCCTAGTGATCTATTCCGGTATTAGACGCAATACTTATTCTCATTGCTCTGGACCCCTTTCACACCCTGTTTTAGACAAGGACGATTTTCTATCCGCTTGAAACCTCTTATGATATCATCTTACTTTGCTCTTGGTGGGCTTCATTTGTTCAACTCGAGAGGTAATCGTGTGTTCATTCTTGGGATACCCCCAGATGATTTTTCCTTGTAACATTCTATTGTTGTAGAGCTGCCCCTTATCTTTTCGTAAGTACGAGGTAGCTCCCGAAGAAAGGATGACAACTTCATCATGAGTTATTAGAATAAAGAAATGAAGGCATCAACGAAAGGGATCAACTTCTTCGAGAAGGGCAACGAAGACCGTGAAGACTCATTAAAATTTTGTAACCACATCTTTCCCCTTATGCTACCTCTTAAATCTCGGGACGAGATTTCTTCTAGTGGAGGAGAATTGTGACGCCCGGGTAATTAAGCTACAATAATCCCTTGTTAATGAGGCCATGTCATCACATTATTGTTGCCAATCCTTGCTTGATCCAAATCTTAGTTCAAACTCAAATTCAAATCAAAGCTCAGAATTCAATTTCTCAAACATGCAAAATAAAATGTTCAAAGTGTGGCAAATATTCCATAACTAATTATGGTGGTGACCTAGCACTTTTGTAAATATTTAAATACCCCTTTTGTTAATATAACAGTGGCTAAAAAGAATTATTAAATGCTTTTTAGATTATAAATATACTTAACTATTTTATTTGAACCTCAAACTAAATGTGGCAGTGGTATAAGTAGTAAACCAATTTAGATGTAGTTACTATATTTTATAAAGCTAATTTCAATTCAAAAATAAAAGAAAACTAAAACTATATAAAGAAAAATAAGAAAAAGAAAATGCAAAAGAGTTAAGGAAAAAAGGAAACCCCTGGCTCCCATGGGCCTTGGCCCACTCCCACATAGCCGGCCCACTACCACCCTCCCTCGGTCGACCTTTGTCGTGGTTCTAAGCCTGACAGTAGAATGGGGGGTAGGAATGTAGAGGCAAGATCCTAGCTATGGAGGAGTTGTACACGCGAGTTTTACGAGTTCATGCCCTTCTCGGAGGAAGTAACAGCCCTACGTCTCGGAGCTTGGAGGATGTCGACTGGATTATACGCGTGTGAGTTACAGGGGGTGCGAACCCTTGTCCCTGAGGAGGGGGTGGCTTATATAGAGTTCGCCAGACCCCGCCTGCCCTCAGTTACAAAGGGTCTAAGGTACATAAAGGTAGAGACGTTACCGGTAACGCCTGTAATAAAAGTACATAAATGACCATTAAAGCTATGACTTAAATCCCGACCGTTGCAGAGTGAGTGGCTCTTAGTCTTCTGGTAGTCGAGTGGTTGCTCGTATGGTCGAGTGTCTTCAAGACTGTCCAGTGGAACATGGCTTTATGGTCGAGTGGACGATGATTTTTCTTCGACTGCTTCTGGTTCTTTAAGGGATGTCCTTGGGGAGGGTATCTTGATCAGATCCATGACCCTACCCTGGGTACATAGCTTCGTCATTACCCCTCGAATGGATCAGGGTTTGAGGGAGGAAGGAGTTGGGAACACTTTCAACTCATCCTTCGTGCTATGAGTATATCTTGCTCTCGATCAATGAACTGAGGGGATAACATCAACTTCTTTTTCAGTCACCTTGGTCCATTTTTAGTTTTTGTCGAGTGAACTTTCACGGTAGAGTTCTGAATGACGATGTGGAGGATGTTTTCTGTGTGACAAGTTGCTCTGCTCTCCGCGGATTTCACGGGGTTCGAATTTTGGGAAGCGCACCGGACGGGCGAAGCCGTGGTAATCGGGATAGATTATGCAGGTTGCCTCGATCCCCGCGCCACCTTTTTCGCCACGTATCGCGTGTGCGACTGTTGCGGGATTTGTTTAGATCGTCTGGGCCTACAAGTCAGTCACTCGGGAATGACCTTACAAAAGACACCGGACCGGCCCTTTGAACAGTGCGCCCTCATTCTCTTTCTTCTTCCTCAGACTTCTCCGCCGCGCCCACTTCCGTTCTGGCATCGCAACCTCGCTCGGACTCGATCTGCTGCCATGGGAAAAGAGAAGACGGTGGCGTTGGAGCGCACGAAGAACGCGACCGCGAAGGCGAAGGGCAAGAGGACCAGCCGGGGAGGATCCTCATCAAGATCCGGCCTGCCGCCGGGCTGGATCCAGGGCGACTGGATCCGCTCGATGATCAGCCAGGACGACCTTGACGACCTGGTGGAGCGGGGACTGATCCCCCACGAATCGGCGCTGCTCCCGGGGAACGAGACAGAGCCGTAGCCGCGGGAGGGTGAGTGCATTCTCCTCGCCACTCACATCGACCGCGGGTTTTCTTTGCCTCCCCATCCTTTCTTTCGTGGCTTTTTGAACTTCTTCGGGGCTCAACTCCACCTCTTGACTCCAAACACCATAGTTTATCTGGCTGCCTTTGTGTGAATGTGCGAAAGTTTCTTGGGTTGTCGACCGCACTGGGGTCTCTTCAAACACATATTCACCTGTCGCTCCCAGTCGGTCAAGAAGGCCAATCCGAGTGATGAGAGGACGCACGTGATCCAGATGTGTGGGGGCCTTGGGATACAGATGAGGAACAAGAGTACCTTCCCAGCGATGATCCTACCCGACTCGGTCCGGGGCTGGCAGTCGACTTGGTTTTACTGTAAGGACCAGCCGACCCCAGGTCAGTCGACTGGACTTCCCCCCTTTTCCCTGGCTCGAGTGGAGACGCCCTCCTCCTTGAGGGTGATCCCAGAAGAGAAGGCGCAAGTACAGGCGTTGGTCGAGCGGGTCGTCCAACTTGTCCGCGACGGGGTGACTGGGATGGACCTGCTGGAGGTCTTTCTCAGTCGACGCATCCAACCGCTTCAGGCCCGTGACCATCCGATGTTGATGTACTCGGGACTCGAGGACTCCACTCGGATCCACCCGGAGGACGTCAGTGAAGACACGGTGGATAAGTGGCTGAGGAGAATCACCAGCAACAAAGACTATCCCCGGGGGTCTAGGAGGGTGATTCCATTCAACCACTCGCGCCAGCCAGAACAGGTATGATTCTGCTTTGCCAAGTATCTTCTTGATTCACTGTGTGACACCTTGTTGATGGTCGACTGTATTTCCTTTGCTCATTGTCCTTTCAGGCTCTCACTGATATGTACTCGATTCCCAATGGAGTGCAGGAGCAAGACGTCGAGGAAGGAGTGAGCGGGGGCAAGAGCGGCGAGTGGCACTCGGATGCAGAGGAGGACGAGGAGAGTGATGACTCGAGTGATGACGAAGAGGTCGACTCGCCTCCTCGCAGAGAGAGGAGATCCAAGCACGCTCATGACCCGGCGAGCACCCCGGTCCTGGCGATCGTGCCGACTGGGAAAACTTTGAAGCGCCCCCGGATGACTTCCCCAGCGCCGATTGAGAAGGCTCCGAAGCAGCTCAAGGTTGTGCCGCCTCCTGCGCCAAAAGCATCGAAGTCCACCTCCTCCAAACCACCGAAGGCTTTGCCCAGAATCAAAGTGAGCATCCCCACCATCTCCGGGTAATCATCTGACATGTTCTTTTCGTCGATTCGAGCAACAGAACGTAACCGAGTGAGTGCGGACATTTGCAGTGCTTCTACATCAGGAACCTCTTCCTACTAGTACCGAGACGAGGAGATGGAAGATGCAGTTACCTCCAACCCAGGTAAAAACTCTCATGTTCTTGTTCTTGATTACTTGGTCGATTGAACTCTAGCGGTTCACTTGGGGTCGACTGAACTTCTCTGTAGCTCCACCCAACGTCATCAATCTCCCAGATGACGATGAAGACGTGGCTCTCAGGCCCAGAAAGAGCAAAAAGGTAGCAGCTAGTAAGACGTCTCAGCAAGGACCAACGACAACACCAACCGTCTGTCAATCTGAAGACGCGGGCGGGGCCTCTGTAACTTTCGATGTACCCTTGTCGAGTGAGCGCCCCACACCGTTGACTGTACCGGTGTTTCCTTCAGTCGTCCAATCTCCCGCCTCGGAGCTCCAAGCTGCTGCACCTGGGTTGTCTGCCCCCTTCTTCACTAGCTACCCTGTTCCGGAAAACCAGTCGGATGCGGCTGCAGAAGCCATCCATCAGGCTAACGTGATGATGGAGCGGATGAAGACGGTGCATGAGAATAGCCAGGCTGCTTACGACACCAGCGCTGCTCTCCGGGCCAATGTCCAAGTAAGTAGACTTTCGACTGACCTTGTTCTATTAGGATATGCTACCCAAAATATTTTCTTCCATACAATCTCCTGTTGTTTGCGTCGAATCTGTACACCCACTGGGTGTTTTGTTGTCTTTGGTATTTGTGCTCATTCACTCGGTCTGGGCGAGTAGGATCTGAACCGGTGGGGGCATGCTAAGTGCACCCACTGGGTGTAGTCCCCGAGACCGCAGTCGACTGCTGGCAGTCGACTGGGGTCTAAGTTCTTGCTTCCTTTCTTTTCTTCCACTCGACCCGGGCGGACTGGTCGAATGAGATCTGAACCGGTGGGGGCACGCTAAGTGCACCAACTGGGTGTAGTCCCCAAGACCGTAGTCGACTGCTGGAAGTCGACTGGGGTCTTTTTTTTGACTTGACCCGGGCGGACCGGTCGAGTTGGGTCTGAATCAGTGGGGGCACGCCAAGTGCACCCGCTGGGTGTAGTCCCCGAGACCGCAGTCGACTGCGTGCAGTCCGCTGGGGTCTAAGTGAATAAGTTTTGTTCACTCGAAAGTAAATAACCTTTGATCTTGTCGATTGACATGTCTTTTGCCTCCTGCAGAAATCTTGTACTCTCATTTCCAAGTTTGCTGAACATGAGGAGAAGCAGAGTCAACTCAAGCTCGACTTGGAGCTGGCCCAACAGAATTTGAAGAAAGCTCAAGATGAAGCTGCTGGTATGGAAGGTAACTGCCTGTCGACTATTCACGTTGATCGTCTTTTAAAATATTTCTTCGATCTCTTGTTTGATCCGATTGCTTCTTTTGCATAGAAAATGAAGTTGGCTCTGGAGAAAAAGGACTCGGACCTTGGAGCTGCACAGAAGGAAGCCCGGGATAAGACTGCCCTTGCAGACCAGAAGCTGGCTTCAGTCGGAGCGTTGGAAGGGGAGGTGAACAAGCTGAAGTCCTGTCTCAATGAATCTAACAGAGAAGTGAGTCGTCTGAAGAAGGATAAAATTGCCCTGAATGAAAAGCTGGAGTCTGCGGTCCACAAGAGGAATGACACGGAAGCTTATCTGAGTACTCTTGCCAAGAAGCTATATCTTATGCTGGAAGGTACTTCTTTCAAACCGACTATGTTGACGCTTGCAAACGAATCATGTTCGGTCGACTCACTAATTTTTGGACTGCAGAATTCTGTCAAGACTTTGACGAGGAAACCAGAAGGGTTGAGACGGGTCTGGACCCTATCGCTTCTCCAGTTTGCGACGAAACTTCTATAAACGTGCTCCGACTGGAGTCTCGTGTCGCCAGCGTCACAAGTTACCTCACGTGTCTGAAGGTGGCAGTCTCACGAGTTGACTCATTGCTCTGGCCAAGGGCGCCGCTTCAAAATGACCTGGAATGTCTGATGGCTCGACTCAACGAGATCCCTGATCGAGTGCAAGAATGGAAGAAATCCTCCGCACGGTGTGGGGCTGACGTGGCGTTTTCCTTGGTGCGAGTCCACTGCAAGGAAGCTCGTGAAGATAAGCTGGCGGCGATCAAGGTCGCTAACACCAAAAGGCATGGCTTCCAGTCCTTTATGGAGACTTTCATCGCTGCTGCCACTCAGATCGCGGATGGGATCGACTTGGACGAATTCGTCGAACCTGCCAGCCCTCCTCCTGCCGAGTGAACAAACTTATGAAATTTGAATCTATCAAAAATTTGCCTCGGAATGCCGAGTGATTGCTATAACCGTTAAACTCCTTCGGGCTTGATGCTTGAATACTTTTGATTTGCTGCTTGGAACTTTAGGATTTATCCGAATTGCTTTTGAGCATACTTGCGATTGCTTTTGAGATCTGCTCTGTTGTGTTTGTGGCGTAGCTCGGAGGACAAGGTTACAGTCGACATGCGCTTCGTCGTCCTTGCGGACAAGGACAGAGCGTACGTTGTATTTGTGGCGTAGCTCGGAGAAGAGGGTCGCGGTCGACCTACACCTCATCATCCTTGCGGACAAGGATGGATCGTATGTTGTATAGCTCGGAGAAGAGGGCCGCGGTCGACCTGCGCCTCGTCATCCTTGCAGACAAGGATGGAGCGTACGTTGTATTTGTGGCGTAGCTTGGAGAAGAGGGCCGCGGTTGACCCTCACCTCGTCATCCTTGCGGATTTTATAAACTTAGGCGAGCACTGGACTGCAGCTAAGCCCCCGAGTGGGAGGATTCCTCACCACTCGGTAGGATTTTACAAACTTAGGCGAGTACTGGACTACAGCTAAGCCCCCGACTGGGAGGATTGCTCACCACTCGATAGGATTTTACAAACTTAGGCGAGTACTGGACTGCAGCTAAGCCCCCGAGTGGGAGGATTGCTCACCACTCGGTAGGATTTTACAAACTTAGGCGAGTACTGGACTGCAACTAAGCCCCCGAGTGGGAGGACTGCTCACCACTCGGTAGGATTTTACAAACTTAGGCGAGTGTTGGACTGCAGCTAAGACCCCGAGTGGGAGGATTGCTCACCACTCAGTAGGATTTTACAAACTTAGGCGAGTACTGGACTGCAGCTAAGCCCCCGAGTGGGAGGATTGCTCACCACTCGGTAGGATTTTACAAACTTAGACGAGTACTGGACTGCAGTTAAGCCTCTAAATGGGAGGATTGCTTACCACTCGGTAGGATTTTACAAACTTAGGCGAGTACTAGACTGCAGCTAAGCCTCCGAGTGGGAGGATCACTCACCACTCGGTAGGATTTTCTTTCGAGCTTAGGCGAAACGGATTCGCGGCTAAGCCTCCCGAGTGAGAGGCTTGCTCATCACTCGCTAGGATTTTCTTTGGAACTCAGGTGAAACGGATTCGCGGCTAAGCCCACCCACTGGGGGATTTCGGAGGTAAGGAAAAACAACAACAATCGAGCGAGAAGACTGAAAATCTCTTGTCTCTGACAAACAAATTACAAAGGTACTTCTTATTACATTTTATTCGAACGAGCGTTTAAGTGTAAAAGGGGCGAAGCAGCTCCGCGTTCCAAGCCCGTGGCTCGTCCTTATGATCCTCAACGGTGTAAAGATGGTATGCTCCATTGTGGAGAACTTTGGTGACGATGAAGGGGCCTTGCCAAGCCGGGGAGAGCTTGTGTGGTTTCTGTTGATCCACTCGAAGAACTAGGTCTCCCTCTTGAAAAGTTCGACCCCTCATGTTTTTGGTGTGGAATCGACGTAAGTCTTGCTGATAAATGGTCGACCGGATCAAGGCCATCTCTCTTTGCTCCTCTAAGAGGTTGACTGAATCTTGTCGGGCCTGCTCTGCTTCCTCTTCGGAGAAGATCTCGACTCGGGGTACGTTGTGGAGCAGGTCAGTTGGCAGAACAGCTTCAGCTCCATAGACCAAAAAGAAAGGAGTTCGTCCAGTCGACCGATTGGGAGTTGTCCTCAACCCCCAAAGAACTGATGGAAGTTCATCGACCCAAGCACCTGCTGCATGTTGGAGATCACGCATCAGTCGGGGTTTCAGTCCTTTGAGAATTAGGCCATTTGCTCTTTCTGCTTGTCCGTTCGACTGCGGGTGAGCAACCGAGGCATAGTCGACTCGTGTGCCTTGAGAAGCGCAGAAAGCTCTAAACTCATCAGAATCGAAGTTCGACCCATTGTCAGTGATGATGTTGTGTGGAACTCCATATCTGAATGTCAATTCTCTGATAAAACTGACAGTGGTGCTGGCTTCAAGACTCTTGATAGGTTTAGCTTCGATCCATTTGGTAAACTTGTTGACTGCCACGAGCACATGAGTGAAGCCGCTCCTACCAGTTCTCAATGGTCCAACCATATCCAATCCCCAAACAGCAAAGGGCCAGACGAGGGGAATGGTCTTCAGGGCTGACGCTGGCTTGTAAGACATGTCCGAGTAAAACTGGCAGCCTTCACATCTGTCGACTATATCTTTCGCCATTTCATTTGCTCGTGGCCAATAGAATCCGGCTCGGTATGCTTTAGCCACGATGGCCCGAGAGGACGCATGGTGACCACAGGTCCCCGAGTGGATGTCGTTGAGGATCATTCGACCTTCTTCTGG
Source organism: Triticum aestivum (assembly GCF_018294505.1). Taxonomy (NCBI): domain Eukaryota; kingdom Viridiplantae; phylum Streptophyta; class Magnoliopsida; order Poales; family Poaceae; genus Triticum; species Triticum aestivum. The sequence continues at coordinate 360,851,112 of NC_057803.1, forward strand.
CGTTATGCATCTCTGACCGACTCAAGTCACGCTTTCCCTGAACATTTGTCCTCTTATCACAGTAAAGGCCTTGGACTGACGGATGATCTGTCGAGCCTCTTCTTCATCCTCTGGGAGTTCCTTCCTAAGGATGTATGCAATGTACGACACTGTCCAGTCGGGAGTAATGACCAAAACCTCCATGATTAGGTCGACCACGGCAGGGACCTCGACTTCAGTCGGATCTGTGGCACTCTTAGGTTGCGGGGGCTCTTCAGTAAAAGGATCTTCATGAATTATCGGTTTGCGAATATGTTCCAAAAACACATTGCTGGGAATGGCTTCTCTCTTGGAACCTATCTTTGCCAAGTCATCGGCTGCTTGATTTTTCAGACGGAGTATGTGATGGAGCTCTAACCCCTCAAACTTCTTTTCCAACTTCCTCACCGCATTGCAGTAACCAGTCATGGCTGGGCTTCTAATGTCCCATTCTTTCATCACTTGATTGACCACCAAATCTGAGTTGCCGTAAACCATAAGGCGACTGACGCCGAGTGAAATGGCCATACGTAACCCATATAGGAGTGCTTCATATTCTGCTTCGTTATTGGAGGAGTCGAAGTGAATCTGGAGGACGTATTTGAGATTGTCCCCTCGGGGGGATACCAGTACCACCCCAGCACCAGAACCATTCAGCATTTTGGATCCATCAAAGAACATGGTCCAGTGCTCCGAGTGAACTTGAGTCGGTAGTTGCTGTTCGATCCACTCGGCGAGGAAATCTGCTATTGCTTGGGACTTGATATCTTTCTTTACCTCGAACTTGATATCTAAGGGAAGGAGTTCAATCGCCCATTTTGCCACTCGACCTGTTGCGTCTCTGTTGTGCAGAATCTCTAACAATGGAGCGTCGTTGATGACTGTAACAGAGTGATCAGAGAAATAGTGTGCAACCTTCTTTGTGGTCATGTAAATCCCATAAACAAGCTTCTGATAGTGTGGATATCTCTGCTTTGATGGAGTCAGAACTTCAGAAATATAATAAACCGGGCGCTGAACTTTATAAGCTTTTCCCTCTTCTTCTCGCTCGACCGTAAGTACTGTACTGACGACTTGTCCAGTGGATGCTATATAAAGTAGTAAAGGCTCCTTGCTGATTGGGGCAGCAAGCACCGATTGAGTGGAAAGCAGGGCTTTTAGCTCTACAAATGTTGCATCAGCTTCAGGAGTCCACTCGAACTTATCTGATTTCTTCATCAGTCGGTAAAGAAGTAGTGCCTTTTCACCAAGGCGAGAAATGAATCGACTTAGGGCGGCCAAACAACCAGTAAGCTTCTGGACATCATGCACACGCACAGGGCATTTCATCTGGAGTATAGCACCCACTTTCTCTGGGTTAGCATCGATCCATCATTCGGAAACTAGAAAACCGAGTAATTTTCCGCCCGGAACTCCGAACGTGCACTTTGATGGATTAAGCTTGATATCATACCTTCTGAGGTTGGCAAAGGTTTTAGCAAGGTTAGCTATTAGGTCGGAACCTTTACGTGACTTGACCACAATGTCATCCATGTACGCTTCCACATTCTGACTGATCTGAGTGAGCAGGCACTTCTGAATCATCCGCATGAATATGGCTCCAGCGTTCTTCAAACCGAATGGCATAGTGACATAACAGAAGCACCCAAATGGGGTGATGAAAGCTGTTTTTATTTCGTCGGGTCCGTACAGACGGATCTGGTGGTACCCGGAGTAGGCGTCCAAAAAGGACAAACGCTCGCACCCCGCAGTCGAGTCGACTATCTGGTCGATGCGAGGGAGAGGAAAGTGATCTTTTGGACAGGCCCGATTGATATGTTTGAAGTCGATGCACATGCGAAGTGAGTCATCCTTCTTTGGGACCATGACAACATTAGCTAACCACTCGGAGTGGTAAATCTCACGGATAAACCCGGCTGCCAAAAGCCAAGCCACATCTTCACCGATTGCCTTCCTCTTCTATACGGCAGACCGTCGAAGATGTTCTTTGACTGGTTTCACTTTTGGGTCGACCTGCAAACGTTGCTCAGCGAGTCCCCTGGGAACACCTGGCATGTCCGAAGGTTTCCATGCAAAGATGTCCCGGTTCTCACGGAGGAACTGGGTGAGCACTTCTTCCTATTTGGAGTCGAGTGTTGTTGAAATGTGAGTCGGAGCAGCATTGGGATCCGTCGGGTGAATGTGAATCGACTTTGTTTCTCTAGACAACTGGAATGCTGAATCCGTGGCGGGCTTCTTGGCTCGCAACAAATCACTCGGATCTGTATTTTTTTGATATTCTTGCAATTCTACTACGGCCATCTGTGCATCAGCGATCTTTGAGCCCTTCTGGAAGCACTCTTCTGCCTTCTTCCGGCTACCAGTGATAGTAATCACCCCTTTGGGGCCAGGCATCTTCAATTTGAGGTACACGTAACATGGTCGAGCCATAAAACGTGCATAAGCTGGCCTGCCCAGAATAGCATGATAGGCACTCTGGAAATCCACAACTTCAAATGTCCACTTTTCTTTGCGGTAATTCTTGGAATCACCGAAAACCACGTCAAGAGCAATCTGGCCGAGTGATGCGGCCTTCTTGCCAGGAATGACCCCATGGAAACTCACATTACTTTCACTTAGTCTGGACAACGGAATGCCCATTCCTTTCAACGTCTCTGCATACAGTATATTCAGGCCACTGCCACCATCCATCAGAACCTTAGTCAGTCGGGTGCCTTCGACTACTGGGTCGACCACCAATGCTTGCCTCCCAGGGGTGGCTATGTGCGCTGGGTGATCGGACTGGTCGAATGTAATGGCAGTATGGGACCACATCAAATAACTGGGTGTCACCGGAGAGACCATGTTCACTTCTCTGTTGATGACTTTCAATCGACTTTTACTCTCAACGTCAGCGAAAATCATCAGAGTGGAATTCACGTGGGGATAACCATCATCATCCTCTTCCTCATCCTCAACCTTTTCTGGTTCTTTCTCCTTTTCCTTGGGTTGTTTCTCTCGGAATTGTGGGATTAGGAGTCGACACTGCCGAGTGGTATGCTTCGGGTAAATGAAATTACCCTCTTCATCTTTTTTGGTGTGGATGTGGCATGGAAAATCCAGCACGTCATTTCCATCTTGATCTTTTACTTTCCTGGGGTTTCACGGTCCCTTGGGCTTCCCCTTGAACTTTCCTTGAGTCACGGCTAAGGCTTCACCAGGAGCAGCTGGCTCGGCTTTGTGCTTCTGCTCCCGACTGGAGTTTCCTCCTCTGGTTTCATGTGCGACTATTTTGTGCTTGCCACTCCGGAGTCGGTCTTCTTCTTCCCCGTTGGCATATTTGGTGGCAATTTCCATCATCCGAGTCAGATTCATATCTCCTGTCCGACCGAACTTCATATTCAACTCCCGATACTTGATGCCTTCTTTAAAAGCACAAATTGCCTGATGATCAAACACATTCTCCACTGTGTGATGCAATGTGATCCATCTCTGGATATAATCTCTCAAAGTCTCATTCGGTTTCTGAACGCAGCACTGTAATTCGGTCAACCCTGCCGGCCGTTTGCAAGTACCTTCGAATGTTCTGAAAAATACTCGGGCAAGATCTTCCCAAGTATAAATACTACTAGGCGTTAACTGATTCAGCCATGCTCTAGCCGAGCCCTCCAACATCAGAGGAAGGTGTTTCATGGCCACTTCATCATTGCCTCCACCAATCTGGACAGCCACACGGTAGTCTTCAAGCCAAGTGTCCGTCTTGGACTCACCAGTGAACTTACTGACTCCAGTCGCCAACCTGAAGTTGGGGGGAATCACTGCAGCCCTGATGGCTCTGCTGAAGCACTCCGGACCTGAGATATGCACCCTGCTGCTGGTTGGTAGATCTCTGTCGCGACCTTCTCGGTGAGCCCTGTTTCTGTCGACCAAGCCCTGAAGGAGAATAGATCTCGCATCAAAGCCTGGTTCTCTGGGGTCGACTGGAATCCCTCGCCCCATACTGTGAGGGCGCCTGTCATCCTATTGCCGAGGCACGTACGACCCACTCCTTGGGGGAGGCATGGGCACTAGACGACGATCATCGCGATCGGCTCGTTGATCATACTGCTCACGGTTTCTGTACTGATCTCGTCGATCTCCATGTCCCTCATGCATCAGGGGCGATCTTGGGCTGTGAGCTGACTGAACTGTGTCTGCAACCATGGATCTGCTATGGATCCTATTCCGCGACTAAGATACTACTGTATTCTGCTCTCCCGCCACACGGAGCAAGGCCCGGATCTACACCAAACCTCGACCAGCTTCTGACTGGGAAGGTTGGATCGACTCCGCTATCCGAGCTGCAGCTACGAGATTCTGGATCAGGGTTTGGTATACCTGAGTCGGGGGCGGAAAAAGTTTACGTCGACTGGATTCGGGAGCACGCTGTCGAGCACGCTCGTCAAGTGCGCGCTGGAGGTTCTCCAGTCAAGTGCGCTCAGCCAAGTTGGCCAAGCGCACCTCCTCCAAGGCCTGGGCCTCAGGGGTTTCTCCAACGATAGGAGTGTGGAGTGCATCCATGTTCCGGTGGCGAAGTTCTTATCTCCGATGCGAAGAGAGGGGTTCGGCACGGTACTCTTCATGAATACGTGACGGATCACCGCCCCCATCGCCTCCGTCTTCATGGGTGAAGCCAGGAGGACTGCATGGTCCATTGACCATCAAAACTTCCGCCGCTGGGTCGCTGCTGCCGCACTCAGATGTAGTCTCTACGGAGCCAGTCGACGGATCGAACAGGCCGTAGAGGGTGTCGTCGGGCTCGATTGCCGTGACTTGAGGGGTGGCCGACTGGTGAGCCACCGCATGCTTCACCCACCGCTGAAGCCTCGATCGACCGGAATGCTTGCTCCGGCAGGCCGCAGGGAGGGGAAAATCTATAGGAGCCGACTGATACTGGGTCGACGGATGCCGCAGGAGGACGCCACGGGCACACGCGTGAAAGTGTTGCTCCGTGGGCAGGGAGCGCCTCGACGTCGAGTGGAGCCTCCTAAAGCCAAGCGGAGTCGTCGGCGACAAACACGAGCGTGCCGAGATGGATCTCGCGGCCCTCAGCCAAACCTCCGCCTGAAACCATGATGAAGGGGATCAGAAAAATTGCAACCTCTCCAACAAGTCGCTAAGACACCTGCCCCAAGGTGGGCGCCAACCGTCGTGGTTCTAATCCTGACAGTAGAATGGGGCGTAGGAATGTAGAGGCAAGATCCTAGCTATGGAGGAGTTGTACACGCGAGTTTTACGAGTTCAGGCCCTTCTCAGAGGAAGTAACAGCCCTACATCTCGGAGCCCGGAGGCGGTCGACTGGATTATACGCGTGTGAGTTACAGGGGGTGCGAACCCTTGTCCCTGAGGAGGGGGTGGCTTATATAGAGTTCGCCAGACCCCTCCCACCCTCAGTTACAAAGGGTTTAAGGTACATAAAGGTAGAGACGTTACCGGTAACGCCTGTAATAAAAGTACATAAATGACCATTAAAGCTATGAGTTAAATCCCGACCGTTGCAGAGTGAGTGGCTCTTAGTCTTATGGTAGTCGAGTGGTTGCTCGTATGGTCGAGTGTCTTCAAGACTATCGAGTGGAACATGGCTTTATGGTCGAGTGGATGATGATTTTTCTTCGACTGCTTCTGGTTCTTTAAGGGATGTCCTTGCGGATGGTATCTTGATTAGATCCATGACCCTACCCTAGGTACATAGCTTCGTCAACCTCATGTTCCCCCGACTGGGGTCGCTAGAGGGGGCGCCCCGCCGAACCTGCTCGCCGCCCCTGGCCGCTACAGCGCCAAGGAGGGATAAGGGCGCCACCCTGGCGCCTTGGGGACGCCTCCTCTCCCACTACCCTCGCCCCACTTGCTCTCCCTCTCCCCTCTCCTGCTCAGAACCGCTGAGATGTGCTCGCCTAAGCGGGCTCGTCGTCGTTGCCACGTCGCGTGCATGGCCACCGGCCCTTGTACTCCGTCCGCTCGTGTCCCGAGAGGTCATCGGTGTCAACTACCTCTCCTGTGTCGCGGGGTTGAAGACGGTGGGCCGCCTCGACGCCATCTTCTTCTTCCCCTCCGTCCACCTCGGGTCGCTGCCGCCTCCTTCGTCTCCGGCTGCTACGCATCTTCCCCGGGCCTTCCTAGCAACAGTCGTAAGCCACTGCCCCTCCTCCTCCTCCCCTTTAGGTCGCAAGCACCCCGTTGCTTCTCCGCCGCGTGGGCGTGCTCTTGCCGCCGCCATGGCTGCGAGCACCACACTCCCGAGCCACTATGGCCTCGCCCGTCCGCCCTAGCACGCTCATGGAGCCCCATAGTTGCTGCCCCGCTGCTCATCTTGCTAGCTCGCGCCGCGTATAGCCATTTATGTGTAGTCCCTAACATCGGTGTCGCCTACCGTGGTTGCTGCGCCCAACTCCGGGCACCATCGCACCCACTGGCACCTCTCCCCGACGTGCGCCGTCACCCTCTCCCCATAGCTGCTCTCGGTTGACCAAACGGTCGCTGGAGCCGCGAGTCCGGTGAGCCCCGTCACCTCTGCCGCCCTGTGGCCTCCCGCTGCTGCAGCCCCGCCACGGCCTCGCTCCCCGGCCGACTGCTGCTGCACTTTCTCTGCCTCGTCACCCTGCCCTGCATCCCCGCGTGCCAACCGGCCCTGCCCGTGCCGCACCTCACGCACCCGCTCACGTTGGCCTCGATCGCTGCCAGCTACGGCGCCCCGACCTCTCGCCCGTGCCGGTGTAGCCCCGGTACGGCCACCGTGCGCCCTGCTTCCCCTGCGCCTTGCCGCCAAGCCCCGCGTCGCTCCGCTCACCTACTCCGCGTGCCCGGCCCGCTCTAGCGCCGCCCTCCACCGGCATCGGCCTCCGCCGGTGCCACCGCACCACCAACCACCGCTGCCGCCGTGGCCGGCGCCCACCGGCACCGTTGTGCCCTTCTAGGCGGGCTCCCCATCGCCCAGGCGGGTTTGCCCGCACCCAGCTCCGCTCCGCTAAAGCCAGCGCCCGTTAGGCCCCTCGGGCCTATGACATATGGGCCCCACGCTCTTGTCTAGATAAAAAAAGAGAAATGTAAAAAACATATTAATAAAAAATAAATAATTAATTAGTTAATCGCTTAATTAACTTAATTAATTAATCTTAATTAAACTAATGAACTAGATTAGTTAATTTAAACAGTATTTAGATAACGGTGTGCATGACAGGGGGACCCCACCCCGTGTTGACCAGTCAAATGTTGACTGGTCAACTGGGACCCCCCGGCCCACCTGTCAGCCACTGGGTATAGTTGTATGTACCCTGTGCTAGGTGCATCTAGCATTTTAGCATTTATTTTTGAATTATTAGTAATTTCAGATTATTGCTAAAACTTCAGTAAATCGTAGAAAATAAACCATTGCTCGGATGAAAAAGTTTTATACATGAGAGTTGCTCAGAAAAATATGACGAATTCGAATACGCAGTCCGTTCATCTGTCACATGCCCCTAGCATGCTGAACATGGAACATTCCCCCTCTGGTCCTTTGTCTGACACAGGTCCGGAACCGGGAAAACATTCCCGGTTGACTTCCCCTTTCACCGGTATCGTGTAGAACCGCGTTAGAACACGTCTAGCTCTGCATGTTGTCCTGTTATGCACTTGCTTACTATGTATTTACTGTCCCCCCCGACTCTTCTCTTCGGTAGACCCCGTGACGATGCTGATGCCCCTGTGACCGACGACCCCTCCTTCTCATCTGAGCGACCAGGCAAGCAAACCCTCCTTGAGCATTCCATTATCGCCCATTTCTTTCCCTCTCATGCTTCCATTAGAACTGCTACTGCTTTCTGTATGATACTACTATGATGCATAGCCTGTTTTTGTTAGCTACTTTCATACCTTACCTGCTTATCCTAAACTGCTTAGTATAGGTTGGTTAGAGATCCATCAGTGACCCCCACATTGTCCCAGTTGCCCCGCTTTATGTTCGATGACTCGACCAATGTGATCGACGTCCAGGCCCCGACATCGCACACCACCCCCGCTTATTTGTACGATTCTGCAGAGTTACCATCGTGTGCCGAGGGTGGAACCTCTTACATCACTCCTGATGAGACCTCTGTAGTGAAGCTATTTGGTCGCGGTCATCGAGGGTGATTCCCTCCTTAACCACTTTCGATACGGCTCAAGTGTGAACCTTGAGGGTGGATCCTCTTACGTTCACCTTGATGATTACATTGAGTGGAATTCACCGGGGGTGATTACTCAGGTTTTCCCCTTGGTGTTATACACATAGTTACTATGGTTACTGTGACCTTACACTGAACCATGTTACTAAAGACGGGTCAGCCCTGAGGGGTACCCGCGCGAGCTTAATAGCTAGTGATGTGGAGTCAGGTTGACCTGGAAGGTGCCCAGGAGATACTTACGAGGCATGGCCGGGCATTCTTAGCCCTTGCCGCAAGTACTCGAGACGGGGCGACGGGGTCACATCTTTCGTGAGTCTCTGCTTGTTACCGCGTGTTCCTAATCCACTACGATTTGGATATTTGATCCGAGGGGCCTCTGGCCTGATAGCACTAACCATCACATGGGCATAGTATGGGCGTTTTGTGTCGTATGCATCAGCCCAAGCTTACTAGATGTCAGGGATTGAGCAGCGCGTGCCGGGTTGGACTGGTAAGCTCCTGCCTTTTTAAGGAGGTAGCTAGGTGTGCTCACCGGCCGCCCACGCAACGTGCAGGAGTTCCCGGGACGATGGCCCAAGACCCATGGGGGCATAGGTTTAGTCCGGCATGCTGACCTCTCTATTAAGCCTAGGTCGGGTTGCGGCATATTGTTTGGCCGAGGCTAGGCATGACCCAAGAAAGTGTGTTCGACCGGAGTTAATCGAGCATGGTGGGTAAGTTGGTGCACCCTGCAGGGAAGAAAACATCTATCGATAGCCTATCCTACGATAACGAACACTTGGAGTTGTATCCCGATCGATACAACTAGAATTGATTACTTGAGATGAGAAATGGTTATGAGAAATGGATTGTGATGAGTAATGGATATGAAAAATGGATAGTATTGCTCTGGGAATTGCTTTCTCGCAGGGAGTCGAGAAAGGATCTCTGGACGAGGTTGATAACACTACTACTTTACATTATGTTGATCTGTACTCTTCTCTATGCTGCAAGATGCTTGAATATGCTAGTCTTCGATAGGCTAGGTTTTCCCCTTCTCTTCTGGCATTCTGCAGTTTAGTCCACAGAGACGGCCCATTTCCTATGATACAGATGCATATTTAGTTTAGATCTGATGTAAGTCTTGCGAGTACTTTGGATGAGTACTCACGGTTGCTTTGCTACCTCTTTTCCCCCATACCTGATTGTTGCGACCAGATGAAGGATCCCAGGAGCCAGACGACACCACTGATGATTACTACTACCCCGAGGGTGGCTACTACAACGTGACAGCCGCTGACGACTTGGAGTAGTTAGGAGGCTCCCAGGCAGGAGGCCTTGCCTTTTCGATCGTAGATGCTTTTGTGCCAGCCTTCTTAAGGCAAACTTGTTTAACTTATGTATGTACTCAGATATTGTTGCTTCCCCTGACCCTTGGGTTTTCGAGCTTGTGTATTCGAGCCCTCGAGGCCCCTGGCTTGTAATATAAAGCTTGTATTTTTTTAATTTGTGTCTAGAGTTGTGTTGTGATATCTTCCCGTGAGTCCTTGATCTTGATCGTACACATTTGCGTGTATGATTAGTGTACGGTCAAATTGGGGATGTCACACTTTGATACCGAAGCGACGAGTGCCTTTCATTGGTGAGACAGGGAGGTAGACAGAGTCTCCGATCTCGGAAGCCATGTCACGGTGCTTGCTATCATAGTAACTCTTCTGGCGCGATTGCGTGGCTTTGAGATTTTCACTAATGACTTTACACATTGCTTCAACTTCTGTGATTAAGTCATTGCCAAAAAGTTGGCCTTCACCAGTCTCTGACCAATTGAGAGGAGTACGACACTTTCTGCCATAGAGGATTTTGAATGGGCCTTGCCTGAACTCGCTTGGAAGTGGTTGTTGTAGGAGAACTCGGCATATGGAAGACAATCTTCCCACTTCATACCGAAGGAAATGAGACAAGCCCTGAGCATATCTTCAAGGATTTGATTGACTCGCTCGACTTGGCCACTAGTTTGAGGATGGAAAGTTGTGCTGAAGCGAATGTTGGTGCCCATGGCCTTCTGAAAGGAGTCCCAGAACATGGATGTGAAAATGCTTCCATGATCTGAAGATATCAATTGTGGAATGCCGTGCAAGGAGACAATCCTGGAGGTGTATAGCTCTGCCAGCTGAGCTGCTGTGATAGATTCTTTGATTGGAAGGAAATGAGCCACTTTTGTAAGTTTGCCGATGACAACGAAGATAGCATCATTTCCGCGCTTGGACATGGGAAATCCGGTCACGAAGTCCATTTCAACATGGTCAAACTTCCATTCTGGAATAGCAAGAGGTTGGAGGAGACCAGTTGGTCGTTGATGTTCTGCTTTCACCCTTCTGCAGGCATCACATTCATTCACAAATTGAGCAATTTCTCACTTCATTCAAGTCCACCAATATGACTGCTTGAGGTCATGATACTTCTTTGTACTTCCAGGATGAATGGATAGGAGGGAATTGTGCGCCTCGTTCATAATGAATTTCCTTAGATCATCTTTAGGAACCACAATTCGATCCTCGAAGAGTAGAGTGTCTTTGTCATCAATGCGATAGCAGTTGTATTTGGGTTGGCTCTTGGCAATCCCATGTTTCACCTTCTTCACCATGGAATCCAGGAGTTGTGCCTCACGAATTTGATCTTCCAAAGTAGGAGAGACTTGGAGGTTGGTAAGAAAGCCTTGAGGAACAACTTGGAGATTCAGTTTGCGGAAAGCTTCACAAAGGTCCAGTTGGAAGGGCTTGAGAATTAAGCTATTGAAGTAAGCCTTCCTACTCAAAGCATCTGCAATGACATTGGCCTTGCCTGGAGTATATTCAATACTTGGATTGTATTCTTGAATCTTTTCGACCCATCGAGTCTGTTTGAGGTTGAGGTTGGGTTGTGTGAAGATGTACTTGAGAACGTTGGAGGAGCATTGACAAGGCCGAAAGACATGACAGTATATTCACAAGAACCATAGCTTGTTCTGAATGCTGTCTTGGGGATATCTTGTTCACTAATGTGAATCTGATGATAACCCATACGGAGGTCAAGCTTGGAGAATACTTGAGCACCTTTAAGTTGCTCGAATAGCTCATTGATGTTGGGAAGTGGATACTTGTTCTTTATTGTCTTCTTGTTCAATGAACGGTAGTCGACACAAAGTTGGTCCATGCCATCCTTCTTCTGGACAAAAAGAACACCACAACCCCATGGAGATGAACTTGGTCTATTCAGACCCAGACGCTCTTGTTCATCGAGTTTTTTCTTCAATTCCTTTGGTCCAAGCTTGTAAGGACGTTTGCAAACAGGTTTCGTGCCAGGCTCAAGATCGATAACGAATTCAACTGGCCGGTGAGGAGGCATTCCTGGAAGCTCTTCTGGAAAGACGTCTTGATATTCACAAACGACTAGAATCTGAGAGATGGCATTCAACTCTCTCATTGAGAGAAAACAGTCGAATGGTTTCACATCCTTAGAAGAGTGTGTCAATTGAATCTGCCTGGCAGCACAATAAAGCTGAGCCTTGTGCTTAGAAAGCCACTCCATCCCGAGAATTAGATCAATATCCGAGTCACCAAGAACAATTGGAGAAGACAGAAATTCATAGTTTCCCATCTTGATAACCGAATCCTGAACGAATACTCGAGAAGTCATTTGTCGAGCTAGAGAAACAATAGACAAAGGTCTCGGCAATACTTGAGTAACCAAATCATGCATAGCCACAAAAGGTCTTGAAATGAAAGAATGCGATGCACCAGAATTGAATAAGACTTTTGCAGGAAAGTCATTAACAGGAAGTTTACCCATGATCACTTCTGAAGAATCCTCTGCCTGAGCTGCGTTCATCATGTTGACCTTTGCAAACTTGGCATTATGCTTGACCACTGCATTGCTGGCAGATCTCACAGGAGGAGGAGGCGGAAGGCGCCTTTAGTTGAAGCACTTGTTTGCATAGTCCCCTTTCTGCTGACACTTGTTGCAAGTAACTTCTGAGAGCGGACGATGATAAGGAGCAATTGACCTTGGAGTTTGAGACTGAGCTTTATTCTGATAGACTGGGTTGGGTGGGTAGGAAGATCCATTGCCACCTTTGTTCTTCTGCTGGTAGGAATGACGAAACGGAGGAGGGTGAGGCCACTAGAACTTCTGTTGCTTAGCTACCACTTGTGATGAAGAAGAAGATTGAACTGCGTCCCTGACTCTCTTCTTAGATGCCTCACACTTAAGCTGAGCAGCTTCTTGCTTTAGTGTCATGTTATAGAATTGATTGAACTTGGTCGGCTCAAGAAGCACGAGAGCTAATTGCAGATCCTCTCTGAGGCCACCTCTGAATTGATAGATCATACTCTTTTCAACAGGGACGTCTTGTTTAGCGAAGCGAGAAAGTTTCTGAAACTGGATATTGTATTGATACACAGACATGCTGCCTTGCTTGAGATTGCGGAACTCCTCATGCTTGCTCTCAGCAACACTTGGTGGGATGTGATGAGCTTTGAAGTCTTGGCGGAATTCATCCCAAGTAATCACACGACCTCCTCTAGAATCTCTGTATTGTTGATACCACTCAGCAGCTTGGTCCTTGAGTTGAAACGAAGCAAACTTGACAAAGTCCTCAGGCCTGACATTGCCACATTCAAAATGTTTGCAGATGTCCATGAGCCAATCATAGGCGTCTGTGGCCTCGACACAGTTGTTGAAGGACTTCGGCTAGTTTGCGAGGAACTGGTTGAGGGTAGCAAACTGAGGCTGATTGTTGCCTTGGCCTTAATTTCCTTGGTTTCCTTGCCCTTGGTTGCGCTCTTGCAAGAGTTGCAAAAGCATCTGAGTGTTGGCATTGGTGGCTGCCATGACAGCTTGCCATGCCTCCGGAGGTGGAGATGGTGGAGGATTCTGACGCGTTGGAGGAGCCATCTTGAAGAGCTTGACACCCGTTAGAATTTTGAAAGACAGATATTCAAGCTGAATCAATGGATCGAAATTGCAACATATAGTCTTCCAATAAACATTCGAACAAGGACAAACAGATGAATTCCAAAGTAAATCATTGTAACGCCCCGAGACCGATGTGCCAGGTGTCTTCCAGTTATTCGTTGTTGTTTGCCTTGTCTTTGCTTGCGTGTCATGCATTGCATATCATGTCATCATGTGCATTTCATTTTCATACATGTTCGTCTCATGCATCCGAGCATTTTCCCCGTTGTCTTTTTGCAATCCGACGCTCCTATGTCATCCGGTGTCCCTTTCTACCTCTTTTCATGTGCAGGTGTTAAACGTTTTCGTATTGGACTGAGACTTGTCATGTGGCCTTGGTTTACTACCGGTAGACCGCCTATCAAGTTTCGTGCCATTTGGACTTCGTTTGATACTCCAACGGTTAACTGAGGGACCGAAAAGGCCTCGTGTGTGTTGCAGCCCAACACCCCTCCAAAGTGGACCAAAACCCACCTAAATCTCCTCCATCATCTCTATCGTTCGATCATGATCGCGTGGACGCAAACCGCACCTCATTTGGACTCTCCTAGCTCCCTCTACCTATATATATGTGCAACCCTTCCAAATTCGCGGACGAAACCCTACCCTAATCTTCCCCGCAGCCGCCGGACATTTCATCCCATGCCGGCCGGACATGTCTGTTCGCCCGGCCACCTCAGCCGGACCTATCACGAGTCGCCACCTCAGCCGCTGCTCCGCCCGCATCCACTCACGGCGCGCCATGTGGCGCCGCCTCTCTCTCCTCTCGCGCGCGCCGCCGAGGCCCGCCGCGGCCCGTGCCCGGCCCTCCTCCGCGCCGACTGGGCCCGAGTGCCCGAGCCCCCACACCACCAGCCTCCACTGGCTCCGTTCCGCCCGCCGTGGCACCCCGCCGCCGTGCGCCGGGCCTCGCCGCCATCCTTCATCGCCCGCCGCCCTCGACCGCCGCGCCGGCGCGCCTCCCCGCCTTCTCGCCACCGGCCGCGCCCCGCCCGCACCGCTCCGGCCAACGCCTCCGCCAACGCCCTGCAGGACCTCCTCCGCCATCCGGCCATCGCCTCGCCTCCCTCCGGCGCCGCCCCGCTGCTACCTCGCCGGAGCTTCGCTCCTCGCCGGTGTTCGAGCTCGCCGGAGCTCCGCTCCGGTCGGATCTGAGGAGGGTGGACGAGATCCACCCATCCCTTCAACCAAACGGCGTCCTCCGTCCTGGATCCGCGCCGTCCTGCTTCTCTAGATCCCGGGTTGACTTTTGCTAGGTTGAAATTCTTCTAAGTCCCCCGGATTTCAGTATTTTTGAGCATATTCATCGCATCATAACTCATCATCCGTGGCTCCGTTTTGAGCGTGTAGCATATCAAAATGTTCGTATGAACGGGTACATCATTTCATCTCATTGCATCATTTTCATTTGAGCTCATTTTGATACCCGAAATGCTGTTGGAAGAGGGCTATGTGAGTAATTTGGCAGATTGGTTTCAACAAATGGCATTTTGTCATTTTTTCCATGATTAATGTGTGCATGATATGATCCTGAGCTCTACATTGTTTTGTTATATGCCATGCCATCTTTACAGTGGTGCTTGCCATGTATTTTTGTGATATTTGCGGTGACTAAAACCATCTTGCAAAGTAGCGTAATCGGTAATGCTGGTTTCAGGGACATAGAATTTCTGTAAGTCCTTGTCCTGATTTTGTTGGTATGCCATATGTTCATGTTGTTACATAGTGATCCGTGCCTCTTTTGAGGATGATCAGTAAGGATGTTTTGTTAACATTGTGGTGCTCTATCCATACGTGTCTTTGTTTGCATTTATGGAGCACCCTAGCTTGAGTCAATCGAGCTCTACTTTTGCTATATCGTGAATCCTGGCAGATTGTTGACTTGTTTGCGATTTTGCCGAGGATGTTGCTATTGATCCGTGCATGCTATTTTGTTGTTCTTTCCATGTGTAGCTTCTATGCCATGTATTATTGATGGGTGTATGCTTAGTTTGTCATGCCATGTTCTGTAGTGAGTGCATCGATCTCGTAAACATGCCTACTCGTTAACTGTTTTGCATGCTCCAGTTTTTCTCTAAGTGTGAATCTGTTAAGGTTTTTCCATGTTCACATGCTTGCAATTGTATTTTCTGATCCCTTTTGGCTCAAGGCCACTAAGGGACTTTTGTTAAGTGCTTTGAGTAGCTTCATGCCATGCCTTTCTTTGCCATGTTAAGTTCCTGTAGCATGTAGTTTTCATGCTCTAAAGTGTGCTTCCTGATGTTGAATTCCAGACTTGTGTTAATTTCACCAAGTCTGAAACCTGTTATCATTTGCACTTTTGCCATGCTTATTTGAACCTGTTAATGGATGAATTAGCCGTAGCTCAGTGTTCATCTTTTGTCAAGCATCTTGAGTGGATCCCTGCCATGTATGTTGCCATGTTTGAGTGCTGTAGCATATTTATCTTGTTGCATTTAGTTGGTCACTTGCTGATTATCGCAGACCGGTGCCATATTTGTTTTGCTTGCCATTTCCAAACCGTGCATCCGATTTCGGTGATCTTTATATTGATTTCAACCGAAATCACCTCACCTTTCTAGTGGCACTCTTGGATTTCCAAGTTGAGGCCAGGTTCAATCATTCCTTGTCAAATCTTGCATATGCATCACATACCGCATCCCGCGTAGCATACCATGTTCGCATCATGTTGTTTGAGCATTGCACGTGGTTGATTGTGTTCCTTTTGCTTGTTTGTCTTGTTTGGGTAGAGCCGGGAGAAAAGTTCGCTAACGAGGATCCCATTGAGTTTTCTTACGAGGATCAAGTCAACTCTGACAACTTTGCAAGCAAGATGATCATACCCTCGAAATCACTTCTATCTTTGCTTGCTAGATGCTCGCTCTTTTGCTATGCCTATGCTATGATGCCTACCACTTGCTTACCATGCCTCCCAAATTGCCATGTCAAACCTCTAACCCACCATGTCCTAGCAAACCGTTGATTGGTTATGTTACCGCTTTTCTCAACCCCTCTTATAGCGTTGCTAGTTGCAGGTGAAGATTGGAGATCGTTCCTTGTTGGAACATTGTTTATTGTTGGGATATCACCATATTATCTTGTTATATTAAAGCACCTATATACTTGGTAAAGGGTGGAAGGCTCGGCCTTTTGCCTAGTGTTTTGTTCCACTCTTGCCGCCCTAGTTTCCGTCATATCGGTGTTATGTTCCCGGATTTTGCGTTCCTTACGCGGTTGGGTGATAATAGGAACCCCTTGATAGTTTGCCTTGAATAAAACTCCTCCAGCAATGCCCAACCTTGGTTTTACCATTTGCCACCTAGCCTCTTTTTCCCTTGGGTTTCCGGAGCCCAAGGGTCATCTTTATTTAAACCCCCCCGGGCCAGTGCTCCTCTGAGTGTTGGTCCACCTCGTCAGCCGCCGGTGGCCACCAGGGGCAACTCTGGGCTGGCCTACCAGAAGTTTGTACAATCTGAGTGTGCCCTGAGAACGAGATATGTGCAGCTCCTATCGGGATTTGTTGGCACATTCGGGCGGTGTTGCTGGACTTGTTTTACCATTGTCGAGGATGTCTTGTAAAACCGAGATGCCGAGTCTGATCGGAATGTCTCGGGAGAAGGAATATCCTTCATTGACCGTGAGAGCTTGTGATGGGCTAAGTTGGGACTCTCCTGCAGGGATTTGAACTTTCGAAAGCCGTGCCCGCGGTTATGGGCAGATGGGAATTTGTTAACGTCCGGTTGTAGAAAACCTGAAGTTGATCTTAATTAAAATACATCAACCGCGTGTGTAACCGTGATGGTCTCTTTCTGGCGGAGTTCGGGAAGTGAACACGGTGTTGGAGTTATGCTTGACGTAGGTTGTTCTAGGATCACTTCTTGGTCATAGTTTCTCAATCATGCTTTGCCTTCTCTTCTCGCTCTCATTTGCGTATGTTAGCCACCATATATGCTAGTCGCTTGCTGCAGCTCCACCTCATACCTTTACCTTACCCATAAGCTTAAATAGTCTTGATCGCGAGGGTGCGAGATTGCTGAGTCCCAGTGACTCACAGTTTACTTCCAAAACCAGATGCAGGGACTGATGATACCATTCTAGACGATGCGCTTGAGCTCAAGTGGGAGTTCGATGAAGACTCTCGTCGTTACTATGTGTCTTTCCCAGATGATCAGTAGTGGTGCCCAGTTGGGGCGATCGGGGACCGTGTCGCATGTTGGGGTTGATCTTTATTTTGGTACCGTAGTCGGACCATGAGTGTATTGGGTGATTGTAATGTTATTCATGTATTTGTGTGATGTGGCGAGTGTAAGCCAACTATGTATCCTTTCCCCTTCTATATTTTTACATGGGTTGTTGTGAAGATTGCTTTACTTGCGACATTGCTTTCAATGCGGTTATGCCTATAAGTCATGCTTCAACACGTAGGAGATATAGCCGCATCGAGAGCGTTATAAGTTGGTATCAGAGCCTTCCCCGACCTTAGGAGCCCCCTGCTTGATCGAACCGCTAGCGTTAGTGAGTCTAGAAAAATGTTTTGAGTCATTTAGTAATTATATATCGGAGAGTTTAGGAATTATTTTTACTCCCCAGTCCCTTCATCGCTCTGGTAAGGCATCCTGACGTAGAGTTTTGACTCTTCTCTTCTCAAATTTCACTAAAAAAATTTAGGATCACGCGGGTATCTTGGAATCGTTCCGATCGATTTGTGA
Organism: Triticum aestivum; assembly: GCF_018294505.1. Classification (NCBI taxonomy): domain Eukaryota; kingdom Viridiplantae; phylum Streptophyta; class Magnoliopsida; order Poales; family Poaceae; genus Triticum; species Triticum aestivum. The sequence goes on from NC_057803.1 coordinate 360,868,969, forward strand.
CGAGAACATTGTTCTTGGTGCCTCCTGTCATTTAGGGGTTGTGGCAGTGTCCCGGGGAGTTGAGCTCCGAGGTGTTGTCGTCACAATTTTATCGTTGCAGTTCTGGAATACCTAAGATTAGTTTCACCGACATCGAAAATCTCTTTTATGCAGTTGTTGGTGAGATAACCTCAACGCCACCCAGTACTGGGGCGGGAGTTCGGGAGTATTGCCATAACTCGTATAACGGATACTTTTCGAAGGTTGAGGTAAACGATTTCCGAAGGTTTCTTGGTTATGTTTTGAAGGATGGATACAGCTGGATGTAGGATTTGCTAGTTTTGGGTGAGATATTATGCTTCCCCTGTATCCCCAACACCCGATTGCATAACCGGAAAATTTCGGGAGTTTATTAGTGGGAATTCAAGTAGCTCTTAGGATATCTTTCCGACAGGTGTATGATATGAAATGGGGGTTCGACGTCTAGTGGTCCACTTATCCACGGTTGGTTTTATAGTGGTCTCGTTGTGTCTTATCGAGTCCTTGGCTATGCCGACTCGGGGACGCTTCGTATGTCATGTGCACTGCCTTGTACATGATGGTGCTGTACGATCGAGCCCGTGTAGGCTCCACCATGAAAACTTCGAACGATATCTCTATCATATGTTTGTTCCGGCTTATTCTGCAAGCCAATCTTTTGTTTTGCCTTGAGTTGTGGTATTCGAGTTGCTTCAAAGTCAAGTGTTGATTCCATACCTTTCCTAAATGGTGTTCTCATACTCCGATGTGAATACCAATCCTTCATGATAATCGAGATTGGCATGTCAATCCTTTTTCAACCAGAGTGTTAATCTTCAAGTGGATCTGATCATTTCAACATCCGCAAGATCAACTCAGTTTTCGTCAACGGTGTTTGTTTCATCCGTCTCCTAGTTGCCTTTGTTTTTCCCGCCCTCCCACCCTTATTCTTAAAGGACTTATATGTCTTAATCAAGCATCCATCTTATGGATATAAAGTCTCCCCATTCTGTTCCGTCAATATTCTTACCCGGTCGTTCTCGTGAAGATGCTCTACATGTTCATCATTCTTCATTCTTTTCATCTCCGGTGGTTTCAAGTCAAGTTTTGTCGATCATATCCTTTTCCTCATTCCAATGCTTTCTCTTGCCGGTGCACTTTATTATCATTCCACTTCTCGCTATTTATTGTTTCGGCGTGCTCAAGCTATCTCAAAAGGCTCGTCTTGTCATTCAAGATCAGTTCAACCTATTTCGAGGTTGTTATCTCATTCTAGTCATTTAATCTTACCGGTGCATTCTCTCTTTTAAATCGTTCAATGGTGTATCTTTTGAGTGGGCCCTAACCCATAGGTCTTTTCCCAGGATCTTACCTGACTCTTCTTATTTTACCCGAGCTTCTCATATTCTTTTCAAAGTTTGACGTAAGAATGATTCATCATCAGTCTAATGCCTTTCTCCAAGATCTTTCAAATTCTTTTCACCGTTGACTCAACCTTTCCATTTTTCATTCCGGAGTATCTCAACAATTTGGTGGTGTTCCTCATCGTCATTCTCAGATTTTGAAGACCAAAGAAGAGTTTCTTTTAAATATTGCCCCATTCTCTGCCATCCTCTCATAATTGTTTTCGTTTGTGAGATTTTCACCCATCTAGAGCAATTCAAGATTTTGTTCAGTTTGATTATCCGGAGCCTATCATCTAAGATTTATTCATTCCAGCTTTCAGCTCTCATACTCGAAATCATACCGGTGTATAAATCAAGGATTCTCTAATCAGCTCGTAATCTCTTCGTTCTCATGGAGCTAAATTCTCTCAAGCATCTTCGTTTAATTGCTAATTCTTCCCGGTGTTTCTTCATGTCTTAATCGTTCTTTTTCAATTCTTACGGTGGTTCGTTCAAGAGTTTTCTTCCTTCGTGTATCATATCTATGCATTCGTGCTTTTCAAATTCTACCGGTGGTTCGTTGAAGACCTTCTCAAGTTGGCGCCATATCTCTCTTAATCTTCTTTACGAGAATAAGTAGTATGCCAAATCCGTTTGCTCGTCATCAATTTAAATTGATTAAGGATAAGCATAAGGTAATTCTTATTTTTGTTTCATCCAAGTGATTTAATTCCTTATTCCGAAGGTTCATAAAAATTCTTCATCTCATTTGTTCATCTTTCTTTTCCTGGAGTTCCATGCTCTCTCATTATTATTTTTTCGTCACGGAGATCCATCTATATCATTTCAAGGCTTCACTTTGTGTTCTCAACTTCTTTTTCCTTCCGTCTTCATCATCCTTTTGTTATCGGAGTTCTTCATGAAGGTTCTTCATGATGGTTCTTCAAGGATTTAATTCCTTCTCGAAGTGTTCATCAACATTCTTTTCTAAGGAGCTCAAGTTTTCTTCATCTTGTAGTCCGGAGTGCTATTCTTTCATGCATATCTTTCGAGGTGGTGTTATGTCTTTCTTGATAATTTCCCTTCATGCTCCGGGATTCACAAGTTATCGAAATGACATATATTAAATCCAGCAATCGCGTCATTGGAGTTATCTTGGGCTATATTTCACCTAAAGCTTTCCTTTAAGGATTGTCGCTCTTATGGTGTTTATCAATGATCCAAGTTCTTCATTTATCCTCCCGGTGAAATATTTGCTCGTCTCCTTGTTCATACCAATCCAAAATTTTTTTCCCGTGAATGGCAGGTTGTCACCTCATAATTTGAGATGTATTCCATAAGACCATATCAAGCGTATTCTTTTTGTTGTGGGTGTTCCAACAACTCCGTTCGACCCTTCTCCTAAAGATGCCTTTTCAAACTCTTTTGTGGCAGAAGTTGGCATTTTCTTCTCCATTCTTTTATTTTAATCATCTATCTTCTATTTCTCTCTCCCAGAGGCATTGTGTTGCCGCTCTCTTGAAACCTTCTTCTTGTCCTTGTCATGCTTATCCTTTTAACCGGAGTGTTGTGCCCCTTTGCTCATGCTCTTTCATTTTATCAAGTCTTTCATCTCTTTTCAACCGAAGTGTTGTCCGAATTTGTAATTCCTTGTTCCTCTTCCCTACCGGAGTGCTTTCAACTTTGTTCTTCTTCGTTGCATTCTTTCTTTATATGGTTTAATATTTGCAACGTTCGTGGTTTCACTCATTTGTCAAAGAAGCAACTTAGCTTTACCTCTCCTCTTTCTCTTCTGTTGTCCCTCCGGTGCCATTCTAGATCTCGGGACGAGATCCTCTCATAGTGGTGGAGTGTTGTAACGCATCGAGACCGATGTGCCAGGTGTCTTCCAGTTATTCGTTGTTGTTTGCCTTGTCTTTGCTTGCGTGTCATGCATTGCATATCATGTCATCATGTGCATTTCATTTGCATACATGTTCGTCTCATGCATCCGAGCATTTTCCCCGTTGTCCGTTTTGCAATCCGGCGCTCCTATGTCATCCGGTGTCCCTTTCTACCTCTTTTCGTGTGCAGGTGCTAAACATTTTCGGATTGGACCGAGACTTGTCATGCGGCCTTGGTTTACTACTGGTAGACCGCCTGTCAAGTTTCGTGCCATTTGGACTTCGTTTGATACTCCAACGGTTAACCGAGGGACCGAAAAGGCCTCGTGTGTGTTGCAGCCCAACACCCCTCCAAAGTGGACCAAAACCCACCTAAACCTCCGCCATCATCTCGGTCGTTCGATCATGATCGCATGGCCGCAAACCGCACCTCATTTGGACTCTCCTAGCTCCCTCTACCTATATATATGTTCAACCCTTCCAAATTCGCGGATGAAACCCTACCCTAATCTTCCCCGCCGCCGCCGGACATTTCATCCCACGTCAGCCAGACATGTCCGTTCGCCCGGCCACCTCAGCCGGACCTATCACGAGCCGCCACCTCAGCCGCTGCTCCGCCCGCATCCACTCACGGCGCGCCATGTGGCGCCACCTCTCTCTCCTCTCGCGCGCGCCGCTGAGGCCCGCCGCGGCCCGCGCCCGGCCCTCCTCCGCGCCGACTGGGCCCGAGCGCCCGAGCCCCCGCACCACCAGCCTCCGTTGGCTCCGCGCCGCCCGCCGTGGCACCCCGCCATGGTGCGCCGTGCCCCGCCGCCGTCCTTCGTCGCCCGCCCCCCTTGACCGCCACGTCGGCGCGCCTCCCCGCCTTCTCGCCGCCGGCCGCGCCCCGCCCGCGCCGCTCCAACCAACGCCTCCGCCAGCGCCCTGCCGGACCTCCTCCGCCATCTGGCCATCGCCTCGCCTCCCTCCGGTGCCGCCCCACTGCTACCTCACCGGAGCTTCGCTCCTCGCTGGCATTCGAGCTCGCCGGAGCTCTACTCCGGTCGGATCCGAGGAGGGTGGACGAGATCCACCCATCCCTCCAACCAAACTGCGTCCTCCATCCCGGATCCGCGCCGTCCCGCTTCTCTCCATCTCGGGTTGACTTTTGCTAGGTTCAAATTCTTCTAAGTCCCCCAGATTTCAGTATTTTTTGAGCATATTCATCGCATCATAACTCGTCATCCGTGGCTCCGTTTTGAGCGTGTAGCATATCAAAATGTTCGCCTCAACGAGTACATCATTTCATCTCATTGCATCATTTTCATTTGAGCTCATATTGATGCCCGAAATGCTGTTGGAAGAGGGCTATGTGAGTAATTTGGAAGATCTGTTTCAGCAAATGGCATTTTGTCATTTTTTCCATGATTAATGTGTGCATGATATGATCCTGAGCTCTACATGTGTTTTGTTATATGCCATGCCATCTTTACAGTGGTGCTTGCCATGTATTTTTGTGATATTTTAGGTAACTAAAACCATCTTGCAAAGTAGCGTAATCGGTAATGCTGGTTTCAGGGACTTAGAATTTCTCTAAGTCCTTGTCCTGATTTTGTCGTTATGCCATATGTTCATGTTGTTTCCTAGTGATCCGTGCCTCTTTTGAGGATGATCAGTAAGGATATTTTGTTAACATTGTGGTGCTCTGTCCATACATGTCTTTTTTTGCATTTATGGAGCACCCTAGCTTGAGTCAATCGAGCTCTACTTTTGCTATATTGTGAATCCTGGCAGATTGTTGACTTGTTAGCGATTTTGCCGAGGATGTTGCTATTGATCCGTGCATGCTATGTTGTTGTTCTTGCCATGCCTAGATTCTATGCCATGTATTATTGATGGGTGTATGCTTAGTTTGTCATGCCATGCTCTGTAGTGAGTGCATCGGGCTCGTAAACATGCCTACTCGTTAACTGTTTTGCATGCTCCAGTTTTTCTCGTAAGTATTTTCGGATCCCTTTTGGCTCAAGGCCACTGAGGGACTTTTGTTAAGTGCTTTGAGTAGCTTCATGCCATGCCTTTCTTTGCCATGTTAAGTTCCTGTAGCATGTAGTTTTCATGCTCTAAAGTGTGCTTCCTGATGTTGAATTCCAGACTTGTGTTAATTTCACCAAGTCTGAAACCTGTTATCATTTGCACTTTTGCCATGCTTGTTTGAACCTATTAATGGATGAATTAGCCGTAGCTCAGTGTTCATCTTTTGTCAAGCATCTTGAGTGGATTCCTGCCATGTATCTTGTTGCCATGTTTGAGTGCTGTAGCATATTTATCTTGTTGCATTTAGTTGGTAACTTGCTGATTATCGCAGACCGGTGCCATATTTGTTTTGCTTGCCATTTCCAAACCGTGCATCCGATTCCGATGATCTTTATAACGATTTCAACCAAAATCACCTCACCTTTCCAGTGGCACTCTTGGATTTCCAAGTTGAGGCCAGGTTCAATCATTCCTTATCAAATCTTGCATATGCATCACATACCGCATCCCGCATAGCATACCATGTTCGCATCATGTTGTTTGAGCATTGCATGTGGTTGATTGTGTTCCTTTTGCTTGTTTATCTTGTTTGGGTAGAGCCGGGAGATGAGTTCGCTAACAAGGAGCCCATTGAGTTTTTGTACGAGGATCAAGTCAACTCTGACAACTTTGCAGGCAAGATGATCATACCCTCGAAATCACTTCTATCTTTGCTTGCTAGATGCTCGCTCTTTTGCTATGCCTATGCTACGATGCCTACCACTTGCTTACCATGCCTCCCAAATTGCCATGTCAAACCTCTAACCCACCATGTCCTAGCAAACCGTTGATTGGCTATGTTACCGCTTTGCTCAGCCCCTCTTATAGCGTTGCTAGTTGCAGGTGAAGATTGGAGATCGTTCCTTGTTGGAACATTGTTTGTTGTTGGGATATAACCATATTATCTTGTTATATTAATGTACCTATATACTTGGTAAAGGGAGGAAGGCTCGGCCTTTTGCCTAGTGTTTTGTTCCACTCTTGCCGCCCTAGTTTCCGTCATATCGGTGTTATGTTTCCGGATTTTGCGTTCCTTACGCGGTTGGGTGATAATGGGAACCCCTTGACAGTTCGCCTTGAATACAACTCCTCCAGCAATGCCCAACCTTGGTTTTACCATTTGCCACCTAGCCTCTTTTTCCCTTGGGTTTCCAGAGCCCAAGGGTCATCTTTATTTAAACCCCCCCCCCCCTGGGGCCAGTGCTCCTCTGAGTGTTGGTCCACCTCGTCAGCCGCTGGTGGCCACCAGGGGCAACTCTGGGCTGGCCTACCGGAAGTTTGGACAATCTGAGTGTGCCCTGAGAACAAGATATGTGCAGCTCCTATCGGGATTTGTCAGCACATTCGGGCGGTGTTGCTGAACTTGTTTTACCATTGTCGAGGATGTCTTGTAAAACCGAGATGCCGAGTCTGATCGGAATGTCTTGGGAGAAGGAATATCCTTCATTGACTGTGAGAGCTTGTGATGGGCTAAGTTGGGACTCCCCTGCAAGGATTTGAACTTTCGAAAGCCGTGCCCACGGTTATGGGCAGATGGGAATTTGTTAACGTCCGGTTGTAGAAAACCTGAAGTTGATCTTAATTAAAATACATCAACCACGTGTGTAACCGTGATGGTCTCTTTCCGGCGGAGTCCGGGAAGTGAACACGGTGTTGGAGTTATGCTTGATGTAGGTTGTTCTAGGATCACTTCTTGATCATAGTTTCTCGATCGTGCTTTGCCTTCTCTTCTCGCTCTCATTTGCGTATGTTAGCCACCATATATGCTAGTCGCTTGTTGCAGCTCCACCTCATACCTTTACCTTACCCATAAGCTTAAATAGTCTTGATCGCGAGGGTGCGAGATTGCTGAGTCCCCATGACTCATAGTTTACTTCGAAAACCAAATGCAGGGACCGATGATACCGTTCTAGACGATGCGCTTGAGCTCAAGTGGGAGTTCGATGAAGACTCTTGTCGTCACTATGTGTCTTTCCCAGATGATCAGTAGTGGTGCCCAGTTGGGCGATCGGGGACCGTGTCGCTTGTTGGGGTTGATCTTTATTTTGGTACCGTAGTCGAACCATGAGTGTATTGGGTGATTGTAATGTTATTCATGTATTTGTGTGATGTGGTGAGAGTAAGCCAACTATGTATCCTTTCCCCTTTTATATATTTACATGGGTTGTTGTGAAGATTGCCTTACTTGCGACATTGCTTTCAATGCGGTTATGCCTCTAAGTCACACTTCAACACGTAGGAGATATAGCCGCATCGAGGGCATTATAAGTTGGTATCAGAGCCTTCCCCGACCTTAGGAGCCCCCTGCTTGATCGAACCGCTGGCGTTAGTGAGTCTAGAAAAATGTTTTGAGTCATTTAGGAATTATATATCGAAGAGTTTAGGAATTCTTTTTACTCCCCAGTCCCTTCATCGCTCTGGTAAGGCATCCTAACGTAGAGTTTTGACTCTTCTCTTCTCAAATTTCACTAAAAAAATTTAGGATCAAGCGGGTATCTTGGAATTGTTACGATCGATTTGTGACGAGAACATTGTTCTTGGTGCCTCCTATCATTTAGGGGTTGTGGCAGTGTCCCGGGGAGTTGAGCTCCGAGGTGTTGTCGTCACAATTTTATCATTGTAGTTCTGGAATACTTGAGATTAGTTTCGCCGACATCGAAAATCTCTTTTATGCAGTTGTTGGTGAGATAACCTCGACGCCACCCAGTACTGGGGCGGGAGTTCGGGAGTATTGCCATAACTCGTATAACGGATGCTTTTCGAAGGTTGAGGTAAACGATTTCTGATGGTTTCTTGGTTATGTGTTGAAGTATGGATACAGCTGGATGTAGGATTTGCTAGTTTTGGGTGAGATATTATGCTTCCCCTGTATCCCCAACACCCGATTGCATAACCGGAAAATTTCGGGAGTTTATAAGTGGGAATTCAAGTAGCTCTTAGGATATCTTTCCGACATGTGTATGATATGAAATTGGGGTTCGACGTCTAGTGGTCCGCCTATCCACGGTTGGTTTTATAGTGGTCTCGTGTTGTCTTAAAGAGTCCTTGGCTATGCCGACTCGGGGACGCTTCGTATGTCATGTGCACTGCCTTGTACATGATGGTGCTATACGATCGAGCCCGTGTAGGCCCCACCATGAAAACTTCGAACAAAATCTCTATCATATGTTTGTTCCGGCTTATTCTGCAAGCCAATCTTTTGTTTTGCCTTGAGCTGTGGTATTCGAGTTGCTTCAAAGTCAAGTGTTGATTCCATACCTTTCCTAAACAGTGTTCTCATACTCCGATGTGAATACCAATCCTTCATGATAATCGAGATTGGCATGTCAATCCTTTTTCAACCGGAGTGTTAATCTTCAAGTGGATCCGATCATTTCCACATCCGCAAGATCAACTCAGTTTTCGTCAACGGTCTTTATTTCATCCGTCTCCTAGTTGCCTTTGTTTTTCCTGCCCTCCCACCCTTATTCTTAAAGGACTTATATGTCTTAATCAAGCATCCATCTTATGGATATAAAGTCTCCCCATTCTGTTCCGTCAATATTCCTACCCGGTGGTTCTCGTGAAGATGCTCTACACGTTCATCATTCTTCATTCTTTTCATCTCCGGTGGTTTCAAGTCAAGTTTTGTCGATCATATCCTTTTCCTCGTTCCAATGCTTTCTCTTGCCGGTGCACTTTATTATCATTCCACTTCTCGCTATTTATTGTTTCGGCGTGCTCAAGCTATCTCAAAAGGCTCGTCTTGTCATTCAAGATCAGTTCAACCTATTTCGAGGTTGTTATCTCATTCTAGTCATTTAATCTTACCGGTGCATTCTCTCTTTTAAATTGTTCAACGGTGTATCTTTTGAGTGGGGCCTAACCCACAGGTCTTTTCCCATGATCTTACCTGACTCTTCTTATTTTACCGGAGCTTCTCAAATTCTTTTCAAAGTTTGACGTAAGAATGATTCATCATCAGTCTAATGCCTTTCTCCAAGATCTTTCAAATTCTTTTCACCGTTGACTCAACCTTTCCATTTTTCATTCCGGAGTATCTCAACAATTTGGTGGTGTTCCTCATCGTCATTCTCAGATTTTGAAGACCGAAGAAGAGTTTCTTTTAAATATTGCCCCATTCTCTGCCATCCTCTCATAATTGTTTTCGTTTGTGAGATTTTCACCCATCCGGAGCAATTCAAGATTCTATTCAGTTTGATTATCCGGAGCCCATCATCTAAGATTTATTCATTCCAGCTTTCATCTCTCATACTCTAAATCATACTGGTGTCTAAATCAAGGATTCTCTAATCAGCTCGTAATCTCTTCGTTCTCTTGGATCTAAATTCTCTCAAGCATCTTTGTTTAATTGCTAATTCTTCCCAGTGTTTCTTCATGTCTTAATCGTTCTTTTTCAATTCTTACGGTGGTTCATTCAAGAGTTTTCTTCCTTCATGTATCATATCTATGCCTTCGTGCTTTTCAAATTCTACCGGAGGTTCATTGAAGACCTTCTCAAGTTGGCGCCATATCTCTCTTAATCTTCTTTACGAGAATAAGTAGTATGCCAAATCTGTTTGCTCGTCATCAATTTAAATTGATGAAGGATAAGCATAAGGTAATTCTTATTTTTGTTTCATCCAAGTGATTTAATTTCTTATTCCGGAGGTTCATAAAAATTCTTCATCTCATTTGTTCATCTTTCTTTTCCTAGAGTTCCAAGCTCTCTCATTATTTTTTTTCGTCACGGAGATCCATCTAAATCATTTCAAGGCTTCACTTTGTGTTCTCAACTTCTTTTTCCTTCCGTCTTCATCATCCTTTTGTTACCGGAGTTCTTCATGAAGGTTCTTCATGATGGTTCTTCAAGGATTTAATTCCTTCTCGAAGTGTTCATCAACATTCTTTTCTAAGGAGCTCAAGTTTTCTTCATCTTGCAGTCCGAAGTGCTATTCTTTCATGCATATCTTTTGAGGTGGTGTTATGTCTTTCTTGATAATTTCCCTTCGTGCTCCAGGATTCACAAGTTATCGAAATGACATATATTAAATCCAGCAATCGCCTCATTGGAGTTATCTTGGGCTATATTTCACCTAAAGCTTTCCTTTAAGGATTGTCGCTCTTTTGGTGTTTATCAATGATCCAAGTTCTTCATTTACCCTCCCGGTGAAATATTTGCTCGTCTCCTTGTTCATACCAATCCAATTTTTTTCCCCGTGAACGGCAGGTTGTCACCTCATAATTTGAGATGTATTCCATAAGACCATATCAAGCGTATTCTTTTCGTTGTGGGTGTTCCAACAACTCCATTCGACCCTTCTCCTAAAGATGCCTTTTCAAACTCTTTTCTGGCAGAAGTTGGCATTTTCTTCACCATTCTTTTATTTTAATCATCTATCTTCTATTTCTCTCTCCCGGAGGCATTGTGTTGCTGCTCTCTTCAAAACTTCTTCTTGTCCTTGTCATGCTTATCCTTTTAACCGAAGTGTTGTGCCCCTTTGCTCAAGCTCTTTCATTTTATCAAGTCTTTCATCTCTTTTCAACCGAAGTGCTGTCCGAATTTGTAATTCCTTGCTCCTCTTCCCTACCGGAGTGCTTTCAACTTTGTTCTTGTTTGTTGCATTCAACGTTCATGGTTTCATTTGTTTGTCAAAGAAGCAACTTAGCTTTACCTCTCCTCTTTCTCTTCCTTTGTCCCTCCGGTGCCATTCTAGATCTCAGGACGAGATCCTCTCGTAGTGGTGGAGTGTTGTAACGCACCGAGACCGATGTGCCAGGTGTCTTCCAGTTATTCGTTGTTGTTTGCCTTGTCTTTTCTTGCGTGTCATGCATTTCATATCATGTCATCATGTGCATTTCATTTGCATACATGTTCGTCTCATGCATCCGAGCATTTTCCCCGTTGTCCATTTTGCAATCCGGCGCTCCTATGTCATCCGGTGTCCCTTTCTACCTCTTTTCGTGTGTGGGTGTTAAACATTTTCGGATTGGACCGAGACTTGTCATGCGGCCTTGGTTTACTACCGGTAGACTGCCTGTCAAGTTTCGTGCCATTTGGACTTCGTTTGATACTCCAACGGTTAACCGAGGGACCGAAAAGGCCTCGTGTGTGTTGCAGCCCAACACCCCTCTAAAGTGGCCCAAAACCCACCTAAACCTCCTCCATCATATTGGTCGTTCGATCAAGATCGCGTGGCCGCAAACCGCACCTCATTTGGACTCTCCTAGCTCCCTCTACCTATATATATGTGCAACCCTTCCAAATTCGCGGACGAAACCCTACCCTAATCTTCCCCGCCGCCGCCGGACATTTCATCCCACGCCGGCTGTACATGTCCGTTTGCCCAGCCACCTCACTCAGACCTATCACGAGCCGCCACCTCAGCCGCTGCTCCGCCCGCTTCCACTCACGGCGCGCCATGTGGCGCCGCCTCTCTCTCCTCTCGCGCGCGTCGCCGAGGCCCGCCGCGGCCCGCGCCCGGCCCTCCTCCGCACCGACCGGGCCCGAGCGCCCGAGCCCCCGCGCCACCAACCTCCGCTGGCTCTGTGCCGCCCGCCCGCCGTGCGCCGTGCCCCGCCGCTGTCCTTCGTCGCCCGCCGCCCTCGACCGCAGCGCCGCCGCGCCTCCCCGCCTTCTCGCCGATGGCCGCGCCCCGCCCGCGCCGCTCCAGCCAACGCCTCCGCCAGCGCCCTGCCAGACCTCCTCCGCCATCCGGCCATCGCCTCGCCTCCCTCCGGCGCCGCCCCGCAGCTACCTCGCCGGAGCTTCGCTCCTCGCCGGCGTTCGAGCTCGCCGGAGCTCCGCCTTGGTCGGATCCGAGGAGGGTGTATGAGATCCACCCATCCCTCCAACCAAACGGCATCCTCCGTCCCGGATCCGCGCCGTCCCGCTTCTCTCCATCCCAGGTTGACTTTTGCGAGGTTGAAATTCTTCCAAGTCCCCCAGATTTTAGTATTTTTTGAGCATATTCATCGCATCTTAACTCATCATCCGTGGCTCCATTTTGAGCGTGTAGCATATCAAAATGTTCGTCTCAACGACTACATCATTTCATCTCATTGCATAATTTTCATTTGAGCTCATCTTGATGCCCGAAATGCTGTTGGAAGAGGGCTATGTGAGTAATTTGGCAGGTCTGTTTCAGCAAATGGCATTTTGTCATTTTTGCCATGATTAATGTGTGCATGATATGATCCTAAGCTCTACATGTGTTTTGTTATATGCCATGCCATCTTTACAGTGGTGCTTGCCATGTATTTTTGTGATATTTGTGGTGACTAAAACCAGCTTGCAAAGTAGCGTAATGGTAATGCTGATTTCAGGGACTTAGAATTTCTCCAAGTCCTTGTCCTGATTTTGTCGTTATGCCATATGTTCATGTTGTTTCCTAGTGATCTGTACCTCTTTTGAGGATGATCAGTAAGGATGTTTTGTTAACATTGTGGTTCTCTATCCATCCATGTCTTTGTTTGCATTTATGGAGCATCCTAGCTTGATTCAATCGAGCTCTACTTTTGCTATATCGTGAATCCTGGCAGATTGTTGACTTGTTAGCGATTTTGCCGAGGATGTTGCTATTGATCCGAGCATGCTATGTTGTTGTTCTTGCCATGTCTAGCTTCTATGCCATGTATTATTGATGGGTGTATGCTTAGTTTGTCATGCAATGCTCTTTAGTGAGTGCATCGAGCTCGTAAACATGCCTACTCGTTAACTGTTTTGCATGCTCCAGTTTTTCTCTTAAGTCTGAATCTGTTTATGTTTTTGCCATGTTCACATGCTTGATATTGTATTTTCTGATCCCTTTTGGCTCAAGGCCACTAAGTTGTTAAGTGCTTTGAGTAGATTCATGCCATGCCTTGCTTTGCCATGTTAAGTTCCTATAGCATGTAGTTTTCATGCTCTAAAGTGTACTTCCTGATGTTGAATTCCAGACTTGTGTTAATTTCACCAAGTCTGAAACCTGTTATCATTTGCACTTTTGCCATGCTTGTTTGAACCTGTTAATGGATGAATTAGTCGTAGCTCAGTGTTCATCTTTTGTCAAGCATCTTGAGTGGATTCCTGCCATGTATTTTGTTGAAATGTTTGAGTGCTGTAGCATATTTATCTTGTTGCATTTAGTTGGTCACTTGCTGATTATCGCAGACCGGTGCCATATTTGTTTTGCTTGCCATTTCCAAATCGTGCATCCGATTCCGGTGATCTTTATATTGATTTCAACCGAAATCACCTCACCTTTCCAGTGGCACTCTTGGATTTCCAAGTTGAGGCCAGGTTCAATCATTCCTTGTCAAATCTTGCATATGCATCACATACCGCATCCCGCATAGCATACCATGTTCGCATCATGTTGTTTGAGCATTGCATGTGGTTGATTGTGTTTCTTTTGCTTGTTTGTCTTGTTTGGGTAGAGCCAGGAGACGACTTCGCTAACGAGGAGCCCATTTAGTTTGCTTACGAGGATCAAGTCAACTCTGACAACTTTGCAGGCAAGATGATCATACCCTCAAAATCACTTCTATCTTTGCTTGCTAGATGCTCGCTCTTTTTCTATGCCTATGCTACGATGCCTACCACTTGCTTACCCTGCCTCCCAAATTTCCATGTCAAACCTCTAACCCACCATGTCCTAGCAAACCGTTGATTGGCTATGTTACCACTTTGCTCAGCCCCTCTTATAGCGTTGCTAGTTGCAGGTGAAGATTGGAGATCGTTCCTTGTTGGAACATTGTTTATTGTTGGGATATCACCATATTATCTTGTTATATTAATGCACCTATATACTTGGTAAAGGGTGGAAGGCTCGGCCTTTTGCCTAGTGTTTTGTTCCACTCTTGCCTCCCTAGTTTCCGTCATATCGGTGTTATGTTCCCGGATTTTGCGTTCCTTACGCGGTTGGGTGATAATGGGAACCCCTTGACAGTTTGCCTTGAATAAAACTCCTCCAGCAATGCCCAACCGTGGTTTTACCATTTGCCACCTAGTCTCTTTTTCCCTTGGGTTTCCGGAGCCCAAGGGTCATCTTTATTTAAACCCCCTGGGCCAGTGCTCCTCTGAGTGTTGGTCCACCTCGTCAGCCGCCGGTGGCCACCAGGGGCAACTCTGGGCTGGCCTACCGGAAGTTTGGATAATCTGAGTGTGCCCTGAGAACGAGATATGTGCAGCTCCTATCGGGATTTGTTGGCACATTCAGGCGGTGTTGCTGGACTTGTTTTACCATTGTCGAGGATGTCTTGTAAAACCGAGATGCCGAGTCTGATCGGAATGTCTTGGGAGAAGGAATATCCTTCGTTAACCGTGAGAGCTTGTGATGGGCTAAGTTGGGACTCCCCTGCAGGGATTTGAACTTTCGAAAGCCGTGCCCGCGGTTATGGCAGATGGGAATTTGTTAACGTCTGGTGGTAGAAAACCTGAAGTTGATCTTAATTAAAATACATCAACCGCGTGTGTAACCGTGATGGTCTCTTTTCGGCGGAATCCGGGAAGTGAACACGGTGTTGGAGTTATGCTTGACGTAGGTTGTTCTAGGATCACTTCTTGATCATAGTTTCTCGATCATGCTTTGCCTTCTCTTCTCGCTCTCATTTGCGTATGTTAGCCACCATATATGCTAGTCGCTTGCTGCAGCTCCACCTCATACCTTTACCTTACCCATAAGCTTAAATAGTCTTGATCGCGAGGGTGCGAGATTGCTGAGTCCCCGTGACTCACATTTTACTTCCAAAACCTGATGCAGGGACCGATGATACCATTCCAGATGATGCGCTTGAGCTCAAGTGGGAGTTCGATGAAGACTCTCATCGTTACTATGTGTCTTTCCCAGATGATCAATAGTGGTGCCCAGTTGGGGCGATCGGGGACCGTGTCGCATGTTGGGGTTGATCTTTATTTTGGTACCGTAGTCGGACCATGAGTGTATTGGATGATTGTAATGTTATTCATGTATTTGTGTGACGTGGCGAGTGTAAGCCAACTATGTATCCTTCCCCTTTTATATATTTACATGGGTTGTTGTGGAGATTGCCTTACTTGCGACATTGCTTTCAATGCGGTTATGCCTCTAAGTCATGCTTCGACACGTAGGAGATATAGCCGCATCGAGGGCGTCACAATCATCACACGTCCATTAAGTTGAGAAGCCACTTAGATAAAGGTAGATCAATAAAGCAACAAGGTAGGGATATGAACAAATAAGTGGTAAGGATTACCCAATCACAAACCAAATATCTGCGGGAAGAAATACTAGAGCTACTTGAATTCCCACCTATGAAACTCCCGAAACTTTTTGGTTATGCAATTAGGTGTTGGGGATACAGGGGAAGCATAATATCTCACCCAAACTAACAATTCCTACATCCAGTTGTATCCATCCTTCAACACATAACCAAGAAACCTTCGGAAATCATGTACCTCAACCTTCGAAAAGCGTCCGTTTTACGAGTTATGGCAATACTCCCGAACTCCCGCCCCAGTACTAGGTGGCGTCGAGGTTATCTCACCAACAACTGCATAAAAGAGATTTCCGATGTCGGCGAACTCACGTATTCCAGAACAGCCACGATAAAATTGTGACGACAACACCTCGGAGCTCAACTCCCCGGGACACTGCCACAACCCCTACATGCCAGGAGGCACCAAGAACAATGTTCTCGTCACAAGACTATCAGAACGATTCCAAGATACCCGCGTGATCCTAAAATTTATTTAGTGAAATTTGAGGAGAGGAGAGTCAAAACTTCTACGTTAGGAGGCCTCACCAGAGCAACGAAGGGACTGAGGAGTAAAAGAATCCTACTCTCTGATATATATATAATCCTAAGACTCAAAATGTTTTCTTCTAGACTCAACAACGTCAGCGATTCGATTAAGCAGGGGGCTCCTAAGTCGGGGATGGCTCTGATAACCAACTTGTAACACCCACAATGCGGCTATATCTCCGACGTGTCGGGGCATGACTTAGAGGCATATCTGCATGGTAGGCTTGTCGCAAGAGGGGTAATCTGCACACATCCCATGTACTGAATAAGAAAGCGATAAAGAGTTGGCTTACAATTGCCACTTCACACAATACATAAATAATTCATACATCATCCATGGTACAATCAAAGGTCCGACTACGGAACCAAAATAAAGGAAGACAACCCCAAATGCTAGATCCCCGATCATCCCAACTGGGCTCCACTACTGATCATCCAGAAAAGAAACATAGTAATGGCCCGAATCCTCGTCGAACTCCCACTTGAGTTCGGTATCGTCACCTGCACTGGCATCATCGGCACCTGCATCTGTTTGGAAGTAACCGTGAGTCACGAGGACTCAGCAATCTCACACCTGCGAGATCAAGACTATTTAAGCTTAAGGGTAGGAAATGGTAGTGAGGTGGAGCTGCAACAAGCACTAAGCATATATGGTGGCTAACATACGAAAATAAGAGCGAGAAGAGAAGCAACGCATGGTCGAGAAGCTATAAGTGATCAAGAAGTGATCCTGAAGCTACTTACATTTCAAGCATAACAAGAGACCGTGTTCTCTTCCCGGACTCCGCCAAAAAGAGACCATCACGGCTACACACACGGTTCATTCATTTTAATTAAGTTAAGTGTCAAGTTCTCTACAACCGGATATTAACAAATTCCCATCTGCCACATAACCGCGGGCACGGCTCTTGAAAGTTTATACCCTACAGGGGTGTCCCAACTTAGCCCATCACAAGCTCTCATGGTCAACGAAGGATATTACTTCTCCTAGGAAGACCCGATCAGTCTCGAAATCCCGGTTACAAGACATTTCGACAATGGTAAAACAAGACCAGCAAGACCACCCGACTGTGCCGACAAATCCCGATAGGAGCTGCACATATCTCGTTCTCAGGGCACATCGGATGAGCAATCCGTACAACTAAAACCAACCCTGAAGTTTCCCTGAGGTGGCGCTCCAAGGGGCTCTAGTTTGGACCAACACTCAGAGGAGCACTGGCCCAGGGGTTTAAAATAAAGATGACCTTTGAGTCCGTGGAATCCAACGGAAAAGGCTTAGGTTGCAAATGTTAAAACCAAGGTTGGGCCTTACTGGAGGAGTTTTATTCAAGGCGAACTGTCAAGGGGTTCCCATAACACCCAACCGCGTAAGGAACGCAAAATCAAGGAACATAACACCGGTATGATGGAAACTAGGGCGGCAAGAGTGGAACAAAACACCAGGCATAATGCCAAGCCTTCCACCCTTTACCAAGTATATAGATGCATTAAAGTAAATAAGATATAATAATGTGTGATGGCCTGGGTTATTAGGGATGATATACTACTCATATCAATAAGGAATTCCTTCTTTTCCGGGAGCCCATTCGGACAGATCTCCAAAGTTAAGCGTGCTCAGCTTGGAGTAGTGTCAGGATGGGTGACCGACCGGGAAGTTGCTCCCGGGTGCGCAGAAAAGACTAGTATTGATCTGTGGGGCTAGTCTAGATCCCGCCAGGAGTAATGACCACCGGCAGGTGTGTCCGGGGCATTACAAACTTCCCTCCCGGAGGGGGAAATCATCGTCATCATCATCATCATCATCATCACCAACAACTCTCCCATCTTGGGGAGGGCAATCTCCATAAACATCTTCAATAGCACCATCTCATCTCAAACCCTAGTTCATCTCTTGTGTTCAATCTTTGTACTAGAACTATAGATTGGCGCTTGTGGGTGACTAGTAGTGTTGATTACATCTTATAGTTGATTACTATATGGTTTATTTGGTGGAAGATTATATATTCAGATCCATTAGGATATTTAATACCCCTCTGATCTTGAGCATGTTTATTACTTGTGAGTAGTTACTTTTGTTCTTGAGGTCATGGGAGAAATCATGTTGCAAGTAATCATGTGAACTTGATATGTGTTTGATATTTTGATAGTATGTATGTTGTGATTCCCTAAGTGGTGTCATGTGAACATCGACTACATGACACTTCACCATATTTGGGCCTAAGGGAATACATTCTGGAGTAGTTATTAGATGATGGGTTGCGAGACTGATAGAAGCTTAAACCCTAGTTTATGTGCTATTTCGTAAGGGACCGATTGGATCCAAAACTTCAATGTTATGGTTAGAATTTATCCTTAATACTTTTTTCGTAGTTGCGGATGCTTGCAATGGGGTTAACCATAAGTAGGAGGTTTGTTCAAGTAAGAACAACACCTAAGCACCGGTCCACCCACATATCAAATTATCAAAGTAGCGAAGACAAATTGAACCAATATGATGAAATTGACTAGATGAAATTCCCGTGTACCCTCAAGAACACTTTGCTTATTATAAGAGACCATTTGTCCTGCCCTTTGCCTCATAAGGATTGGGATATATTGCTGCACTTTTGTTACTATTATCGTTACTTGCTTGTTACAAATTATCTTGCTATCAAACTACTCTGTTACTTACAATTTCAGCACTTGCAGACATTACCTTGCTGAAAACCACTTGTCATTTCCTCCTGCTCCTCCTTGAGTTTGACACCCTTACTTATCTAAAAGAGCTACAATTGATATCCTATACTTGTGGGTCATCAAGGCTATTTTCTAGTGCCGTTGTCGGGGAGTCAAGCGCCTTTGGTAAGTGGAAATTGGTAAGGAAACATTTATATAGTGGCTGAAATTTACTGTCACTTATTACTATGGAAAACAATCCTTTGAGGGGTTTGTTCCGGGTATCTTCACCTCGACTGGAACCACAATTAGCTACCCCTCAACCTACTACACATGCTAAAAATATCGAATAGGAAATTCCTTCGGGTATGATAGAACAACTTCTAGCTATTCCTTATGTAGGAGATGGAACCGAACATCCTGATACGCACTTAATATATGTGGAACAAATTTGTGGATTTCTTAAGCTTCCAAGTTTACCTGGAGAAGAAGTTAAGAAGAAGGTTTTCCCTTTATCTTTGAAAGGCAAAAGCATTGGCATGGTATAGGCTATGCGATGATATTGGATCTTCGAATAGGAATCGATTGAAATTGGAATTTCACCAAAAAAATATCCTATGCATCTAGTTCATTGTGATCGGAATTACATATATAATTTTTTGGCCTTGTGAAGGAGAAAGTATCGCTCTAGCTTGGGGGAGGCTTAAGTCAATGTTATATTCATTTCCCAATCATGAGCTCTCAAGAGAAATTATTATTCAGAATTTTTATGCTCGGCTTTCTCGTGATGATCAGTCCATGCTTGATACTTCTTGTATTGGTTCCTTTATGAAGAAGACTATTGAATTCCGATGGGATCTTTTGGAAAGAATTAAATGCAACTCTGCAGATTGGGACCTCGAGAAGGTAAGGAGTCAGGTATTAAGTTTAAATATGATTGTGTTAAATCTTTTATGAATACTGATGCTTTTCAAAAGTTTAGCACTAAATATGGACTGGACTCTGAGGTAGTAGCGTCTTTTGTGAATCATTTGCTACTCATGTTGATCGCCCTAAGAAGAAATGGTTTAAATATCATCCACCTATTAAATAAGAAATTAAAGAATTCGAACTAGCTAAAGATGAAACTATACTTTATAATGTTGATCCAGTTGTTCCTACTGCTTATATTGAGAAACCACCTTTCCCTGTTAGGAGAAAGGAACATTCTAAAGTTTCAACTGTGGTCAACAAAAGTTATATTAGAACACCTAAACCAGATGAACAAAATAAATTAGAACCTAGTGTTGCCATGGTTAAGGATCTTCTAGAAGCAAATATAGATGGGCATGTTATTTACTTCTGTAATGAAGCTACTAGAATTGCCAAACCCGATAGAATGGATAATAATAGACATGTTGTTGGCATGCCCGTTGTCTCAGTCAAAATAGGAGATCATTGTTATCATGGTTTATGTGACATAGGTGCTAGCGTGATTTCTATTCCCTTTACTTCATATCAAATTATGAATGACATAGCACCCACAGAAATAGAAGAAATAGATGCCACTATTAAACTTGCTAATAGAGACACCATCACACCACTTGGGATTGTTAGAGATGTTGAAGTCTTGTGTGGGAAAATAAAGTATCCTACTGATTTTATTGTTCTTAGTTCCCCACAAGATGATTTGTGTCCTATTATCTTTGGTAGACCTTTCTTGAACACTGTTAATGCTAAAATAGATTGTGAGAAACAAACTGTCAGTGTTAGTTTTGGTAATGAGTCTCATGAGTTTAATTTTTCCAGGTTTAGTAAAAAGCTTCATGAAAAATAATTTCCTAGTAAGGATGAAATAATTGTTCTTGCTTCTATTGATGTGCCTCCTACTGATCCTCTAGAACAATATCTTCTAGAACATGAAAATGATTTACATGTGCATGAAAGAAATGAAATAGATAAGATTTTCTTTGAACAACGTCCTCTGTTTAAACACAATGCCTATTGAAACTCTAGGAGGTCCTCATCCACCTAAAGGTGATCCTGTGTTTGAATTAAAACAATTGATAGACACTTTGAAATATGATTATTTTGATGAAAAGAAGATATATCATGTTATTATTAGTTCTAACCTTTCAGAACATGAAGAAGATAGATTATTGAAAGCTCTGAGGAAGCACAGAGCTGCCATTGGATATACTCTTGATGATTTAAAGGGAATTAGTCCCACTCTATGTCATCACAAGATTAATATGGAACCTGATGCTAAACCTGTTGTGGATCAACAACGTCGGTTAAAATCCGAAGATGAAGGAAGTGGTAAGAACGGAAATATTAAAACTTCTGGAAGCAGGTATAATTTATCATATAGCTGATAGTAGATGGGTAAGTCTTGTTCATTGTGTCCCTAAGAAGGGAGGTATTACTGTTGTTCCTAATGATAAGAATGAACTTATTCCACAAAGAATTGTTACAGTCTATAGAATGGTAATTGATTTTATAAAATTAAACAAAGCAACTATAAAATATCATTACCCTCTGCCTTTTATTGATCCAATACTAGAGAGATTATCTAAGCACACACATTTTTGCTTCCTTGATGGATACTCTGGTTTTTCACAAATACCTGTTTCTCAACCTGGTCAAGAAAAGACCACTTTCACTTGTCCCTTTGGAACTTATGCTTATAGATGTATGCCTTTTGGTTTTTCACAATGCACCTGCTACCTTCCAAAGATGTATGACTGCTATATTCTCTAACTTTTTTGAAAAGATTGTTGAGGTTTTCATGGATGACTTCTCTGTTTATGGGAAGTCTTTTGATGATTGTTTAAGCAATCTTGATCGAGTTTTGCAGATATGCGAGCAAACAAATCTTGTCTTGAATTGGGAGAAGTGCCACTTTATGGTTAATGAAGGTATTGTCTTGGGTCATAAAATTTCTAAAAGAGGTATTGAAGTGGACAAAGCTAAGGTGATGCAATTGAGAAAATGCCATGTCCTAAAGATATCAAAGGTATTCGTAGTTTCTTAGGTCATGCTGGTTTCTTTAGGAGATTTATCAAAGACTTTTCTAAAATTTCTAGGCCTCTTACAAATCTTTTGCAAAAGGATATTCCTTTTGTTTTTTATGATGATTGTTTAGAAGCCTTTGAAACACTCAAGAAAGCCTTAATTTCTGCACCTATTGTTAAACCACCTAATTGGAACTTGCCTTTTGAAATTATGTGTGATGCTAGTGATTATGCTGTTAGTGCTATTCTAGGACAAAGAGTTGATAAGAAATTAAATTTTATTCATTATGCTAGTAAAACTCTAGACAGTGCTCAAAGAAATTATGCTACTACTAAAAAAGAATTTCTAGCAGTGGTGTTTGCTTGTGATAAATTTAGATCTTACATTGTTGATTCAAAAGTAATTGTTCACATCGATCATGCTGCTATTAATATCTTATGGAAAAGAAAGATGCTAAACCTAGACTTATTCGATGGGTTCTCTTTCTACAAGAATTTGATTTACATATCACTGATAGGAAAGGAGCAGAGAACCCTATAGCTGATAATTTGTCTAGGCTTGAAAATGTGCTTGATGACCCACTACCTATTTATGATAGTTTTCCTGATGAGAAGTTAGCTGCAGTAAATGTTCCCCATAACACTCCTTGGTATGCTGACTATGCTAATTACATTGTTGCTAAATATTCACCACCTAACTTTACATACCAACAAAAGAAAAAATTCTTCTATGGTTTAAGACATTACTTTTTGGATGACCTACATCTTTATAAAGAAGGAGTAGATGGTATTATTAGATGTTGTGTGCCTAAGCATGAACAGGGACAAATCCTACAAAAATGCCAGTTCGAAGCTTATGGAGGGCATCATGTGGGCGACAGAACTACTCACAAGGTATTGCAGTCTGGATTTTATTGGCCTACTCTTTTCAAGGATGCTCATATGTTTGTCTTGTCTTGTGAGGAATGTCAAAGAACAGGTAATATCGGTAAGTGCTACCTCTTGAGCTTGCATTGGATTTTCCCTTGAAGAGGTAAGGGTGATGCAGCAAAGTAGAGTAAGTATTTCCCTCAGTTTTCAGAACCAAGGTATCAATCCAATAGGAGACAACACGACAAGCCACTGAATACCTGCACAAACAAACACCAACTTGCACCCAACGCGATTGTAATGCCCCGAGACCAACTCTCCAGACGGCTTCCATGTTTTTCGTTGTTGTCATGTGTTTCGTTTGTTTGTTGCTTTCATCATGTCATCATTTGCATTGCATCATGTCATTCGCATCATGATAACAACATTTAAAATGTTTAAAATTGTTGTTGCGTTAAATTACTAATGCACATGAGGATTTACCGAAATTGTTGTTTGATGTTTCCGGCCTCATTTAAATTGCCTAAAATGTGTAGTTTACTTTTGCCTCACCTCTTGCCATGTTTAACAACATTCAATATTGTTGGGTACATAAATGGAAGAGAACTAAATAATCGAATGTGGTGTTTCGTCAATATGCAACTCGTTGCATATTGAGCTCTGCTTAACTTGTAGTATTGTTTGTTGCACTTTGCCATGCCATGCATATTTAAACCGGACATGCATAATACTTGTTTGTGCATCATGCCATGTTTATGCTTGTGTGTTTACCTTGTTGCTTGCTTCTTTTTGGGTTGCTTCTCTCGTTATCTTTGGTTTCGTTCCGGAGTTGTGAGGATCCTTCCGACTACGTCCGTTTGTCTTCTTCATGGACTCATTCTTCTTCCTTGCGGGATCTCAGGTAAGATGACCATAGCCTTGAAATCACTTCTATCTTTTCTTGCTAGTTGTTCGCTCTATCACTATGTCGCGCTACCTACCACTTGTTATACCATGCCTCCCATATTGCCTTTTCAAGCCTCTAACCCACCTTCCTAGCAAACCGTTGTTTGGCTATGTTACCGCTTTTGCTCAACCCCTCTTATAGCGTTGTTAGTTGTAGGTGAAGATGAAGTTAGTTCCATGTTGGAACATGGATATGTTGGGATATCACAATATCTCTTATTTTAATTAATGCATCTATATACTTGGTAAAGGGTGGAAGGCTCGGCCTTGTGCCTGGTGTTTTGTTCCACTCTTGCCGCCCTAGTTTTCGTCATACCGGTATTATGTTCCTTGATTTTGCATTCCTTACGCAGTTGGGTGTTATGGTAACCCCTTGACAGTTTGCTTTGAATAAATCTCCTCCAGCAAGGCCCAACCTTGGTTTTAACATTTGCCACCTAAGCCTTTTTCCCTTGGGTTCTGCAGACTCAAGGTTCATCTTTATTTTAAACCCCCGGGCCAGTGCTCCTCCGAGTGTTGGTCTAAAATGGGCGATGTCTGGCGCCCCCTGGGCAACCAGGGTTTATGCCAACCCAACGTCTAGCCCATCCGGTGCGCCCTGAGAACGAGATACGTGCGACTCCTATCGGGATTTGTTGGCACATCGGGCGGCTTCTCTGGTCTTGTTTTACCATTGTCGAAATGTCTTGTAACCGGGATTCTGAGACTGATCGGGTCTTTTCGGGAGAAGGAATATCCTTCGTTGACCATGAGTGCTTGTGATGGGCTAAGTTGGGACACCCCTGCAGGGTATAAACTATCGAGAGTTGTGCCCGTGGTTATGTGGCAGATGGGAATTTGTTAATATTCGGTTGTGGATAACTTGACACTTGACTTAATTAAAATGCATCAACCGTGTGTGTAGCTGTGATGGTCTCTTTTCGGCGGAGCCCAGGAAGTGAACACGGTTCTTGTGTTATGCTTGAACGTAAGTAGTTTCAGGATCACTTGATCACTTCTAGCTTCTCGACCATGTGTTGCTTCTCTTCTTGCTCTTATTTTCATATGTTAGCCACCATATATGCTTAGTGCTTGTTGCAGCTCCACATCACTATCTTCTCCTACCCATAAGCTTAAATAGTCTTGATCTCATGGGTGTGAGATTGCTGAGTCCTCGTGACTCACGGATACTTCCAAACAGTTGAAGGTGCCGATGATACCAGTGTAGGTGATGCAACCGAGCTCAAGTGGGAGCTCGATGAAGATCTTAATCGTTGTTTTGTGTCTTTTCCGGTTGATCGGTAGTGGAGCCCAATTGGGACGATCGGGGATCTAGCATTTGGGGTGGTCTTCTTTAATTTGGGTTCCGTAGTCGGACCTTGATTGTACTCTGGATGATGTATGCTTAAATTGTTATTTGTGTGAAGTGGCGATTGTAAGCCAACTCTTTATGCCTTTCTTATTCAATACATGGGATTGTGTGAAGATTACCCCACTTGCGACTAAACCACCATGCGGTTATGCCTCTAAGTTGTGCCTCGACACGTGGGAGATATAGCCGCATCGTGGGCGTTACAAGTTGGTAATCAGAGCCATCCCTGACTTAAGAGCCCCCTGCTTGATCGAATCGCTGACGTTGTTGAGTCTAGAACAAAATGTTTTGAGTCTTAGGATTATGTATATCGGAGAGTAGGATTCTTTTTACTCCCCAGTCCCTTCGTCGCTCTGGTGAGGCCTCCTAACGTAGAAGTTTTGACTCTCCTCTCCTCAAATTTCATGGAAAAAAATTAGGATCACGCGGATATCTTTGAATCGTTCCGATAGTGACGAGAACATTGTTCTTTGTGCCTCATGACATTTAGGGGTTGTGGCAGTGTCCCTGGGAGTTGAGCTTCGAGGTGTTGTCATCACAATTTTATCGTTGCAGTTCTGGAATACTTGAGTTCGCCGACATCGAAAATCTCTTTTATGGAGTTGTTGGTGAGATAACCTCGATGCCACCCAGTACTGGGGCGGGAGTTCGGGAGTATTTCCATAACTCGTATAACGGATGCCTTTCGAAGGTTGAGTTACAAGATTTTCGAAGGTTTCTTGGTTATGTGTTGAAGGATGGATACAGCTGGATGTAGGGATTGTTAGTTTGGGTGAGATATTATGCTTCCCCTGTATCCCCAACACCTGATTGCATAACCAGAAAGTTTCAGGAGTTTATAAGTGGGAATTCAAGTAGCTCCTAGAATATCTTTCTGACAGATTCATGATATGGGATTGGGTAAATCTCTATCATATGTATTTGTTTCCGTCTTATTCTGTAAGCCAATTCTTTGTTTTTGTTTTGAGTTGTGGTATTCGTGTTTCTTCAATGTCAAGTGTGATTCCATAGCTTTTCTAAGCGGCGTTCTCATATTTATATGTGGATGCTAATCCTTCTTGATCATCAAGGTTGTCTTTTCAATTCTTTCCAATTGGTGTGCTTTTCTTCATGTGGATTCAATCATTTCAACATTCGCGAGATCAAATTCTCAGTTCTTTGCAACGGTGCTTATTTCATCCATTCCAAGTTGCCTTTGTTTTTCCCACTCTCCCACCCTTTTCTTCAAGGACTCAGACTTCTTAATCAAGTATCCTTTTTATTGATGTGAAGTCTCTCCATTCTTTTCTGCCAATGTTCTTATCCGGTGATTCTCAGGAAGATACTAACAGAGCTTCAAGTTAATCATTCTTCGTTCTTTTCTTCTCCGGTGGATTCAATTCAAGCTTTGTCGATCATATCTTTTCCTTGTTTCAAATGTTTTCTCATGCCGGTGCACCTCTTAATCATCGACTTCTCACTATTCAATTGTTCTGGGGTGCTGAAGATATCTCAGAAGATTTATGCTTCCATTCTCGATCCGGCCAAGTTATTTCGAGGTTGTTATCTCATTCAAGATAGTTAATTCAACCGGCACAATCTCTCTTTTAAAATCTTTCAACGGTGTATCTTTTGAGTGGGCCCTAACCCACAAGTCTTTTCCCAGGATCTTACCTGACTCGTCTTATTTTCTCGGAGTTACTTTCAAATTATTCTCCAAATTTGACGTAAGAATGAATTGTCATCAGTCAAATGTCTTTCTCCAAGATCTTTCAAATTCTTTTTATCGTTGGCTCAACCTCTTCGCTTTTGATTCTCCCGGAGTGTCTAAAGAATTCTTGGTGGTGTTTCTCGTTGTCATTCTTGGATTTTGAAGACTGAAGAGGAGTTCCTCTTAAATCCTCACTCGTTCTTACAAATATGTGAACTTCTAGATTGATGCATTCCTCTCATAATTGTTTTCGATTATGAGAATTCTTTTTACCCTTCTAGAGCAATTCAGGAGTCTTTTCAGTATGATTCTCCGGAGCCATCATCTCAGAATTATTCATTCCAGCTTTCAGCTCTCGTTCTCCAAATCTTACCGGTGCATCATTCAAGTATTCTCTAATCAGTTCGTGATCTCTTCGTATCTAAATTCCCTCAAGTATCTTCATTCGTTTTCCAATTCTTCTCGGTGAATTGTGGATCTGCTACTTCCATTTTCAATTCTTACGGTGGTTCGTTTAAGTTTTCTCTTCCTTCATTATCATATCAATTTATTCGTTGGTTAAATCCTACCGGTGGTCTTCCCAAGTTTACGCTATATCTCTCCTTTATCATTTCCAATGAGAATGAGTAGTATGCCAAATCCGTTGCTTGCCATCAATTTAATTGATGAAGGATAAGCATAATGTAATTCTTATTCTTGTTTCATCCAAGTGATTAATTCCTTATTCCGAGGGTTCATCAAAATTCTTGATTTCAGTTGTTCTTCTTTCTTTCCTGAGTTCTAAGTTTTCTCGGTTATATCATTTCAAAGCTCCATCTAATCATTGCAAGGCCTCACCTTGTGTTTTCAACTTCTCTTTCCTTTCGTTTCATCATCCTTTTGTTACCAGAGTTCTTCGTGGAGGCTCTGCATGGTGGTTCGTCAAGGATTGTTTTCATTCTACAATTGTTTTTCAAGATTTCTCTTGAAGTTAAGATCCGCCAAGCTATACTCAAAATCAAACAGGGTGCTCAACACATGTTTTGTTTTGAGGAGTTCAAGCATTCTTCATCTTGCATTCCAAAGTGCAATTCTTTCATATCTCATCTTTTGAGGTGGTGTTATGTCATTGTTGATAATTTCCCTTCGTGTTTCATGATTCGCAAGTTTTCAAGAGTGACATATCTAAATCCATCATTTTCTCTTCAATCAAGACATCTTTTCAACCAATCAATCTCTTCATTGGAGTTAGTACGGGTTATATTTCACCTAAAGCTTTCCCTAGGGATTGTTGCTACTTATGGTGCTCATAAATGACCCAAGTTCTTCATTTATGCTCTCGGTGAAATAAGCTTCCAATCTCCTTGTTGATGTCAATTCAATCTATTGTTTCCGCTAGTGGCAAAATTTCACCTCAAATTTCGAGATGTTTTCCATAAGCCCACAACAAGCTTACCCTTTTCGTTGTTGGTTTTCCAACAACTCCGTTCGACCCTTCTCCTAAAGATACTTTCTCAAGCTCATTTGAGGTAGAAGATGTTGTTTTTCTCCTCCGTTCTTTTGATTCCATTATTACATTTGTTCCGGAGGCATTGTGATGTTGCTCTCTTCGACCTATCATCTTGTTTTGCCAAGATCATGTTCAATCCCTTCCATTTACAATCGGAGTGCTGCCCAAATTATATCATTCTTATTCCTTCTCTATCTTGTTTTACCCGGAGTGTTGTCGTAATTGATCTTTATCGTTCTTTGTACACCTCGTTTCAACCGGAGTGCTTGCATGTACTTCTTGGCCATTGCAACCCTTTTTCTTATGTCTTTCAACCTACAAGGTTACCGTAAAGTTCCTTGTTCCTCTTTTCTAATGGAGTGTTTTCAACTTTGTTCATCTTCGTTGTATTCTTTCTTTCAATTTGTTCAACCTCGCAAGGTTCTTTGGTTTCACTCATTTGTCAAAGAAGCAACTTAGTTTAACCTCTTCTCTTCCACTTATGTTTCTCTCCGGTGCCATCCTTTGATCTCGGGACGAGATCCTCTTGTAGTGGTGGAGTGTTGTAACGCCTCGAGACCGACGCTCCAGACAGCTTCCATGTTTTTTGATGTTGTCATGTGTTTCGTTTGTTTTTTGCTTTCATCATGTCATCATTTGCATTGCATCATGTCATTCGCATCACGATAACAACAATTAAAATGTTTAAAATTGTTGTTGCATTAAATTACTAATACACATGAGGATTTACCGGAATTGTTGTTTGATGTTACCGGCCTCATTTAAATTGCCTAAAATGTGTAGTTTACTTTTGCCTCACCTCTTGCCATGTTTAACAACATTTAATATTGTTGGGTACATAAATGGGAGAGAACTAAACAATCGAATGTGGTGTTTCATCAATATGTAACTCGTTGCATATTGAGCTTCACTTAACTTGTAGTATTGTTTGTTGCACTTTGCCATGACATGCATATTTAAACCGGACATGCATCATACTTGTTTGTGCATCATGCCATGTTTATGCTTGTGTGTTTACCTTGTTGCTTGCTTCTTTCCGGGTTGCTTCTCTCGTTAGCTTCGGTTTCGTTCCGGAGTTGTGAGGATCCGTTCGACTACGTCTGTTTGTCTTCTTCGTGGACTCGTTCTTCTTCCTTGCGGGATCTCAGGCAAGATGACCATACCCTCAAAATCACTTCTATCTTTGCTTGCTAGTTGTTCCCTCTATCGCTATGTCGCGCTACCTACCACTTGTTATACCATGCCTCCCATATTGCCTATTCAAGCCTCTAACCCACCTTCCTAGCAAACCATTGTTTGGCTATGTTACCGCTTTTGCTCAGCCCCTCTTATAGCGTTGTTAGTTTCAGGTGAAGATGAATTTTGTTCCATGTTGGAACATGGATATGTTGGGATATCACAATATCTCTTATTTTAATTAATGCATCTATATACTTGGTAAAGGGTGGAAGGCTCGGCCTTATGCCTGGTGTTTTGTTCCACTCTTGCCGCCCTAGTTTTCATCATACCGGTGTTATGTTCCTTGATTTTGCGTTCCTTGTGCAGTAGGGTGTTATGTGAACCCCTTGACAGTTCGCTTTGAATAAAACTCCTCCAGCAAGGCCCAACCTTGGTTTTAACATTTGCCACCTAAGACTTTTTCCCTTGGGTTCTGCAGACTCAAGGGTCATCTTTATTTTAAACCCCCGGACCAGTGCTCCTCCGAGTGTTGGTCCAAATTGGGCGATGTCCGGTGCCCCTTGGGAAACCAGGGTTTATGCCAACCCGACATCTGGCCAATCCGGTGTGCCCTAAGAACAAGATACGTGCAACTCCTATCGGGATTTGTCGGCACATCGGGCGGCTTTGCTGGTCTTGTTTTACCATTGTCGAAATGTCTTGTCACCGGGATTCCGAGACTGATCGGGTCTTTCTGGGAGAAGGAATATCCTTCATTAACTGTGAGAGCTTGTGATGGGCTAAGTTGGGACACCCCTGCAGGGTATAAACCTTCAAGAGTCGTGTCCGCGGTGATGTGGCAGATGGGAATTTGTTAATATCTGGTTGTAGATAACTTGACACTTGACTTAATTAAAATGCATCAACCGCATGTGTAGCCGTGATGGTCTCTTTTCTGCGGAGTCCGGGAAGTGAACACGGTTCTTGTGTTATGCTTGAATGTAAGTAGTTTCAGGATCACTTCTTGATCACTTCTAGCTTCTCGACCATGTATTGCTTCTCTTCTCGCTCTTATTTGCGTATGTTAGCCACCATATATGCTTAGTGCTTGCTGGAGCTCCACCTCACTATCTTCTCCTACCCATAAGCTTAGATAGTCTTGATCTCGTGGGTGTGAGATTGCTGAGTCCTCGTGACTCACGGATACTTCCAAACAGTTGTAGGTGCTGATGATACCAGTGCAGGTGATGCAACCGAGCTTGAGAGGGAGCTCGATGAAGATCTTAATCGTTGTTTTGTGTCTTTTCTGGTTGATAAGTAGTGGGGCCCAGTTGGGATGATCGGGGATCTAACATTTAGGGTGCTCTTCTTTTATTTTGATTCCATAGTCGGGCCTTGATTATACTCTGGATGATGTATGCTTAACTTGTTATTTGTGTGAAGTGGCGATTGTAAGCCAACTCTTTATCCCTTTCTTATTCAATACATGGGATTGTGTGAAGATTACCCCACTTGCGACTAAGCCACCATGCAGTTATGCCTCTAAGTCGTGCCTTGACACGTGGGAGATATAGCCGCATCGTGGGCGTTACAGCGATAAAGGGCTTGTAAATCCCTTCATGGTTATTTGCAAAGTGAGATATGATATGGATGGATAAACGGTAAAGTGATATTTTTGGTATTTTTGGTTTATGGAATGGAAACTAAAATTATAGATCGGAAACTTATATGATGGAAAATAGACCCAGGGCCATAGGTTTCTCTAGAGGCTTCTCTCAAGAAAGAAATTATTATGGTTGGTGAACAAATTACTGGTGAGAAATAGATAGAAAAGCGCGAAGTTATGACGATATCTAAGGCAATGATCATGAATATAGGCATCACATCCATGTCAAGTAGACCGGAATGATTCTTCATCTACTACTATTACTCCACACATCGACCGACTCCTGCCTGCATCTAGAGTATTAAGTTCATAAGAACATAGTAACGCATTAAGTAAGATGACATGATCTAGAGGAACTAACTCAAGCAATATGATGAAAACCCCATATTTTTATCCTCGATGGCAACACCCTTCTGTCACTAGGATCGAGCACCGGAAGATTGAACCCAAAGCTAGTTGTCCAAACCAAATCGATAGTTCGAATAGACTCGCAAAGATATCAAATCATGCATATAAGAATTTAGAGGAGATTAAAATAATATTCATAGATAGGATGATCATAAATCCACAATTCATCGGATCTCGGCAAATACACCGCAAAAGAATATTACATCGAATAGATCTCCAAGAACATCGAGGAGCACATGATAATGAGAATCAAAGAGAGAGAAGAAGCCATCTAGCTACTAGCTATGGACCCGTACGTCTGTGGTAAACTACTCACGCTTCATTGGAGAGGCAATGGTGTTGATGTAGAAGCCTCCGTGATCGAATCCCCGTCCGGCAGGATAACGGGAAAGGTCCCTAGATGGGATCTCATGGGTACAGAAGGTTGCGGCGGTGGAAAAGTGATTTCGTGGCTCCCCTGGAAGTTTTCGGGGTATAAGAGTATATATAGGAGGAAGATCTAGGTCAGGGGGTCACCGAGGGGCCCATAAGGTCAGGGGGTGCACCCTCCACACTTGTGGCTGCCTCGTGGCTCTTATGACTTGCACTCCAAGTCTCCTGGGTGTCTTCTGGTCCAAGAAAAATATCGCGAAAGTTTTATTCCTTTTGGAATCCATTTGGTATTCATTTTCTACGAAACTCTAAAACAAGGAAAAACAGAAACTGGCACTGGGCTCTAGGTTAATAGGTTAGTCCCAAAAATCATATAAAATAGTATATTAATGCATATAAAACATCCAAAATAGATAATATAATAGCATGGAACAATAAAAAATTATAGATACATTGGAGACGTATCAAGCATCCCCTAGCTTAATTCATGCTCGTCCTCGAGTAGGTAAATGATAAAAACAGAATTTTTTATGTGGAATACTACCTAACATATTTATCCATTTAATTCTCTTTATTGTGGCATGAATGTTCAGATCCGTAAGATTCAAAACAAAAGTTTAATATTGACATAAAAACAATAATACTTCAGGCATACTAACAAAATAAATATGTCTTCTCGAAACAACATGGCCAAAGAAAGCTTATCCCTACAAAATCATATAGTCTGGCTATGCTCCATCTTCAGCACACAAAATATTTAAATCTTGCACAACCCTCATGACAAGCCAAGCAATTGTTTCATACTTTTGATGTTCTCAAACTTTTTCAACTTTCACGCAATACATGAGTGTGAGCCATGGGCATAGCACTATAGGTGGAATAGACGGTGGTTGTGGAGAAGACAAAAAGAAGGAGATAGTCTCACATCAACTAGGCGTATCAACGTTCTATGGAGATGCCCATTAATACATATCAATGTGAGTGAGTAGGGATTGCCATGCAACGGATGCACTAGAGCTATAAGTTTATGAAAGCTCAAAAAGGAAAACTGAGTGGGTGTGCATCCAACTCGCTTGCTCACGAAGACCTAGGGAATTTTGAGAAAGCCCATCATTGGAATATACAAGCCAAGTTCTATAATGAAAATTCCCACTAGTATATGAAAGTGATATCATAGGAGACTCTCTATCATGAAGATCATGGTGCTACTTTGAACCACAAGTGTGGTAAAAGGATAGTAGCATTGCCCCTTCTCTCTATTCTCTCACTTTTTTGTTGGGCATTCTCTCACTTTTTGGCCTTTTTTTCATCCGGAGTCTCATCTCGACATGTGGGGGAATCATAGTCTCCATCATCCTTTCCTCACATGGGACAATGCTCTAATAATGAAGATCATCACACTTTTATTTACTTAAAACTCAAAAATTACAACTCGACACTTAGAAAAAAATATGACTCTATGTCAATGCCTTCGGTGGTGCATCGGGATGTGCAATGAATCAAGAGCGACATGTATAAGAAATGATGAACGGTGGATTTCCACAAATACGATGTCAACTACATGATCATGCAAAGCAATATGACAATGATGGAACGTGTCATAATAAACGGAACGATGGAAAGTTGCATGGCGATAATATCTCGGAATGGCTATGGAAATGCCATAATGGGTAGGTTTGGTGGCTGTTTTGAGGAAGGATATGTGGTGGGTTTATGGTACCGGTGAAAGTTGCGTGGTACTAGAGAGGCTAGCAATGGCGGAAAGGTGAGAGTGCATATAATCCATGGACTCAACATTATTCATAAAGAACTCACATACTTATTGCAAAAATCTATTAGTCATCGAAACGAAGTACTACGCGCATGGATAGATTGGTAGGAAAAGACCATTGCTCGTCCCCGACCGCCACTCATAAGGAAGACAATCAATAAATAAATCATGCTCCGACTTGATCACATAACGGTTCACCATACGTGCATGCTACGGGAATCACAAACTTTAACACAAGTATTTCTCAAATTCACAACTACTCACTAGCATGACTCTAATACCACCATCTTCATATCTCAAAACAATCATAAGGAATCAAACTTCTCATAGTATTCAATGCACTCTATATGAAAGTTTTTTACTATATCCATTTTGGATGCCTATCATATTAGGACTAATTTTATAACAAAAGAAAATTACCATGCTGTTATAAAGACTCTCAAAATAATATAAGTGAAGTACGAGAGTTTATCAATTTCTATAAAATAAAACCACCGTCGTGCTTTAAAAAGATATAAGTGACGCACATAGAGTATTCTAATAAATCACGATTCATGCATGTCTCTCCCAAAAGGTGTGTACAGCAAGTATTATTTTGGAAAACTAAAAAGCAAAGAATGAAATCATACAAGACCCTCCAAGCAAAACACATATCATGTGGTGAATAAAAATATAGCCTCAAGTAAAGTTAGCGATAGACGAAGACGAAAGAGGGGATACCTTCACGGTGCATCCCCAAGCTTAGGCCCTTTAGCCTCCTTGAATATTAACTTGGGGTGCCTTTGGCACACCTAAGCTTAGGCTCTTTCCACTACTTATTCCATAGTCCATCAAATCCTTAACCAAAACATGAGAACTTCACAACACAAAACTTCAACAAAAAATCTCGTAAGCTCTGTTAGTATAAGAAAACAAATCGCCACTTTTGGTAATGTTGTGAACTCATTCTTTATTTATATTGGTGTAATATCTACTGTATTCCAACTTTTCCATGGTTCATACCCCCCGATACTAACCATAGATTCATCAAAATAAGCAAACAACACGCGAAAAACAGAATATGTGAAAAACAGAACAGTCTGTAGCAATCTGGATATTTCAAATACTTATGTAACTCCAAAAACCCTGAGAAATTGAAGTCCTAGACAATTTTTTTATTAATCCTCTATAAAAAGAATCAATATTTTATCGCACTTCTATTAAAATTTTTAAAATTGAAAACTAATCTCCTGGGCGCAAAAGTTTCTGTTTTTCAGCAGGATCAAATCAACTATCACCGTAAGCTATCCCAAAGTTCTTACTTGGCGCAAACACTAATTAAAACATAAAATCACATCTAAACAGAGGCTAGATGAATTATTTATTGCAAAACAGAACCTAAAAAGAAAAAAGAAAAAAATTGGATTGCCTCCCAACAGGCGTTATTGTTTAAAGCCCCTAGCTAGGCATAAAACATGAATATATCTAAGTGTTGTCATTTTTGGCATGCAAATCTTTAATCACGCACTTATGACTCTTGGGAGATTCTTTGGTTTTATAGATGATCAAACTCCTGGGCAAGAAATCAAGAGATTCATTCGTGATAATAGGTTGCTTAATAATATCAAGAAAATTGGGGTGAATGCTAATTGATTTGAGATCTTCATTATTTTTACTAGAAGATTCACCCTTATTCTTAGGTACATAAGTAAACTTGGCAATCTTGGTAGGAGGAAGATTTTTAGTAGTTTTAAGGACGAAAAAGCAGAGCCCAAGTTGGTAACAATATCTTCTAGCTTGCCAATTCTAGTAGAATCTTGATCTATTTTTTCATTAACTATTGGTTCCTTTTCCCCAAGATTCTTTAAAGTGACTCCTACTTTAGATCCATATTGAATAATCTGATTATGAATCTTTTTATCCAAATTTTCAATCAACTGAAATGTAGCAATTTTATTTTCAATAATGTCCAATCTTTGCATAACATGTTCCAAAGTTAAAACAGATCGATTAACCAAAAGAGGTGGTGGGCCTAGAAAATCTATCATAGCATTATAAGAATCGAAAGTATGGCTCCCCAAGAAATTTCCCCTAGTAATGGTATCTAGAACATATCTATTCCAAGGTGTAACGCCTACATAAAAATTGCGAAGAAGAATAGCAGTAGATTGCTTTCGCGTAGATCTATTTTGAGCATTGCAAATTCTATACCAAGCATCTTTCAAAAAAATTCCTTCCCTTTGTTTGAAATGGAGAACTTCATTATCATGAGTACTCATGATGATGGGAGGACTAGCCATGAGAGCTAATCGGATGTTTAAACACACAAGCATACAAAAAGCAAGCGAAGAAGATGAACATAAGAAGGGCGAAGAAAAGGCGAATCTTTTTGAAAATCATTTTAGAAGTGGGGGAGAGGAAAACGAGAGGCAAATGGCAAATAATGTAATGAGAGGGTTGAGAGTTTATGATGGGTACTTGGTATGTCTCGGCTTGGCGTAGATCTCCTCAGCAACGGCGCTAGAAATTCTTCCTACTACCTCTTGAGCTTGGGTTGGTTTTTCCCTTGAAGAGGAAAGGGTGATGCAGCAAAGTAGAGTAAGTATTTCCCTCGGTTTTGAGAACCAAGGTATCAATCCAGTAGGATACAACGTGATAAGCCACCGAATACCTGCACAAATGTCAGGACCCCGATTCCAATTCACATCGATCTAGTCGGTAACACCTCATATCACTTTGCGGCCTCACGCACGGTATTCCCATGGGTGTCGCCTTACCATGGCCCGGGACCGTTTGCGCCTTTTGGCTCACGTATATGATAGTGTCGCTAGCATCCATATGACAGAGAACCCGGGCTATCGCAAGGTTACTAATATCCTAAAGGAACTAGCAAACACTATCAACAGGAGGTGAGTGGACTGAAACTCGGGTTCAAAACCCAGGAATAGAATACATACTAACTAAATGGCATCATGGGATTCTTTCGAGAATGGTGGCCAGAATCATCACACCGGGAACACAAAACATGGCTAGATTACTAGGTGACTCCCTAAAACACCTAGGGTCATAATAATAGCTCCAACATATATGTCGAGGCAATAGAGTACCTCAACTGACCGGTTAGTGTGCTTATTCTAACCAAAAGGACATCGGGAACGGAAAGAAAGGATTTGCAAATGCATCAGACTATTTAGAAACCTGGGATGACTCGGACAACATAACGGCTGTAAATGCTCAAAAAAATATTTGAGACATCCTGCAAAATAGTGGCATGACCACTCAACATCACAAAATCAAAGTTCTGAGATCAACTGTCAACACACAGAAGTAGTATAAACTGAACTGGGCTTAAATCCATCAATCCTATAAGTATATGGATTAGTAACACGTCATCCTAATAGATAGATGAGAAGGACTAGTTCTTAATCCTCGTAGAAGAGGAGAGGATGACTCAGATCAGAAGGGCATAAGGTAAAGGAGTAAAAACAGCCTTACGTTCCCTTCCACAATCAATTCCCTTACATAACTAAAGCATTTCTAGACACAACTTCGACCGGTTTGGCTAGGTAATCCTACAGGCAGTCAGGCTCTGATACCAAAGCTGTCAGGACCCCGATTCCAATTCACATCGATCTAGCCGGTAACACCTCATATCACTTTGTGGCCTCACGCACAGTATTCCCACGGGTGTCACCTTACCATGGCCCGGGACCGTTTGCGCCTTTTGGCTCACGTATATGATAGTGTCGCTAGCATCCATATGACAGAGAACCCGGGCCGACATGCCTAGTCGTGAACCCAAAGCGGCACTAACCTATGGGGACGAGCATACATGAATCACATCGAGCATGTCGGTCAGCAGCGTGTGAATCCGGGCTGTAGCACTGGGCTAACAGGACTCCAGGAACCCGGGCTGTAGCAGGCTAGGCAGGACTTCGGATGTCACCGCGTGACATTTCCCCGAAGGGACAGACACAGGAACGAAGTGAAACACATGACGGCCAGTCAAGTGTCCTGAGCAGTAGTGCTGGGCTAACAGGACTCCAGTGAATCGGGCTGTAGCGGACTACTATGGCTCATGGAAGCACTAGACTACATTTCCCCATAAGAGAGGCTGCCAAGGATAAACAACTAGATTGTCGTATCCCACACATACCAAGCATTTCAATCATACACACAATATGCTCGATATGTGTAAATACAACATGGCATCACTACATAACTCTATAACTCTAGTATTTATTCATTAGGCTCCGAGGAGCGAGATATTACAAACATGGGTCTCATGACCCAACAATCATAGCATACAAATCAAAGCACATGCAGAAGCTTAACATGTCTGAGTACAGACATCTACCAATGAAAAAGGCTGAGAAGCCTGACTATCTACTAGATCCTGCTGAGGGCACAAGATCGTAGTTGAGGTATCAAGCTAAACGTTGAAGTCCACATGGAACTACTAGCGAGACTGTAGTCTCTCTGCAAAACATAAAATAGGCAAACGTGAGTACAAATGTACTCAGTAAGACTTACATCAGAACTAGCTACATATGCATCAGTATCAACAAAGGGGGTGGTGGAGTTTAACTGCAGCAAGCCAGCTTTGACTCGGTGGCTATCTTAAACTACGACTGCAAGCAACTCTTTTGAGGTGGCGCACAAGAGTCCACATATTCACCAATCAATACACCACTATGGATCTGCTCCCGTCTCCCTACGAGAACGCCATCCATAGCACTCACGCTTATCTTGCGCATTTTAGAGTATCCACTTTCACTTGTCTATGAACTGTATAGGCAACCAAGTAATCCTTTATCACGGACGCGGCTATTCGAATAGATGATGTTAACCCTGTAGGGGTGTACTTCTTCACACACGCTCTCACCACTTACCGCCGTTTACACGACATGTACTCGGCAACCTTCAAGCGGAAGCCCAACGAGGGTGTCGCCCACGGCCTACCTAAACACTCAAGTCTCTGGTCTAGGTTTATCGCCTATCCAGGTTCCATCCGCAGGGAGTCCGGCCGAGGTTTCCACATACGGCCCCGGACGGTGTGTACAGGGTTCCGAGACACCAATCGGGCGCCCGGCATGCCCGGTCACGGTGTATCTACCGCATCATAGCCCACCCCTAGGGTCAGCGCTACGCACGGCCGCCAACACATATCCTATAAACACCAGAAACTAGTTGCAACTCCTGGACAGAGAACTAGGGTGGTTAAGAAGCCGAGAGGGTCCATTGGTTTCGGGTCCAATGCGTGGTAGTAGCTGGTTCTTAAATCACACATACAGATCTCGGTGCTTAAGGACGGTTCCAATGAAACAACCCACCATGTACTCCTACATGGCCTCTCATCGACACCTTTACCAAATCGTGTTCAACAAACTTAGCTCACACATAGAAGGACATGTTCACAACTTTCCAATTCATCCCCGATGAATCAGACCTGACACTACTCTATGCAATAGCAGGCATGACAAACAAGCATGAATGAGTAGGCACATCAGGGCTCAAACAACTCCTACTCATGCTAGCGGGTTTCATCTATTTACTGTGGCAATGACAGGTCATGCAGAGGAAAGGGGTTCAACTACCTCAACATGTAACAGTTGAATCGTTGTTGTCCTAATGTAGTAAAAGAGAGCAGGAGCGGGAGAGTGGGATTGTATCGGAATGAACAAGGAGTTTTTGCTTGCCTGGCACTTCTGAAGATAGTGTAGTTCTTCATCGGTGTCATCGAACTTATCGTCGGAACACGTCCATCGAGAGGGAACAAATACCGGCAATAGAGAGAGAACACAATCAATGCAATGCACAATATGATGCATGATCATGACATGTCAATATGCTATGATTTGAGCTAATGCAGCTAAGAATAGAAGAGTTTGAGTTGATTTGAACCAAAGGTTCAAATTCAAATTCAAACTAAGAACTTATAAGGTGCATTATCATGTTTTGATCTAAACATCAAGGTTAAGTTGTTTAAACATGCATGAAACTAGTATAGATGGATAGATTGTATTTTTCTGATCATTTTTCATATATAAATTATTTGATTTGGAGATACGGTTGATTTTCTATGATTTTTAGAAGTTTTGGCTATTTTTTGGAATTTCGTGAATTGTTTTAATCCAGAAAATGGTTAACTGCTTCAGCATGACGACGGTGTGACATCAGCAGGTCAAAGGAGCCAGACCAGGTCAAACCTGACGGCTGGGACCCCCCATGTCAGTGTCTAACTAATTAACCTAAGTTAATTAGCTCTAAACTAATACTAAATTGGACTGGTTAAGGCCCTGGTCCCACATGTCAGTATTAGCAGGGCTAATTAAGTTTAGTTAACACTTAACCTATATTAGCAGGGGCCTGGGCCCACCTGTTAGCGACACTGGGGAAGTCAAACAGGGTTAAACCCCGGGTCAATGGGGTCAAACCCGCCAGACCTGGTCCACGGCTCGTCGCCGGCGACGACAGAGACGGCGGAGGCTTCGGGATCGCTCCTCCGGCGACCAAAACTACGGTGAGGGGCATCTACGCGTTGGTGGTGAGCTCGCGCATCGAGTGGAGCAAGCAGTGTGTGCAGGGGTGGCCGGAGATGACGCCGGCGTCGAGGTTTGCGACGGCGTGGTTCAGGCGTGCTCGAGAACGGCGATGTGGTGCACCATACGGCGAGCTGGCGGCGGCGTTGGCTTGCTGCGAGGCCGCTGAGCACCTAGCCGTGCTCACGCGCGAGCTTTGCTAGCTCTAGCTACGGCGGTGACAGAGACATCGGTGACCGGCTCTCGGCTCCATTGGAAAACATAGTTAGAGGACGAGCTAGACGCGGGGAGGAGGGGCAAACGACGGTGGAGCTCACAGAGGTCTCGCGGAGAAGCCCAGCGTGGTCGGGGAAGCGTCGGAGGCGGCGAATCAACGGGCGGCGATCGTCGGGGCAGAGGATGATGATGAGCTCGATGGCGATGTTCCTGGCCGTCCGGCACTGTGTGACTTGGTGAAGAGGAAGAGGTCGTCGCGGCGGAGCTCTCGGGCACGTCAGAGGGGGCGGTGGTCGCGGCAACGACGAGTGGCGGCGACGGCTGCGCTCGGCATGAGAGGGAGAGAGAGCGGTGGAGGGGGAAGAGCTCGAGAGAGAGAGAGAGAGGCGGTCGGGGAGGCTGTGTGGCGTGCACGAAGGCATCCAGGGCGTCTGTGGCAAGCAGGAGCTGGTGAGGCGCGTGCCGATGCGCGGCGACCACGCGCGCTGCGTCCTCCTGGCAAGAGGAGAACGATGACTGGCCACTGGACCAGTCGGGTCGGTTGGGCTGTCACAGTGTCGGGCCGGTTGGGGCGCTAGGTGGGCTGCGGTAAGTGCCAGGTAGGTTTATGATTCCCTGTTTCCTTTTTGTTTTGTTTGTTTTTTATTTATTTATTTTCCACTGATTCCAAATTCAAAACAATTTCAAACCAGTGCCAAACTTTCTGTAAATATTTATGTTGCTTAGATAGGTTTTTACAAAGGCACACAAATATTTCAGAGGCATTTGAGGATACATTCCATATACTAGGAATATAAATTCAAATTCAAATACAATAGTGGTTTAAATTCAGTGCCCAAAATATTCCTCAAAAGTGTTCACTATTTTTGGTTTGGTCTCAAAGCCATGCCAAAAATTATCAAACATTTATGAAGGCATTTTGGAAACAATGAATGCAATTTAAAGGGTTCTTGCCCTTCTTTTAAAATGATTTCTGAGGCTCTCACTTTCCTCATTTCAACTTTTAGAATTTAGACATGAAGCTAGCTTAGTGCAAAACCAGAAGCTAGGGATGTGACAACAAACAAACACAAACTTGCACCCAACGCAATAAAGGGGTTGTCAATCCCTTCACAGTTATTTGCAAAGTGAGATCTGATATAGATGGATAAATGGTAAAGTAATATTTTTGGTATTTTTGGTTTATGGAACAGAAAGTAAAAGATTGCAATGAAAGTAAATCGTAAACTAAAATTATCGATCGGAAACTTATATTATGGAAAATAGACCATGGGTCCATAGGTTTCAATAGATGCTTCTCTCAAGATAGAAATTATTACGGTGGGTGAACAAATTACTGCCGATCAATTGATAGAAAAGCACAAAGTTATGACGATATCTATGGCAATGATCATGAATATAGGCATCACGTCCGTGTCAAGTAGACCGAAACGATACTGCATCTACTACTATTACTCCACACATCGACCGACTCCTGTCTGCATCTAGAGTATTAAGTTCATAAGAACAGAGTAACACATTAAGTAAGATGACATGATGTAGAGGAATTAACTCAAACAATATGATGGAAACCCCATCTTTTTATCCTTGATGGCAACAATACAATACGTGTCGGTTCCCCTTCTGTCACTAGGATCGAGCACCAAAAGATTGAACCCAAAGCTAAGCACTTCTCCCATTGCAAGAAAAACTAATCTAGTTGGCCAAAACAAATCAATAGTTCGAAGAGACTTGCAAAGATATCAAATCACGCATATAAGAATTCAGAGGAGATTCAAATAATATTCATAGATAAGCTAATCATAAATCCACAATTCATCGAATCTCGGCAAACACACCGCAAAAGAGTATTACATCGAATAGTTCTCCAAGAACATCGAGGAGAACATGGTATTGAGAATCAAAGAAAGAGAAGAAGCCATCTAGCTACTAGACGTGGACCCATAGGTCTATGGTAAACTACTCACACTTTATCGGAGAGGCAATGGTGTTGATGTAGAAGCCCTCCGTGATCGAATCCCCCTCCGACAGGATGCCGGAAAAGGTCCCTAAATGGGATCTCACGGGTACAGAAGGTTGCGGCAGTGGAAAAGTGGTTTCGTGGCTCCCCTGGAAATTTTCGGGGTATAAGAGTATATATAGGAGGAAGATCTTTGTAAGGGGGTCACCAAGGGGCCCACAAGGTCGGGGGGTGCGCCCTACCCCCCTGGGCGTGCCCTCCACCCTTGTGGATGCCTCGTGGCTCTTCTGACTTGCATTGCAAGTCTCCTGGGTGTCTTCTGGTCCAAGAAAAATCATTGCGAAAGTTTTATTCCGTTCGGACTCCGTTTGGTATTCCTTTTCTGCGAAACTCTAAAACAAGGAAAAACAGAAACAGACACTAGGCTCTAGGTTAATAGGTTAGTCCCAAAAATCATATAAAATAGCATATTAATGCATATAAAACATCCAAAACAGATAATATAATTGCATGGAACAATCAAAAATTATAGATACATTGGAGACATATCAGTAAGCATCAAGAAATGCCTATGAATTATTCACTTGTTGTTGAAGCATTTGATGTTTGGGGTTTTGATTACATGGGACCTTTTCCTTCCTCTAATGGGTATACACATATTTTGGTTGATGTTGATTATGTCACTAAGTGGGTAGAATCTATTCCAACTAGTAGTGCTAATCACAACACCTCTATTAAAATGGAGAGAATTCCTTATTTAACACTGTCTTAAATTTTGTTTCCCTATTTGACACTGAAAATATTTCTCTCCCTTATCTAACATCAAGGTTAAATTTTATGCCTTTTATAACACTTCCGTCTATTTTGAGCCTTAACGGTGTTAAATAACGCTTGAAAAGACCCTTTTGCCTCTAATGTGATTTTTTACCAAAATTTCAATACTTGCATGCATGTATGATTAGCCGGGTGTATTGGGTGTATACGCATACAAGAATGCACACGAATACCCGAATACGCATGCGCACATGGTATGGTGCAGTCATATGTGAGGCAAAGCTAATTAGCTAAGGTTACATGCAGCAACCCGTCAAAAAAAAGTTTACATGCAGCAACAATCCATCAAGAGATAGCACGTACGAGCACATGCATACACCAGCTTCATGACCAATCGTGCATATATATTTAACCTGTCGTTAAAGCTCATCGCGGATAAGAAAAGAAACGTGACCCTGCTGGCACTTGCGCTGCTCCCGGCCTCTGCTTTCCTATGCAGCACTGGCCCCACTCGTCTCATAGTGCCACTGCTCCACCGTCTGTCTGCCGCCGGCTGCGCGCCATGCCACAGTGAGCTCCATGCATACCGTATAACCGTAGGCACATGCCGTCGTGCTGCCACAGCTGTTGTTGCCATAGCCCAGGTCGTGGAGGTGAGCACTACATCCTGCACGTCGCTGCAACCTAAGCCGAATGAGCCGCACACAGCAAAGCTTTCTTCCACTCACGTCGCTAGTTGAACACACATGCAAGAGCTCTATGTGTAAGGGCAAAAGTGTCTTTTT
Organism: Triticum aestivum; assembly: GCF_018294505.1. Lineage (NCBI taxonomy): Eukaryota > Viridiplantae > Streptophyta > Magnoliopsida > Poales > Poaceae > Triticum > Triticum aestivum. The sequence continues at coordinate 360,912,653 of NC_057803.1, forward strand.
ACATGCAATCTAACACCGTTAAACCTAAAAATGGATGGAAGTGTCATAAAGGGCATAAAATTTACACTTGGTGTTACATAGGGAAGAAAAAGTTTTTCAGTGTTAAATAGGGAAACACAATTTAAAATAGTGTTAAATAAGGAATTCTTTCATTAAAATGCTTGAGGAAGTTATTTTCCCAAGGGTTGGAGTCCGTAAATATTTAACGACTGATGGTGGTTCATACTTTATTCATGGTGCTTTTTGTAAAATGCTTGCCAAGTATGATGTTAACCATAGAATTGCATCACCTTATCATCCCCAGTCTATTGGTCAAGTTGAACTTAGCAATAGAGAAATAAAATTAATTTTGCAAAAGACTGTCAATAGGTCTCGGAATAATTGGTCTAAGAAATTAGATGATGCACTTTGGGCTTATAGAACAACATATAAAAATCCTATGGGTATGTCTCCTTATAAAATGGTTTATAAAAAAGCTTGTCATTTGCCTCTTGAGTTAGAACATAAAGCATATTGGGAAATCAAAGAACTCAACTATGATTTCAAACTTGCCAGTGAAAAGAGGTTATTTGATATTAGCTCATTAGATGAATGGAGAACCCAAGCTTATGATAATGCCAAGTTATTCAAAGAAAAAGTTAAAAGATGGCATGATAAAAGAATCCAAATGCGTGAGTTTAAAGTTGGAGAATATGTTATTTTCTACAACTCTCGTTTTAGAATCTTTATAGGAAAACTCCTCTCCAAATGGTAAGGACCCTATGTTATCGAGGAGGTTTATCAGTCTGGAGCTATCAAAATAAATAATACCGAAGGTACTAACCCGAAGGTTGTTAATGGGCAACGAATAAAACATTATATCTCAGGTACGCCCATTAATGTTGAAAGTAATATTATCCAAACTATGACACCGGAAGAACACATAAAAGAGTCCTTCTGGAACACTCCAGAATTGTTAAAAAAGGAGGTACGTGATACAGTAAGTAAACGGACTCCAAAAAATCTGCAAAAATATTTTCTATCAGTTTTGGAATATAACAAAAATTAGGAAAATAAGAAACATCCAGGAAGTGCAGCCTGGTGGGCACAAGACACCAGGGCGTGCCTGGCAAGCCAGGCGCGCCAAGGTGGGTTGTGCCCACCTCGGGTACCTTCCGGACTCCGTTTTTCTACAGCTTGCCTGTTTTCCAAGATAAAAAAATCTTTATATACCCCCCCAAACCTATTGACCACTGTATCGCGGAGAAATCTTTTGTTCTCTTTTCTTGTTGTTTTCGATCAGATCTATTGAGCTAGGCATGATGTCTTCTTCTGCCTCCAACAACGTGCTAGAGGATGCTTGGTTGATGAAGATCGGGCTGAAGAGAGAAGAGCTCGTAGAAGCCGTCAAGGGAGACAAGAGCAAGGAGGCTACCAGAGATAAAGCACCAGCAGCTGAGCAGGCCTAGCCTGCTGAGGAAGAAGAAGAAGATATCCTTAAACCTTACTATGCTCATCTTACCTTGACTGATATTGAAGCCTTTTGAAGCATAGAAACGACTCTTGTGCAAAATAAATATCTCGCACGTGAAGATATTCTACATCAAGAGCACATCATCTTCCTCTGGAGCGTCATCTGTAGATTGGAAAATGTCCTGATCATGAAGGACATGATCGCCTCTACTTCATCACCACCACCTTCTTCATCACCAAAAGAAAATTGAGTATCGGGTATGGGCACTCCCCTTGGCTTCTGCCAAGCTTGGGGGAGGCGCCCCAGTATCGTATCACCCCACTTATTTTAGTTCGATCCATAGTTATCTTTTTCTTTAGATGAATAAAATTTTAGTTTCATCCTTTCTTTTCGAGAGCTTGCTTAGTGATCTATCCTTGTAAACGTGTGCGAGATATATAATAAAGTTTGAGTTTGAGTTTTTGCTTTCTTTACTTTCATGTTGCAATAAAAAGAAAGGAAATAGATAAAAAGAAAGGAAATAAATTAAAAAGATCATATGCTAATCTTATGGTAGGTGATTACACCACATAAGGAAAAGTATAAGTAGAAAAATTTATTAGAGATTGACAAACATAACATTGGTCAATGATGCAACTCATGAAAGAAATAATAAGGGAAGAGAAGATTCACATATAAATACACTATCCTGGAAATCTTTTGTGATTATGAGCCCCCATCAAAATATTATATGCCAAAATTGTTGACGTTGGACAAGGAAGACAACGTAATGACTTATGTTTATTCATATTCACAAAGAAGTTATATTGTCATAGATCCTTCAACATGTGGTGCTTGCCCCCATCTTTGCTAGCCAAAAATTCCGCACAAAGTAGAGATACTACTTGTGCATCCAAAATCCCTTAAACCCAAATATTATTTTCAAGTGTCCACCATACCTACCTAAGGATTGAGTCAAATCCTTCAAGTAAGTTGTCATCGGTGCAATAAGGCAATAAAAATTGCTTCTAAAAGTGTGAGATCATTTAGTGTAAGAGAAAATTGAGCGTTGTACGAACTTGTGATAGCAAAGAATAAAAGCGATAGACTGCATAATAAAGGTTGCCATCACAAGGGGCGATACAACATGGCATTCTTTTACACTAAGGGGTTGAGCATACAAACAAATAAGGGCATGGCAACCTCTGCTTCCCTCTACGAAGGGCCTATCTTTTACTTTTATGTATTTACTTTTATACAAAGAGTCAAAGTTTTTCTCTTTATTCATTTTTATTTTTCTCCTTCGGCAAGCATCATGTGGTGAGGAAAGATCTAGGCACATATGTCCAGTTGAATATGGGTGGCATAAGTTATTATTGTTGACATCACCCTTGAGGTGAATATGTTGGGAGGCGAAACTATAAGCCCCTATCTTTCTATGTGCCTCATTGAAACGTTTTGCTCATGTGTATGCAGTGGGTGTTAGCAATCATAGAAGACATTATGATGGTTGAGTATGTGGACTTGCCTAAAGGCTCCGATACGTGACCCTTCCTGAAAAGATGATGAATTGTAGTTGCAAAGTCGACTGAGAACATAGTTTGTTGGTTTCTAATAGAGTTTATGCTTTATACTTCGATAGTGTGATGAATTGTTACTTATTCATGAGAAGTCTTTCATAAAAGTTTTATGTCAAAGTTTTTGGCTGTTATAATAATTCACATGATGCTTCTATGTCCGTATTTTTTTTATTGACATCGCTCTCTCTAAGCATGTGGACATGTTTTTCGATTTCGGTTTTCGCTGGAGGACAAGCAAGGTCTAAGGTTGGGGGAGTTGATACGTCAATTTTGCATCATGTTTTCCTACTGTTATTTATGATGTTTTTAATCATAATAATGTTTTTTGGAGTAATTTTAATGCCTTTTCTCTCATAATATGCAAGGTACACACAAAGAGGGAGAATTTTGGTAGCTGGAAATCTGGACCTGGAAAAGCTACGTCAGGCTACCTATTCTGCACAACTCCAAACAAGCTGAAACTTTATGAAGATTTTTTATGGAATATACGAGGAATATTGGAGCCAATAAGTACCAGATGGGGCCCACCAGGTGGGCACAACCCACCTCGGTGCGCCAGGGAGCCTCGGCGTGCCCTGGTGGGTTGTGCTCACCCAGGCCCACCTCTGGTGCCCATCTTCTGGTATATAGGCCATTTTGACCTAGAAAAAATAAGGGGAGGACTTTTGGGATGGAGCGCCTCCGTCTCGAGGCGGAACTTGGGTAGGGCAACTTTTGCCCTCATAAAGGCTATGACCACCGCATCGCCGGCATAGACACCCGGTGTGTCACCCGGTTTGGCTAAAAACATCATGGACCCCAGCAGCAGCCGTCATTAGAAATTATACATGCTTCCAGAAGTTATTCGTGTTTAGTTAAAAAATGTCCAAAATATAATTAATTTCGTATGGTCTTGTTTTATTGTGCTCGCACTGGTGGTAAGAACTAGAGATTTTTCTTTATTTATAACTTTCCTCACATTTTTTTCCTTTGAAGTGAATCATGGTTGTGGACATTATCTATGAATGTGAAGATATCTGTGAACATGAGTTTGATGTGGAAGTTGAACATGGAATGGTGGGCTTGCGTGTGAAATATACCATGTCCAATGGTTCATCTTTTATTATTCGGAAAGTAATGGATGTTATTACATGACCCAGAAAAAATATATTTTGTGCCACATCTCGTCATCACACACTTACATACATCTTAGTAGATGCATGAACATCACAAAAGGCTTGTTGACTAGATAAACATTTGAACCTAGCTATTATGAATGAAAATTTGTATCGACAATAGTTTTAGATAGCAGGAGATGCCTAGCCTGCTCTACCTCTGCTAGCTTCTTTATGGCTTCTTCCATCTCTTCTTTGGCTTGGGTGAAGAGAGCATCTGATTGCTCTTTTTGCTTCTTTAGGAACTCAGTTACATTCTCAAGGGTTGTTGCATGCTTTATTTCGGCCTTTACTAGAGCAACGAGGACACGCACAGTTGACGACTCCAGCTGGCTTGTGAGTAATCCAACATCAACTAGGAATTTGCACCTTGTGTATAATCTAGCACCATTAAGGAACTGGCACCTTGTGTGTAATCCGGCCTCATTTTGGAAACATGATCTTGAGGTTGCCCACACTTCCCTCCTCGCAGGAGCTGCTTCCTGACATAAAGAAGTTACTTCTTTTTTAGATCAATAGTCACAGCTCCACATATCCATTAAGTAGAAGCCCAATAAACAGGACTAGGAAAAGTGAATTCAAAGGGAGAAATATAAAAACAGACTACAAGGTGAGAACACCCACTTCCTCAAGCTAAAAAGGAAAGCATTAGGACGATTAAGATTGTACTTATTACATATCTAGCAGAGCCAGCTTATAGAAACTACATCATATACATCAAAGAACACTAGGCTAAGAGAAATAGAAAAACCAGCAGAGGGGTGTACTAAGCCAAGGGTTACTACAGCAAAATAACCAGCAACCAGATGGTCTCTAGGGCATCTATAGGCGCATTTGCCTAACTAGCTTCAACACTAAATTACAAAAGATTCATCCTATGGCATGGTGGGTCCACTGAGTAAATTGAGATCCTACATTGGTCGTTTGATTTATAGGATTGAATTCTATAGGAATTTTTCCTATGGAATCATGTGTACTAGAGTTCATTGGAAATCTAGAATCCACTCCAACCTCCTTTTTAACTTCCTTTGTTTTCCTGTGGCATCAAACACTCTGTGCTAATCCTATGGGATTCAAGTGGGCATGCCACTCCAATGCTTTACTTTTTCTATTCCTGCATTTTGAGAATCCTGCTAATCAAAGAGGGCCTTATGGTTTTTCATCCTAAGGTATGGTGGGTCCAGTGAGTAAATTGAGATACTATAAATGATAGAAAGCCTAATCAAGTGTACAGGAAATTATTTGTCTCGCCTATTATTGTATAATAACCCTATCCAAGAAGATGACATTGTTTAACGTTGCCTTCTTCTTGGGGCTTGCCTAGGGCCTGGCCTGGTCCTATGTTTACTACTGCTGCTAGACACATACCATGTCAAAGTAAAAAAATTGATAGAAGAGGGGGCTCCCTCCGATTTCACTAAAGAAACCATCAAGGACACACAAAACATCCACCACTTCTAGTCAGGTTCTCAATGTCAAAGTAATTGAAAGGTTGTTACTTACCAAAGCTCGTTTTATAGGTTTGGTGCAGCTCCTCTTTAACTTGAGACGTTCCTTGAAGATGTCCCCAACATCTCGTATTTGGTCTTCATTGCTACTCTACATGTTCGCATTCATAGTTTTAAAATCTCAACATGGCAAGAAAAATATAGTAATACTGACGCATCTTGTGGGGAACATTAAAGCTCTCATCTGCCATGTTAGCATGAGTGTTTTTTAATATCCTACTATGTGGCTCTTCAACTTTGCTAGAATTATGTTGTGCTTTCATTTTGAGTTAATAGAACAGGGGGATCACCTCCCTGCTATTTTAAAAAACTGTCCATCATTTATGACACTACTAGTTACAGATGAAGAACCTACCCAAGAACAACGCAATACAAGAGAGACACACAATTACAAGATGATATACTATTGGACTATGCAAGCTATAACCAATTACTTTTACCAGAACAATAGCAGCCCGAAAATTCGAAGGGTGGGTATGAACATAATCGGAATTGCATATGTACTGCTAAGAGAATCAATGTACACATTACCAATCGAGGAGGAGTACGAAGGTCGCGGCGGCGTCTATGCATCATGGTCGGCAACAGGAGTCAGTTCATTGTCGACAACTGTGGTGTTGTTGCGCTTGGCATTGACTTCCGGGAAGCAAACCCAAGACCATGGAATACGGCGCCGGGGAAGCGGCTCTGTGTACGACGGCGACGGCGGTCTGGCTCTAGTGCGGCGTATGACGTCGTCGATGAGGCATATGCGCTATGGTGGATGAGTGCGCTGGTGAAGAAGGGGAGTGGCACGAAGGTGTTGCGGTGCCGTGGAGAAGTCTTTTTTGCGGTGGGGATGAAAATGGGGAGTAATGAGTAGTACACTGGGTGCCGGGGTGGGATTGGATGGGTGGGGGTGAAGATGAAGTTCCAAAATAGCCCCGACCAACCAGCATCAGTCGGCTGTTCGACCAAGGGTATGATGGTAACTTTGCATTGGTTGAATCGTAGTCATGGGAGATCTCGATGGAAGTGTGAGATTTTGCCGCCGGCCTGAAAATTGGAAACACTTTACTACTCCCTACTCCATGTCTGGCGTGTTGGGTGATTGGGCTGAGTAGCTAGGAGTACTACTAGTACTCACGCCGTTTTTATTTACTCTGCATATTAGGTTTCACTGAAGTCGGACTTCCTAAAGTTTGACCAAGTTTATAGAAAAAATATAAACATTTACCATAACAAATCTTTATGATGTGAAAGTACATTTAATAATGAATATAATGGTATTGATTTGTTATTGTATATGTTAATATTTTTATAAACTTTCTGAGAGTATACAAAACATGACTTTGACCAATGCTAATACACAGACTTAAATAAAAATGCAGGGAGTACCCATCTATTTTCTTACTTTGTCATGGCATTAATTATTTGTTGTAATTGTGAAATAAATATACTAAGCTATTGACTTTAAATGTCATGGTTTATACAATTCAATATTTAGAATCATTGCTGAATTCCAAGATGAATACCGGGTCTATAGTACTTCACAATATGCTCAAACTCACATAATCCAACTCAAATGAAAATCTAAATGCATTTCATAGTTATTAATTTGTTGGATGCAACAAAACCAACCATAACTCTACATAATCCAGTCTAAAGCAATTTTCAGAACACATCCCAATGTGCGAATGAAACATAGAGAGTTTGTGAAGATGGAGCAATGGTGGGAGAGAGATGTGTGCGCTCAACACACAAGATATACACCTAGTTGAAGAAAGAGACAGAGGACGAGGAAGATGTATATATGTGGGTGAGAGAGTGGGAGAGAAGCCTCATGAGAGAGAGAGAGGAAGTGTGCGAGAGAGGGATATATTTATATGTATACGGAGGAAGAAGTTAGATCTGTGAGAAAGATGGAGACATGTAATATAAGGAGTGAGATGCGTGTGCATCGAGATTTTGTACATGTGGAAGGAGAAGAGACAAAAAGTTTGATGAGACAGCTCAAAAGAATAATGGACTAGAGGGGTATCTTGTGGGCTGAGGGATTGATAATTTTGTGTGGGAGGGAGGAAGAGGGAGAGAGAGGGGGGAGTTACTCAGCCGTCGTCATGTCATCCTGCACCCAAATGTCCCCGCAATCTCTAGTGCGGTCTGGTCGTTCTCTTTGTTTTTCCCGATGCCCTCCTTGAAGATCAAGGTGGTGTGCATGCGGTGGTGTAGATAAGCATAAGCGACAGTGGTCGCTATATAACCTTGGATGGGGATGGATAGTGTGCTCGGGGGGGGGGGGGACTGCGTGTGTCAAATATTGAGAGAAATAAAACCTATGGAGAGAATGTGTGTGCATAGTAAGCATGCGAGAGAGGCTCATGGTGCGATACAGAGATATTGTGTGTGACGGTGTTTAAGCGATATAGAGAGATTGTGTGCGAGATAAAAGATATGACTATGGGGAGTGCATTTGTGAGGCAAAGAGACATAGCGAGAGATAAATGTGTGTGCGTGGTACATGGTGTATATGTGACGGAGAGGTACATGCATGCCAATAGGATTTTCATGAAGAGATTGTGTGTGAGAGATAGAGAGCGATGTAGGGGCCTTGGGCAGGTGGGGGCTGGGTGAGGGTGTCAAAATGTGTGCGTTGATGCATGTTAGATGCGATTGTGCGAGGGACGGTCGAATCAAGAGAGAGGGTTGTTGTGTTACGGATGCTCCTCTCTCTCTCACACATGCACACACAAAAAATACAAATAGAAGACCGTTCCCTCATGTATACACAACATCTTGGCATATCTCTATGTCTCGCTCATACATGATCATTTGAACATTCACACCTCTATATGACTATTACATGCACACCGTCCCCAAATTGCCCTTCTGCCACAACACACTTATGGACACACACACACACACTCTCTCTCTCTGTTATGCACACACAAAATCTCTATTAATTTTTTTTGTAGGGGGCACCTAAAAAGTCCAAATCCAAATAATCATGAACTGAAGCTAAATTCAAATATTTGAAAATATTGTAGTGTGAAGAACTTTTCTAGCAAAAAAAGTAGAGTAATATTAGGCGATTGTTTTCACACACAAAAAAGGTTCGGTCGATGTTCTAGCGTGACACTGTGAAGCACCTTTCGATCGACCGCGCGGCCGCGGTGCACGCGCTTGCATAGGATTTCGTATCGATGTTGTGCTAACTAATGTGGTATAAGCACGGCCGCGATGCACGCACTTGCGCGGGATTACGTGTACTAGTACGGTGTTCTTTTAAGTTTAACCAACCCTATAACCAAGCTCCCATAAGCACACTTATCAATGTGTCACCTCCGCCGTTGCGCATGCATACAGCCACTGCATAAGTGGGATAAAAATGTTCTTGGAATGTGTTGAGAGTTGGCGTGCGGTCTTGTTATATGGTAGATAGACCGCCTGCCAAATCTTGTCACATTCTGAGTGTGATTGATGCCCCAACGGATAACTATAGTGGCACTATAGACGGACAAAATGTCGGATGTTTTTGGTATCCGAAAACCGTTGCCAGGCTACAATCCTCCCCTCTCTTCCCATATAAACTAGCTCACGCCTCCTCTAGCCACCCCTCATGTTGGTGTCGTTAGATTGTCGCCGTACTGGGAACCATGGTACCCAAACTTGCCTGCCTACGGCCCGCGGCGTGGCTCCAACAACGCCCTGGTACGGCCCATCTTTAGCATCGACAAGACAAGACGTTCACGAGGGGCCAAGCCTCGTGAGGTGGATGACGCCAAGACCCCCAGAGGGGGCGGCCTCCCTAGGCTAGCTCCGGAGGAGCGGAGATTCCTATACAAGCGCTCACCTCATAAGGGTGAGGTGACATAAGCCATGACAACCGAGGCCAGGCGGGCGCCAGTGGGCGCAGAGCTAAGGAGGCAAGTACAGGCGCGGAGTCTCGAGGAATCAGCCAAAGGTTTCCATTCTCATGCTACAAGACCAAGACCGCCAGGGCGGCAGGACGGATGTCATCACCAAGCCCACCGTGGCGTCACGACCATAAGCTTTGCAGGAGAAGACCACCTTTCATCCGGATAGGATGTACTTCTTGTCCCCTTTCAAACTAGCCGTTGTGGGATCCCTTCCCGCCTTTGTTTTCGAGAAAGAGGACCAAAGCCACTATAAATATAGCCTAGCCACCATCGTCGGAGCGGATCGGACCCGAACCCTCACTAGCTCACGCAAACACAAGAACTGGCCTCTTGAGGTTGTTCTTCCTCTATACTAGTTCATCATCAGCCCCTCGCGAGGCCAATCCACCCCAAAGTAGGAGTAGGGTCTTACACCGCAAGGTGGCCCGAACCTGGGTAAATTTTCGTGCCTCTTTCCTTTCCCGTTCATCGATCTAGCCCGCGAGAGCGATGGGTTGGTAGACCGGAGAGGTTGAGTTCTTCGCACGCACCCCAGAGTTTGAACCTTTCTTGGGTTTTGCGGAGCCCTGAATCACACATTTGGCGCGCCAGGTAGGGTGCATCGAAAATTCACATCCTCATCTGATGTACCCCACCCTCGCTGTACGGTTCCGATGGCGGGCGTCGCTCCACTGGCCGGGCCTCCAGGCATATTCGGAAGCACTGCGGGCCTCCGGGCTCTCTCCCCCGCCTTGCAGCAGGTGCAATGGCTGCGAAAGTTCAGGCCAGAGTTGTCGCCTTGATACGATGGCATGATAGATCCGGCAGGGTTCCTCCAGGCGTATACGGAGGTTGTCTCGGTAGCCGGCAGCGACGACAAGGTCATGGTGAATTGGCCCCACATGGCCCTTACGGGGTGCCGCGTGCCTAGCTCCTTGGCTTGCCGGAGTCTTCGGTGGCCTCCTGGGAAGAGTTGCACGGCCTCTTCATCATGCGCTTTGCGGCACCGGCACCCCATGCCGTCGTGGCCATCCTTGGCAGGTCGCAAGCACCGGCCTTGGACTGCCACATCAAGCAGTTCTTCCATCGGGTGCGCGCCGCCCACGCGCAGCGAGGAGCCCCTCCAGGTTGGGTGGCGCCTAAGGCCGACCTCACCTTCAACTCAAGGGACCACCCCGAGACGACGGTCACTGCTAGTACCAGTCACTAGGACCCTCATCGACGGTGGCGCTGGCCTCAACGTCCTCTCTATAGAGGCGTTTGACCAGCTTCATGTGCCATACGGTCAGCTCCTCCCCACCAAGCCCTTCTCTGGGGTCGTTGATGGCCCCACCTGCCCTCTAGGGATGATCCGCCTCCCCTTCACCTTTGGCACACGCAACAACTACCGCACCGAGCTCATCGACTTTGATATCACCCACATCGGCCTCCTGTACAATGCCATTCTCGGATATCCAGCCTTGGCCTAGTTCATGGCGGCACTCATCCTAGCTACAACCTCATGAAGATGCCGGGAAGTAGCGGTGACCTCACCGTGGCGGGAGATACCAAGGACACGCTCATGACCCTGAAGCTCACCTTCAAGAGCGCGGCGGCCGTGTGGCCAAGCGCGGGGGGGGGGGGGGGCGCTTCGGAGGGCCCGAGCGCCGCACCAACAAAGAAGAAGCAGTTGTTTTCTCAAGATCGGGCCGAGACGAAGCAGGTGCCACTCGATGAAGACGGGGGTTCGGGCCTTACCTTCACCATAGGCGCCAGCCTCCCTCCAGACCAGGAAGAGGTGCTGGTCAGCTTCCTCCGCGCGAACAAGGATGTGCTCGCGTGGGAAGCGGCGGACCTGGTTGGGTTTCCGCGTGGGGTAATAGAGCACCACCTGATGGTGTGCCCCAACGTGCGCCCAGTGAAACAGAAGGTGCGGCGGCAAGTCCCGGAGAAGCAGTCATTCATCATCCAAGAGACACGCAAGCTACAAGAAGCCGGCGTCAATTGGGAAGTGCGGCATCCAGATTGGTTGGCAAACCCGATTATCATCCCCAAGAAGGGTGGGAAGGAGTGCATGTGCGTCGATTTTACCAACCTCAACAAGGCTTGTCCACAAGATCCTTTCCCTCTCCCGCGCATCGACCAGATCGTCGACTCCACCGCCAAGTGCGATTTACTGTGCTTCCTGGACACCTTATCAGGCTATCACCAAATCAAGATGGCGGTGCAGGATGTCGAGAAGACGGCTTTCCTGACCCTGTGCGGGGTGTACTCCTACACCTGCATGCTGTTTGGGCTGCGCAATGCCGGAGTGACCTTCCAGCGGCTGATGCACATCGCTCTAGGTCAGCAGCTCGGGAGGAACACCGAGGCATACATCGACGACATAGTGGTGAAATCTTGGGAGGCGAGAACCCTTGTTGAAGATCAGGAGGAGACACTTGCCAGCCTGCGCAAGGTGAACATGCGGCTCAACTCGGAAAAGTGCGTGTTTGGCATCCCGTCTGACAAGCTGTTGGGCTTCCCGATATCGCACATAGGGATCGAGGCCAAGCCAGACAAAATCAAAGCCATAGAAAGAATGAGCCTGCCGCAAACCCTCAAGCAGATGCAGAAGCTGGCGGGCTGCCTAACCTCACTGGGGTGCTTCATCTCCAAGCTAGGTGAGCGTGCCCTCCCTTTCTTCAAGCTGATGAAAAAGAAGGGCCCGTTCGAGTGGACTCCGGAGGCCGATGCGACCTTCCAAGACCTCAAGAGGTACCTCACCAGCCTGCCGGTGATGGTAGCGTCGCGCCCCCTCAAACCCCTGGTGCTTTACCTAGCTGCCACGCCTCATTCTGCCAGTGCGGCGCTTGTGGCGGTCTGGGAGGAGCGTCCGGTTAAGGGCAGGTCGCGCTGTGCCCTGCACCCCGCCAAGATGCCGCGGCCTCAGGACGGCGCTCCTGAGGCCTCGTCCACCCCTCCACTAGGCGGGGCTCCCGAGAATGGCACCCCTGAGGCCATGGCTACCCTGCCGGGTGACAAAGCTCCTGAGATTCCCCAGCCTCGGGAGGCACATGACCCCAGCGATGCCTCCTCCCTCGTCGAACATCCAGTGTACTTCGTCAGCACGATACTGCATGATGCATGGGCGCACTACCCCATGCCACAAAAGCTTTTGCTCGCTGTTGGGGATATGACTATTTGTGTAAGCCATCCAGGAGAGGTCGGGTTACACAAATAGAGGTTCATCAGAAGCCCAAGACCAAGGCATGAAGATGGCGGTTCACTAAAAGGCTTAAAGGCCCATAGGCGACTCTGAGGCCCGTAAAGATAAACCGCCATGATGGTATAACTTGTACTGTAAGGTAGAAGTAACTAGTCACCGAGCCGGACACTGTTTATGAGCCGGCCGGGACTCTGTAGGCCGCAGGTCATCAACCCATGTATATAAGGGGACGACCCGCCAGCGGCTTAGGGTGAGAAACAACTGGTTGAGAGCCAGACATAGCGTATCTCGCTCCCTGGTCATCGAAACCTCAAGCAATTCCAACCCAACTAGACGTAGGCCTTCCTTCACCGTAAGGGGCTGAACTAGTATAAACCTCGTGTGTCCTTGTCCCGATTAACCCCTTTAAGCTTCCTAGTAGCGATGGCTCCACGACTAAGTCCTTGCAAAAGGACATCTGCCGTGATAATTCCACGACAGTTGGCGGCCACCGTGGGGCCAGCGCACGGTGGATTTGAGTTCTTGAAGGGCAGCTTCGAAGGGCTCAAGGGATATGCAGTTGGCCGGATGACCAAGAGTCGTCGCGGCAAGATCTACATCGACGACGAAAGTTGGGGCCCCGACGCCGGCTCAATTGAGTATGGGTACCGGGTCCCCTTTGGCGGAATTCACGTCTTCATCGGCCGGATTGGTGAGCCAGGCCCTGAGCCGGACAGCTGCACCGACCTCGTCGAGACAGCTCAGCGTGCGAAACCCGTCCGAGCTCAACCCGTCGTGAAGCGTGCCTTTGTGGGTTGCATCCACGGAGGTGAACTTTCTGAAGGATCTTAAGGTGATGGTGAGCCGGCCGTCCTCTCTGACGGTGATTCATCCGCCGGCTCAACAGATTCGCTGTATCAAGTTCAAGATGGTGTGCTTGGGGGCTATTCCGATGGCAGCACTATTCCGGACCACTCAGAGCCACCAAACTGGGCACGAGTCTTCATGGCTGGTACTCAACCCGGCCAAAATTCTATGGCCTCAGCGGAGATAACGTCCGGGTTAGGAGCAGCCAGGGCAGGAGGCCCTGTGCGCTCACCGGCTCAGGTGCTGATGGATCTCATGGATAAACTTACGGCCTTGTTAACTGCTACAGTCGTCCCTGCGAACCAATCTGAGCATGAGGCAGAGGTGGCACAGGTTCGCGATGAGATCGCCCGGGCCAGGGAAACCTTAGCGGCTGAAGATACTAGATTAGCCACAGAGCGGGCGGCTTTGGACATACGGGCGCAGCAACTTCAGGTAGAGGCCTTTCAGCTCACGTTGAGCTTGAACACATCTAATGAGCTAATGAGGAGGAGACATCAGAAAACTCAATCCCGTTTACCTCGGATTTATGATCCTCGGAATCTCTTTGCTACACCCGGGGCCGGCCCAAGTAACCGCCAGGTGCAAATCAGTTTATGACATCCGGAGCGGGAGGCCCAGTCCAGCCTTCGGTGACGGCGCCTCTTCACGGCAATATGGCACCGCCCCATTACATACCAATACCACAGGGTCACTTCTCCAACCCCATGGAGAACTTAATCGCAGCATCAACACGTTTGGCCCAGTAGATGGTGATGATCCGATAGCGGTGGAAACCCGGAGGATCAGGGAACTTGTCCAAACAGCCCTGGCTCAGCAAGAGACCTACTCCTACAGCCGGGACAGGATTCACTCAACTCCTCCGCCCTGGTTAGCTCCGCCTCGTCAAAACCGGAGCCCGAGTTACAGTAGACACATGGAGTCAGAGGCCTTGTCAAGTAGCACTCAGCGCCGGAACCAGCCCGGCGGGTATAACCCGGTTCAGCATCGGATACGTCAGGAGGACGAGCGGGCGGCTCAGCTAGCGACTCAGCTAGCAGCTCAACAGGAGTCACCGGCTTACCCGACGACTTCCGTTGAGGCGGGTGTTGCTACTAGAACTGGAGGAGTTCCTTGTCTGGTACCGGCTCTACGTAATGTACGTCTGCCCAAGGATTTCAAGGGACCTCGAAAGGTGCCGAATTATACGGCCGATTTACAGCCTGGGGCGTGGATTGAAAGTTACGAGATGGCCATGGAGCTGCTGGAGGTTAGTGATGAAGCGATGGCTAAATACTTCACCATGATGTTGGATGGAACAGCCCGTTCTTGGTTAAAGGGTTTGCCACCCAATTCCATTAGGTCATGGGCAGAGCTAAAGGCCCGTTTCATCCAGAACTTCAAGGACACTTGCAAGCAGTCTATGTCGATTGTGGACCTGACAAATTGTAAGCAGGAGGAAGGTGAATCTACGACTCATTGGGTGCGCCGGGTCCAAGACATAATACATTCGTCTGACAAGATGGATGCCGGCTCAACAGTTCTCATGCTGGAGAAGAATTACTGCTTTGAGCCTCTGAGACAGAAACTGGGGCGCCTTAAGCGTGATTGCAACGATATGGGGACGCTGATGGAGGCTTTAGTCAAGTATGCCGATTCTGATAGTACCAAGGATCCCGCGTCTGATGAGGAAAAGACAGGGAAGGGAAAGAAGAACGGTAATGGAAAGGGTCAGCAGCATAACCCGGTGAGTCAAGGAGGCAATAAGCGTAAGGCAGACGGTAACCCGGAATTTGTGGATAATGCATAGGGTAACAATCAGAAGCGCAAAGGAAAGCCACCCCCTCAGTTTGGTGGGTCAGGTCCGTCTCTTGAGCAACTACTCAATGAGCCCTGCCCGAAACACGGCACCCAGGAACGACCAGCGACTCATTTATGGAAGGATTGCGCAATCATGAAGGCTTTCAAGAATTCTAATACGTTTGATGGCAATCAAGGCCCAGGCGGTGGCTCAGGAGCTGGCGGCTTTCATGGACTGGGCGGCGGTTCAGGATCCGGTTTTCAGGGAAGCCAGGGTGGTTATAATCAACAGCAGTCTGGTCAAGGAGGTCAGCAGCAGCAGCAGTCGGGTTATCAGAGCCATCCAAAACAGCTAAATAGCGGGCAGTATCACATGTTCACCACAAGTTTGTGTAAACATGATCAGAAAGTTCATAGGAGGGCGGTGAATTCTGTTGAGCCGGCAGTCCCTCGTTACTTGAGGTCGTCGGAACAGCCTATTGTCTGGAGCAGGGAGGATCACCCTCCCCGGGTTGATGATCTGGGTCAACTGGCCCTGGTAGTGGCACCGCAGGTTGGTGGTTATAAATTTACTGAGGTGCTCATGGATGGAGGTAGCAGCATCAACATCCTCTATTACGAGACCTTTCGGCACATGGGCTTAACTGACAAGAATTTAAAGACTTCCAACACCGTCTTCCATGGAGTGGTGCCTGGTAAATCGGTGTATCCTGTGGGTAAGATTGAGCTAGAGGTGGCCTTTGGAGACGAGCATGATTCTAGGGCGGAAAAGTTAACTTTTGAAGTGGTAAAAATCAAGAGTCCATATCACGCTTTGTTCGGGCGGCCGGCTTATGCCAAGTTCATGGCGCGGCCGTGTTACGTTTATTTACAGCTCAAGATGCCGGGTTACAAGGGTACCATCACCGTGCATGGAAGCCGAAAGGTGGCCCTGGAATGCGAAGAAGGCGATGCGGCTTATGCCGAGTCTGTCTGTGCAGCAGAGGAGCTCAAATTTTATCAAGATAACGTTGACCCGGCGGATATGACCTCCCTCAAGAAGCCGACTACGGAGCATGACCCGGCCATGAAGTTTAAATCGGCTGCAGAGACTAAGCTTGTTGATTTTACTCCGGGCGATTCGTCTAAGCAATTCAGCATCAGTGCCAACTTGGATCCTAAATAGGAAAGCGCGCTCATCGAGTTCATCCGTGAGAACCGGGACATCTTTGCATGGAAGCCTTCTGACATGCCGGGTGTACCGAGAGGACTCGCTGAGCACACTCTTAATATTGATCCGAAGTATAAGCCGGTCAGGCAGTTTCTGCGGCGATTCAATGAGGAACGACGAAAAGCTATAGGAGAAGAGGTCGCCCGGCTCTTGGCGGCTGGGTTCATTGTCGAAGTTTTTCACCCGGAGTGGTTGGCTAACCCGGTGCTCGTGCTCAAGAAAAACGGCACCTGGCGGATGTGTGTGGATTACACGGACTTAAATAAGGCTTGTCCGGCTGATCCTTTCGCTCTCCCCCGTATTGATCAAATCATTGATGCTACGGCGGGTTGTGCGCGTTTGAGCTTTTTGGATGCTTACTCTGGTTATCATCAGATCAAGATGGCAGTTAAGGACCAGGAGAAGACGGCTTTCATCACTCCGTTTGGAGCCTTCTGCTATGTGTCTATGCCTTTTGGGCTCAAGAGTGCCCAGGCGACTTATCAACGGTGTGTACAGAATTGTCTCCACAATCAGATTGGGCGCAATGTTCATGCTTATGTGGATGACATAGTGGTGAAATCCAGAGAGGCGGAAACCTTGATATCTGATCTCAGAGAAACCTTTGACAATCTCCGGGTTTACAAAATGATGCTTAACCCGGAGAAGTGTGTATTTGGTGTGCCTGCAGGCAAGCTTTTGGGATTCTTGGTCTCAAACAGGGGCATCGAGGCTAATCCGGAGAAGATTAAGGCAATCACTTCTTTGGCTAAACCGGCATGTATCAATGATGTTCAGCGACTGGCGGGTCGTGTTGCCGCTTTAAGCCGGTTCATAAGCCGGTTAGGTGAGAAGGCCCTACCGCTGTACCAACTGATGAAGAAGGCAGACACCTTTGTCTGGAGTAATGCTGCTAATGCTGCTTTTGAGGATTTGAAGAGGCAGTTATCTGAGCCGCCAGTTCTTGCAGCTCCCATTGACAAAGAGCCTTTGCTGTTATATGTGGCTGCTAATTCACGAGCCGTCAGTGTGGCAATTGTGGTAGAGCGCAAGGAGGCTGGTAAGGAACATCCGGTTCAACGGCCGGTTTATTATGTCAGTGAGGTACTCATCGAGTCAAAACAAAGATATCCTCATTGGCAGAAACTTGTTTACGGGGTGTTCATGGCAAGCCGGAAGCTGAAGCAATACTTCCAAGGTCACCCTATCACTGTGGTAAGTTCTGCCCCCTTGGGAGACATTATTCAGAACAGAGAGGCTACAGGACGAGTCGCCAAGTGGGCCATCGAGCTCGGGCCTCATGGTCTGAAGTACGTACCACGCACTGCCATTAAGTCTCAAGCTTTGGTGGATTTCATCAACGACTGGACAGAGCTACAGGCACCTGAGGAGAAGCCCGATAACACTTATTGGACTATTCACTTTGATGGGTCCAGACAGTTGGAAGGCTCGGGGGCTGGAGTCGTGTTAACTTCCCCTCGAGGTGACAAATTTTGTTATGTGCTCCGGCTTATGTTTCCTTGTACTAACAATGCAGCTGAGTACGAGGCCCTACTCCATGGTCTCCGGATGGCCAAAGAGATGAACTTGAGCCGGGTAAGATGCTTGGGAGACTCAGACCTTGTGGCTCAACAGGTGTCAGGCAAGTGGGACTCTAAAGATCCCCTTATGGCGGCTTACCGTCGTGAAGTCGATGCTGTGGCTGGACATTTCAAGGGTTATGTGGTGGAACACATTGATCGAAGGAAGAATGAGGCGGCTGATGCCTTAAGCCGGCTGGGATCTCAGCGTAAGCCGGTGCCGCCTAACACCTTTCTTGATGTTTTGCATAATCCTTCTGTTAAGTTACCTACAGAGGAAGATCTGGCAATACCAGACCCGGAGGCACAGCTGGTGGCGGCTCTCCACGTTATCCCGGATTGGACAGTGCCTTATTTGGCTTACATGACCCGGGGAGAGTTGCCTGAAGATGAGACCTTGGCAAGACAAATCGCCCGGCGGTCCAAGTCCATGACAATTGTCAATGGCGAGTTACATCATTGCAGCGTCACTGGAGCGTTTCAACGTTGCGTGTCACCTACAGAGGGTCAGGAGATCCTTCGTGAGATTCATGAAGGCGATTGTGGTCATCACGCCGGCTCAAAATCTCTTGTGGCCAAAGCTTTCCGTCATGGGTTTTATTGGCTGACGGCTCATGCTGATGCAGAAGACCTGGTCAGTAAATGTGACGGATGTCAGAAATTCTCACGACGAGCCCATGTGCCGGCTCAAGAATTGAGGATGATTCCAATTACTTGGCCGTTTGCAGTCTGGGGGCTTGATATGGTCGGGCCTTTCAAAAGGTCTAAGGATAAAAAGACGCACCTCTTGGTGGCGGTTGACAAGTTCACAAAGTGGGTGGAGGCGGAGCCAGTCAGTAAGTGTGATGCAGCCACGGCGGTCCAGTTTATGAAAAAGGTGATTTTTCGCTTTGGTTTTCCACACAGCATTATAACTGATAATGGCACTAACCTCTCCAAAGGAGCTATGGAAGAGTTCTGTCAACGAGAGCATATCCGGCTTGACGTTTCAGCTGTGGCTCACCCTCAATCCAATGGTCAAGCAGAACGAGCTAATCAAGAAATCTTGAGGGGTATCAAGCCCCGGCTCTTGGTCCCCTTGCAGCGGACGCCGGGTTGTTGGGTGGAGGAGTTACCTTCTGTACTTTGGAGCATCAATACTACACCTAACAGATCTACGGGTTACACGCCTTTCTTTATGGTGTATGGAGCAGAGGCGGTCCTGCCAAGTGACATCCGTCATGACTCACCCCGTGTGGCGGCTTATGTTGAGGAAGACAATGAAAAAGCTCGGCAAGACGCACTTGACCTGTTGGATGAAGAGCGAGACTTGGCAATAGCCCGCTCGGCGATTTACCAGCAAGACCTGCGCCGCTACCACAGCCGCCGGGTTAGGTCCAGAACCTTTCAGGAAGGCGACTTAGTGCTCCGACTCATCCAGGATCAATCTGACATGCACAAGCTATCCCCTCCTTGGGAAGGACCCTTTGTGGTCAGCAAGAATCTGAACAACGGATCATACTACCTTATCGACGTTCGGGAGCACAAAGACTCACGTAAGTCGGAGGAGGAGACCCGTCGGCCGTGGAATATCGCTCATCTTCGGCCTTATTATACTTGAGCCATCGGCTCTAATGTGTATATACTTATACTATGTATATTACATAAAGCAATAAAGCAGGACCTCTGTCCTTTTTTCCACTCCCAAAAAGGTTTATGTGTTTTCTTTGTCAGGTGGTGGAGATAACCAAGGAGAAGCCGATCATATCTGAATCCGGCTTTCCTTTGGTCCGGCTTATGATCATATCTGAATCTAGCCGTGATCACTTGGGGGCTTCCTGTTCAAACATAGGTCGTATTCGAACCAAAGAGAACATAGCTGTCGATACCCACTTGATCGGCATACTGCCAAACCCACTTGGGGGCTTCTTGATCATATTTGAATCATAGCTTAACCCCTTTGGGTCTGACGTGGATCGTATTCGAATCAGCATCATTAAACAACTCTTATGGTCACTTGGGGGCTTCCTGTTCAAACATAGGTCGTATTCGAACCAAAGAGAACATAGCTGTCGATACCCACTTGATCGGCATCGCCACAGCCACTGGGGGCTAACAGATCGTATCTGAATCTTAGCTCAACCCCTTTGGAACGGTTCACTGATCGTATTCGAATCAGAAACCCTTGAATTTTGTTCATCATATTTTACAAGTATCAACATTGGATATCTTGCGACCCTCTTGAAAATACAATGGAATACATTGCAATCCTCCAGGATTAATATTGCTTACATTAGGTTGTTAAGTACCAGGTGAACTTTTATGTGCCAATTTTCAGGAGTTAAACTTACCCTCAGGGGTTGGCTTATATAAGCCGGAAAAGCAGCTGTAAGCATGACAGGGCAATGCAAGACATTTCTGCAAAGGACATAACAGATTCATATAAACTACAAAGTGCATAGTGACGGCGGCTTATGCAAGTATTAAGGGCCATAAGCGTGCGCAAAGGCATAGCAAAACTCAAAGTATTTTCTACTCTGTTACAAGACTCCCCGAGTCTGAATGATGCGGCATTGTTTTTCTACAACGACATAAGCAGGTGGCCTGGCAATCTACTCTTGGGGTTGACTTGAAGCTTCCGGGTTATCCTTCTCCGCCTCTCCGCCGGCTGCTTTGTCCTGGAAGGATGATGAGGCCCAGTCAATGCCACTCAAGGCCTGAAACTCAGCTTCATCATCTATTAAACCGGCTGGGTCGACTTCAGGGGCAAAGGTGTGCTTACGGATTGGAGGGATCAAGCTGACATCGTCATAATGCGGCGTGGGGATTCTCCGATTCTCCTTGTCATAACCCAGCTGACACTTGGTGAGGTCAGTGTTGTTTCCAATTTGAGTGGCCACAGGGCGTATATCCCTCACGCAGGTGGTGAAACCCTTTTCATCAAATGGAGTGCCATCCTCCTTCAAACTTCGATACCCAAGAGCGATGTCGGCCGGGTCTAGCTCTGGTAACCAGGCTTTGGCCCAGCTCAAAGCGGCTATTGCTCCGGCTCTTTCTTGGGCCCGTCTCAACTCTTGAATCCTCTAAGGAAGTACAGCAAGCCATTGTAACACATCTTGCAAGAGGTGGGGCACATCATTTGATAAGGCTACAACGGCCAAGGCACGTTGTGACCCGATGTACAGTTTCTCTACTAGAGTATACACCGCCTTCAATTTGATCAGCATATTCTGCTTGAGGTTTGTGCTCCTGGGGCCTGTATTGGTAAGTATAAGGTAAACCTCAGGTAACAATTGAAGGAATATTTACAATATTTAATGCTTGCTTAAGATAACTTACAAAGATCGCTGAGACCATCCGAGATATCTGGCGTTGTAAGCCGGTTAGTTCGGCTGTTGCATTTGCCAGTGACGCCTCTGTTGTCTCGGCCCGGGTCACCAGTCCGGCCTTTTCGTCAGTCCAAATTTTATTCTCTGACTCAAAAAATTTCTTTAGCTTCTCTTGTTTAGAGATGCTGAATTCAAATTTGGAGTTAGCCTTTTGAGTTTCAATCTCCTAGGCTGCCACGCGGTTCTTCAGGTCAACAATCTCCGATTCAAATTGACTTATGATGGCCTGCATTGCACCGGATAGTAGTCAAGATTACGGTAAATAATATTAAGTCCCAAGCACTTTGCAAGCAAAGATACTTGACACTTGGGGGCTAATGTATACCGAAGCTTTCTAAATTATTAAGCCGGTCTTGGATATTAAGTCCCAAATACTTTGCAAGCAAAGATACTTGGCACTTGGGGGCTAATGTGTATCGCAAGTTAAAGGTATTGTGTTACATCCGGTTTAAATATTTTTCTTTAAGCCGGGCAAGCAGCTCTAACAATTTTTTTAAGTCTACAACATATTTATTCATAAGCAATAGACTTAGGGGCTGGTACAGTAAGTATGATTGAAAGTAAGAAAGCATAAGTCATACCTCAGATTTTTGCTGTATTTGCTTCACCATGTCAATTTCCAGGTCACGGCTGCTTTGCACCTGGTTGATATAGCCCGAGACGATCTCTCCAATACTCAAATGAGTATAGTCGGTGATATCCATCTTGGCCTTACGGCGTTCTAGCAACTCCTCTTTATCCGACCATTTGGCAAGGACGGTGGGCCTGGCCGGCTCAACGAATTGAGCCTTGAGAAATTCCACTTATGGGTCAGCCGTTTTGACTGGGCTAGGTGCCTCCGGGTTAACAGAACCATCAAGAATATCTTCAGCAGGCGGGTCAGAAGTTGGTGCTGCAATGTCTTGAGCCGGCTCAGCCGGCGGTTGATGTGTGGAAGAGTCGGGAGCAGCTATACCCTATTCTGGTTCAGTCACCACTGGGGTTTGGGCCGGTTTATCCTTCTTGGTTTTCTTCCTGGGCTTAACCTGCACGCTGTGGGCAAAGCAGAGAAATAAGTAAAGAAACATGAAGAAAGAAAAACATAAGGTGAATAAATTGATATTACCCAGGGGCAGTCTTAAAAGCCGGCATGTTTGATTGCATGGACTCGCCGGATGAAGGAGAGGTATCCTGGTAATTGGAGCCAGAGGAATTGAGAGGTTGACGGATTAGACCCGTCAAAGGTAAAAAAGGGTATAAATTGGAGATAACCTCAGTCCGACGCTTCCGGGTTGAGTCAGGCAAGCCGGAGGATAGCTCTGCATCCTTGTTGGTCCGGGTATGCCTCCGGTTTTCAAATTGTTGTTGCTTCAAAAGAAAGTCAGGATCTTGGTAAGCCAAAGGGTGTGAACATCTTACTTTCCGGGTTACTCTTTGAATTTTCTAACGCGGCTGAAGTTCGGAGTCGGAGGAGATTATAATTACCTCTTCCTCGACGGGTTGGCTGTTGCCCGTGTCTCCCTGAAAGAAGGTTAATATCAGTAAAGTAGTGATAAAGGAGAAAGGGAAATTAAGAAGTTACCTCTTCCTCATTATCATCAGTATCATCAAGCTGAAGCAACTCAGAAGCGCTTGGCTTCCTTTTCCTTGAAGTGGTGGGCTTGGCAGTTTTCCTTTCGGCCCTCTTGGCCGCCCTGGCTGTCCTGGCCGCCTCATGATCATATTGGATTTTCCAGAAGTTATCATTTGCCTGTAAAGGTTATAAAGGGTTATGCGTAAGAATACAGTATAACATGGTAAAAAAATAACCCGATGGCTGGAAATTTACTGCAGGGGCCGGGTTCTTCTGGCAAAAAGGTAGTAAGCTGAAAGCGTTACTATTCACTGTGCCCTCTTTCAACAAAGACTGAGTTGTAGCTTCCACTACGTCATCTGGTAAGTCGTCAGGACTATGACGCTGAGGGTCATCTTTCTCGCCTGAATAATTACACATTAAGCCGGGGCGGCGGCTTAACGGAATTATTCTCCAAGCAACCCAGACTCGGACTAGGTCAATGCCATCTAAGCCGTTCCCTAAAAGAGCTTTAATCTTCTTGATCTTGGGGGTGAGTGGCAGACGTTCAATAGCAGTCAACTTATCCGGCAGCGGGTGAGTAGGTTCAAGGCGCAATGCACGGAAGCCGGGCAGCGGGTTTTCACCAGCCGAAGAAGTATCTTGGCAGTAGAACCATGTCTGGTTCCAGTCCTTTGGATGACTCGGCAATTCAGCATAAGGGAACAGGCAGTCTCTCCGCCTTTGAATCGATATGCCACCAAGCTCCAGACTGGGCCCGTTGGCCTGCTCATTTTGCCGGTTCAAATAGAACAATTCCCTGAACAAAAGTGTAACACCCCGGATATAACTTTCCCAATTTGTACTCCAACTCTTGCCGTTTCCGGCGTTAAGTTATATTTATTTCTCGGGTTCGGGTCTTTGTCTCTGTGTGTTGTTCTCGTTGTCATGCATCTCATATCATGTCATCATGTGCATTGCATTTGCATACGTGTTCATCTCATGCATTCGAGCATTTTCCCCATTGTCCGTTTTGCATTCCGGCGCTTCGTTCTCCTCCGGTGGTCATTTCTAGCTTTCTTTCGTGTGTGGGGTTTAAACATTTCCGGATTGGACCGAGACTTGCCATGCGGCCTTGGGTTACTACCGGTAGACCGCCTCTCAAGTTTCATATCATTTGGACTTCGTTTGATACTCCAACGGTTAACCGAGGGACCGAAAAGGCCTCGTGTGTGTTACAGCCCAACACCCCTCCAATTTGGCCCAAAACCCACCAAACTCTGCTCCATCACCTAGAGCGTTCGATCACGATCGCGTGGCCGAAAACCACACCTCATTTGGACCCTCCTAGCTCCACTTATGCCTATAAATAGACCCCCCCCCCCCCGTTTTCGGATCTCCTCCTCTCCCCGAAACCCTAATTTCATCTCCGCGCGCCGGACATGTCCGCCCGGCGCCGGACACGTCCGCCGCCGCCCCCTCGCCCTATCCCGTCACGCCACGTGGCACTCACCACCTTGCCGCCGCCGCGGCCCGGGAGGCCTAGATCGGGCCCCCGCGAGCCCGAGCCGCCCCCGCGCCTCCCCGCCTTGATCGCCGCCGCCTCCCTCGGCTCCGGTGGGAGCCGCCGCCGTGGGCCGCCACCGCCGCCGCCGCGGGCCACCACGCCGCCGCCCGCGCCTCCTCTCGCCGCCCGAGGACGCCGCCGCCCCGCCGACCACCGCGGCACCCTCGCCGCCCGAGCCGGCCTCCCTCTCTCCGGCCGCCTCGCTGTCCAACTCCGGCCGACGCCATCTCCGGCGGTGAAGAGTGCTCCCTCCGGCGAACTCCAATAACCGCGCAGATCCAGATCTGGAAAATTCAACAGTTGACCTTTATCCCCGAAACCCTAATTTTTGTGCTAACTTTGACCAGTGATATCTTCGCATCCGTAGCTCCGTTTTGGACATATAGTATATCAAAATGTTCGTCTCGATGAGTACATCATTTCATTTCATTGCATCATTTTCATTCGAGTTCATCTTGATGCCCGAAATTCCGTTAGAAAGAGGCTTCATGAGTTAATTGTGAGATCTGCTAGTTCATCTTAGACTTTTGTCATTTTTGCCATGATTGTTGCGTGCATGATATGCCTGTGAGTCCTATAGATGTTTTGTTAAGGATTTTGTTATCTTTCCAGAGGTGCAACCCATGCATTTTTGTGATGTGTGTGGTGACTTGTGCAAGCTTGCAAAGTGAGGCACCCGGTAAATCTGTTTTCAGGGACTTAGAGATTTCACTAAGTCCTGGGATTGTTTAGTTCATGATGCCATATGTTCATGTTGTTTCCTAGTGATCCGTGCCTCTTTTGAGGATGATCAGTAAAGGAGTGTTGTTAATCTTGTTATGCTCTATCCATCCATGTCTTTTTTTGCAATTATGGAGCACCCTAGCTTGAGTCAATCGAGCTCTACTTTTGCTTCGTTGCGAATCTGGGCAGATCGTCAACTTGTTTGCGATTTTGCCGATGTTATTGTAGTTGATCCGTGCATGCTATGCCATTGTTCTTGCTATGTCTAGCTAGCATTTTGTGCCTTCTTAATGTATGTATGCTTGCCTTGCCATGAATTGCACTGTAGTGAGTGCATCGAGCTCGTTAACATGCCTTCGTGAGTTATATTTCAGCATGTGTCAGTTTTCACTAAGTCTGAAAACTGATTATGTTTTTTGCTATGTTCGCGTGCTTGTTACTATATTTTGTGGTCCCTTTTGGCTCAAGGTCACTAAGCGACTTTTGTTAAGCTTGCTGAGTAGCTCCATGCCATGTCTTTCTTTGTCATGTTCAGGTCCTGTAGCATGTTGTTTTGTTGCTCCGAAGAGGGCTATATGATCTGAAATTCCAGACAAGTGTTAATTTCACTAAGTCTGAGATCCGTTTTACCATTTGCGTTTTTGCCATGCTTGTTTGAACCTGTTAATGGATGATTTGGCCGTAGCTCAGTGCTAGACTTTTGTTAAGCATCTTGTGTGCATCCCTGCCATGTATTTGTTGTCATGTTTGGGTGCTGTAGCATGTTCATCTCATTGCATTTAGATGCCTACTTGCTGTAAATCGCAGACCGGTGTCATTTTTGAATCGCTTGCCATTTCCAAACCGTAACTCCGATTCCGGTGTTCTTTATATCGTTTTCAAGCGATTTCATCTCATCTTTCCAGTGGCACACTTGGAATTCCAAGTTGAGGCCAGCTTCTTGCATTTCCTGTCACATCTTGCATTTTGCATCCCGCATCGCATCCCGCATAGCATATCATCTTCGCATCGTATTGCTTGTTCTTGCACGTGGTTGATTGTGTCCTTGTTGCTCGTTTGTCTTGTCTGGGTAGAGCCGGGAGATGAGTTCGCTAGCGAGGAGCCCATTGAGTTTTCTTTTGAGGATCCAGTCAACTCTGACAACTGTGCAGGCAAGATGATCATACCCTCGAAATCACTACTATCTTTGCTATGCTAGTTTGCTCGCTACTTTGCTATGCCATTGCTACAATGCCTACCACTTGCTTGCAAGCCTCCCAAATTGCCATGCCAAACCTCTAACCCACCATTGTCCTAGCAAACCGTTGATTGGCTATATTACCGCTTTGCTCAGCCCCTCTTATAGCGTTGCTAGTTGCAGGTGAAGATTGGAGGCCGTTCCTTGTTGGAACATCTTTTATTTACTTGTTGGGATATCATTATATTGCCATGTTATCTTAATGCATCTATATACTTGGTAAAGGGTGGAAGGCTCGGCCTCTCGCCTAGTGTTTTGTTCCACTCTTGCCGCCCTAGTTTCCGTCATATCGGTGTTATGTTCCCGGATTTTGCGTTCCTTGTGCGGTTGGGTTATAATGGGAACCCCTTGATAGTTCGCCTTGATTAAAGCTTTTCCAGCAATGCCCAACCTTGGTTTTACCATTTTTCACCTAGCCTCTTTTTCCCTTGGGTTACCGGAGCCCAAGGGTCATCTTATTTTACACCCCCCGGGCCAATGCTCCCTCTGAGTGTTGGTCCGAACTGAGCTGCCTGCGGGGCCACCTCGGGGAAACTTGAGGGATGGTTTTACTCGTAGCTAGTCTCATCTGAGTGTGCCCTGAGAACAAGATATGTGCATCTCCTATCGGGATTTGTCGGCACATTCGGGCGGTGTTGCTGGTCTTGTTTTAACCTGTCGAAGTGTCTTGAGTTACCGAGATACCGAGTCTGATCGGAACATCTTGGGAGGAGGTCTATTCCTTCGTTGACCATGAGAGCTTGTCATGGGCTAAGTTGGGACTCCCCTGCAGGGATTGAACTTTCAAAAGCCGTGCCCACGGTTATGGGCAGATGGGAATTTGTTAATGTTCGATTGTAGATAACTTGAACCTTAATTAATTAAAATGAATCATCTGAGTGTGTTACCGTGATGGCCTCTTCTCGGCGGAGTCCGGGAAGTGGACACGATGTTGGAGTAATGTTTGCGTAGGTTCTTCTCTAGCTTGTCGCTCGTGCTTTGCCTCCTCTTCTCGCTCTCTTTTGCGAATAAGTTAGCCATCATACTTGCTAGTCGCTTGCTGCAGCTCCACTCATATTTTACCCTGCCTTACCTATAAGCTTAAATAGTCTTGATCGCGAGGGTGCGAGATTGCTGAGTCCCTGTGGCTCATAGATTACTATTACACCAGATGCAGGGCCTGATGATTCCGCTCCAGGTGACGTGTATGAGCTCAAGTGGGAGTTCAACGAAGACTCTCAACGTTACTATGTTTCCTTTCCCGATGATCAGTAGTGGTGCCCAGTTGGGGGTGATTGGGACCGTGTCGCATGTTGGGTTCTCTTTTATTTTGGCGCCGTAGTCGAGCCATGAGTGTTTGGATGATGTAATGTTATTTATGCACTTGATTGACGTGGCGAGTGTAAGCCAACTATGTTATTCCCCTTTTTATTATCATATTACATGGGATGTTGTGAAGATTGCCTAACTTGCGACATATGCCTTCAATGCGATTATGTCTCTAAGTCGTGCCTCGACACGTGGGAGCTATAGTCGCATCGAGGGTGTTACAAAAAGTAGGCTGGGTTCTTCTCCAAGGTAGACCTCACAGAAAACTTGGAAGTTGCAGATATTTGACATGGAATTGGGCCCGATGTCTTGAGGTATTAAGTCAAAGAAGTGCAGAACGTCTCTAAAGAATTTTGAACCGGGAGGAGCAAATCCCCGGCTCATGTGATCGGTAAAAATGATCACCTCCCCTTCCTTGGGTTGAGGTTTCTCTTCAGACGGTTCAGGAGCACGATAAGACATGACATCCTTCTTGGGCAGATGGCCAGACTTGACAAACTCGGACAGTTTGCTCTCTGTAACAATGGATGGGACCCAGTTGCAGGTAACCGGAGGTTTAACAGCTTTGGGTGCCATTGGGTAAATTGAAGCCTACAACAAGATAAAGGAAATTTTTTTGGTTTATTATAACCCGGAGAATAAACATTATTGGGTTATTTAAGATGGCGGCTTAAGAAGGGGCCTAATGACATACAGGTAACTATGTGATAATGTTTAACAGCTGCAGGTATTAAAGATGATTAAGGTTTTCTTAAGTCGCCAGAGGCAAGCGGTGCTGGCAGCCGGTATTATCTTAAACCGGCTACATGGACTACTATGGCTGAAATAGAGTCAACAGACACAGTTTTTGGCTAAGTGTGGAGCAAACAGGTTTCACAAGTTGCAATTATTATTTTGGATCAAACGATGCTCTGGAAAGGAAAAAATTCTAGACCTAAAACAATACAGGGATGTTCATATACTCAAGGAGGGCTTCCAAAACAAGGAAATGAGATCTGTTTTCATACAGAATAAGCACACAACATCCTCCGCGGTAGTTCTATGTGGTTTTTACGATCTGAACAAGGTATTAGAGGTAAGAACTAATGGAGGTTGCGTCGGGAGGCGATGAACGTCGACGAACTCAAGATAGTACTAATGCAGATCTGAGAAAGGGGGGAAAGAGAACTCACCGATGTGGAAGAACTGCAGAGGGTTGCCGTTGTTCTCTGGTCAAAAAACAGGGTGATGCAGCGGCCTGAGTCGGTGAAGATGAGGTTTCCGACGGTGGCGGCGGCGGAGCTCGAGCGGCAGAAGAGGGAGTGCGAGGAAGAAGACGACTGGAGGAAATGAAAAAGACCTAGTTCGCGCCTATTTATAAGGAGGACCGACTGAGATGGCGCGAGAAATGAGGAGACCAAGACATCATTATCTAGCGGCCCCGATGCCTCGATTTTCAGGAGGGTCAGTAAAGGCAAAGATCCATTGAAGATATGATGAATTAAAATATAAGTTTTATTGAAGATGACATCATGATGATTTAACCCGAAGCTAGAGGATGACGTCACGACGGGTTACAATTTTCACGCAAGACAGAAGACTAAAGGCCAGTTCATAAGGTTTTCAAAGATTGACATGAACCGGTTCAAATCAATCTGGGGCCTAATGTTGGGGATATGACTATTTGTGTAAGCCATCCAGGAGAGGCCGGGTTACGCAAATAGAGGTTCATCAGAAGCCCAAGACCAAGGCATGAAGATGGCGGTTCACTAAAAGGCTTAAAGGCCCACAAGCGACTCTGAGGCCCGTAAAGATAAACCGACATGATGGTATAACTTGTACTGTAAGGTAGAAGTAACTAGTCGCCGAGCCGGACACTGTTTATGAGCCGGCCGGGACTCTGTAGGCCGCAGGGTGTGAACCCGTGTATATAAGGGGACGACCCGCCGGCGGCTTAGGGTGAGAAAACACCTGATCGAGAGCCAGGCATAGCGTATCTCGCTCCCTGGTCATCGAAACCTCAAGCAATTCCAACCCAACTAGACGTAGGCCTTCCTTCACCGTAAGGGGCTGAACTAGTATAAACCTCACGTGTCCTTGTCCCGATTAACCCCTTTAAGCTTCCTAGTAGCAATGGCTCCACGACTAAGTCCTTGCAAAAGGACATCTGCCATGACAATTCCACGACACTCGCCCTCCTCGTTGCCTCCCGGAAACTGTGTCACTACTTCCAAGGCCACCACGTCAAGGTTGTCTCAACCTACCCCTTGGAGAGGGTACTCCGGAGCCCTAACACCGTGGAAGGGTCGCCCAATGGAACATTGAGCTGCAAGCGTCCCAGCTGGAGTTCAGCACCACCTGGATCATCAAGGGTGCGGCCCTCGCTGATTTTGTGGCAGAGTGGACTGATGCCCCTGACCGAGAAGTGGGCCAGGACCATTCTCTCATGCACGGAGATGAAGCACCGGATGGTTGGGTCATGTACTACGCCGGTGCACTTGCGCGTCAAGGCGCGGGGGCTGGATCCGTGCTCATCTCGCCCACACAGGACAAGCTCTACTACGACGTGCAGCTCTGCTTCTAGCATGGCGAGAAGGTCTCCAACAATGTCGTGGAATATGAGGGCCTAATCGCCGGCCTCAAGGCTGCGGTGGCTCTGGGGTGAGGAGCCTCACCATCAGGGGCGACTCCCAGCTCCTCGTCAACTTCTCCAACAAGGCGTACAAGCGAAAGGACGAGCATATGGAGGCATACCTTGAGGAGGTACGCAAAATTGAGAAACGATTCTTAGGCTTGGAATTGTAGCATGTGCCGCGCGGCAAGAACAAGGAGGCGGATAACATCGCCAAGAGGGTGTTGTCGGTGTCAAAACCGGCAGATCTCGGGTAGGGGGTCCCGAACTGTGTGTCTATGGATCGAGGGTAACAGGAGGCAGGGACACGATGTTTACCCATGTTCGGGCCCTCTTTATGGAGGTAATATCCTACTTCCTGCTTGATTGACTTTGATGACTATAGGGGTTACAAGAGTTAATCTACCTCGAGATCGTAATGGCTAAACCCTAGACGTCTAGCCTGTATGATTATGATCGCCTCCACAGACTAAACCCTCTAGTTTATATAGACACGGAGGGGGCTAGGGTTGTACAGAGTCGGTTTACAGAGAAAGGAATCTTCATATCCGAACGCCAAGCTTGCCATACACGCAAAAGAGAGTCCCATCCGGACACGGGAAAAAGCCTTCTATCGTGTATCTTCACGGCCCATTACTCCAGCCCATGTCGCATAGCCCGGACGCTCGAGGACCCCCTAATCCAAGACTCCCTTAGTAGCCCCTGAACCAGGCTTCAATGACAATGTGTCCGGCCCGCAGATTGTCTTCGGCATTGCAAGGTGGGTTCCTCCTTCGAATACTTTAAACTAGTTGATCAACAAAAACTATGTCCGGATCTATTTAACAGTCACAACCTCGCTGCCACAAAGGCTATAATACTTAATCAAAAACACGATGTGCCTTCAGTGATAGTTTTTGTTGGCGAGACGTTATGTCTAGCCTCTATATTATTTTGAATCGCTTTTCAATCTCTCGTTTTGTGTTTCAAGACACAGCATCCGGTGACATGTCTTGTCAAAACAGAGATTGCGTCCTCTTATCACGGGATTCTCATCCATATGGGCTTGGGTAATCCAACCGTGCCGTCTGCACGACCCCTTGGGAATAGGCGAGTTTTAAGGCTCGTGGGGGGACACTCTATATTCACTGCCTTTATAAGGAGATACTGAGGGAGTCCTGGATTAGGGGGTATCCGGACATCCGGATTATATCCTTTGGCCGGACTGTTGGACCATGAAGATACAAGATTGAAGACTTTGTCCCGTGTCCGGATGGGACTCTACTTGGCGTGGAAGGCAAGCTAGGCAATACGGATATGTATATCTCCTCCTTTGTAACCGACCTTGTGTAACCCTAGCCCCCTCCGGTGTCTATATAAACCGGAGGGTTTTAGTCCGTAGGACAACATACAATCATACCATAGGCTAGCTTCTAGGGTTTAGCCTCTCCGATCTTGTGGTAGATCAACTCTTGTACTACCAATGTTATCAAGAATAATCAAGCAGGACATAGGGTTTTACCTCCATCAAGAGGGCCTGAACCTGGGTAAAACATCGTGTCCCCTGCCTCCTGTTACCATCCGCCTTAGACGCACAGTTCGGGACCCCCTACCCGAGATCCGCAGGTTTTGACACCGACATTGGTGCTTTCATTGTGAGTTCCTCTGTGTCGTCGCCGTAAGGAAGGATGCCTTGTCTCGTTCTTAAAAACAACATTACTGCCGGAGGAGCCCTGGCTGTCGGCCAAACTCTCCGGCTTGGCAGTTTCATCATGACCGCCAGTTCGGCCGCTGCACCGACGATGACTTCTTGGGTCATCAAAAACAGCCTCCATGTCGGCTCGGAATTCGCCGAGCAGATGGATCCAATGGAGCTCTCTTCCCTAAACGAGCTCTTGGATCGCATCGCCGCCTTGGGAGTCGCTATGGACTATGATCGGATTGGGCTTAAACCCGATCAAAGGGAGATTAACTCTCCACCGGTCACCCATCATGTTGCAGTGGTGGAGGAACAATGCGGCGATTCTTCCTCT
The DNA here is from genome assembly GCF_018294505.1 of Triticum aestivum. Taxonomy (NCBI): domain Eukaryota; kingdom Viridiplantae; phylum Streptophyta; class Magnoliopsida; order Poales; family Poaceae; genus Triticum; species Triticum aestivum. Next base: position 360,945,143 of record NC_057803.1, read on the forward strand.
ATCTTGAGGACTAACTATGTCCGGATTCCTGAGCTCTCCGAGCCGGATACCCGTTTTCGGGAGGACATCACCCAAGCCTTGAACCTAGAGTCAGGCAGCGGGCCAGACTCATCGAGCAACATCCTAGAATCCGAACTTCCAAGATCGGAAACTCCTCGGCCCCTGGGTCTCAGATTGGGTAGGGGTTCGGACTCAAAACCACCCACCCACCCAGACATAAATGATCGTTCCCACATTAGGCAAGAGCCCCATGAAATAGTACATCATTATTGGGCCAGATTCCTCCTTGTGATGAACAAGGTTAAGGACTGCCGCAAGGAAGACGCGGTCTCACTTTTCTGCAATAAATGCACGGACAAGGGAATCCTTAACGCCATAAGTCGCCATGACATATCACGCTTTGCCAACTTGGCATCCATAGTACAAAAGTACTGTGCGATGGAAAGTGCCTGGAAAACCGAAACGAAATTCTGGGACAATCCGGCTCCGAATATACACCTAGTCCGAAGTAAAAGGGTGCACTATCATAAGACACCGGAGTTAATTACAAAGAAGCAAAAAACCTCTACATGGCGTGGAACCGTATTGGAGGGATGGTTCAACGGACCCTGCAAAATTCATAGTACAGCGGATACCATACCAACACACAACCTTAGAGCATGTTGGATACCCTGGCAGGTGGCCAAAAGCAGAAAGGATCTTCTCATCCCAGGTGCCACAGAGCACCATCCCAGGGATAACAATACGGTATTAATAGTCTTTGAGACCTTCGCATAAAATAATAGGCGCAAGCGAACACTCCACAGCATTGCCGAAATCTGCCATGTAGCAGCAATAAATCCATGGAGCGACATGGCTATTACCTTCAATGCCAGTGACGAACCTAAATTCCGAACAGCTCGAGCACCAGCCGCACTGGTCCTCAGTCCAATTGTTGACGGCTTTCGACTCACCAAAGTACTCATGGACGGCGGCACTGGATTAAACCTCATCTACGAGGAAACTCTTCAAAAATTGGAAATAGACTAGAACCACATTGAGCAAAGCAGCACAACCTTCAGAGGAATCATCCCTAGTCGGAAAGCACGCTATGCTGGGAAAATCACACTAGATGTGGTATTCGGCACGCCGGAGAACTATAGGTCCGAAGAAATTACATTCCAAGTGGCCCCGTTCAGTAGTGGATACCACGCCCTATTGGGACGGGAGGCGTTCACGATCTTCCAAGCCATACCCCATTATGGGTACATGAAGCTCAAAATGCCCGGGCCCAACGGAATCATCACTCTCGTTAGTGATCCGGACACAGCACTCCGCGCCGAAAACAAAACAGCTGCATTGGCCCTCGAGGCATTATCCGAAGCCCTTTCGGCCCAGGAATTAACTGCGCTACGCTCCACAGTGGACAGGGACGACGTGATACTTGACAAGAGATCCAAGTCCACCTCTTTTGAACCAGCGGATGAAATAGTAAAATTCCAAGTCCACCCAACGGACACTACAAAAACAGCCTCCATCGGGGCACAGTTAAACCCTGCCGTGGATGCCGCACTACGAGAGTTCCTGCGCGAGAATTGGGACATATTCGCCTGGCACCCCTCAGACATGCCAGGAATCTCACGCAGGCTGGCCGAGCATAGCCTCAATATCCTAAAGGGATTCAAGCCGGTCAAGCAGGCTCTTCGGCGTTTCTCTGAACCTAAGAGACATGCTATGGGAGAGGAACTAGCCAAGTTATTGGAGGCCAAATTCATTAGAGAAATAAAACATTCGGACTGGCTAGCAAACCTGGTGATGGTACCAAAGAAGGACAAATCCTGGCGCCTATGTGTCGATTTCAAGGACCTCAACAAGGCTTGCCCAAAGGATCCCTTCCCCCTCCCCCGCATTCATCAAATTATCGATGATACCGCAGGACATGAGTCATTGTGTTTCCTCGACGCATACTCCGGCTACCACCAAATCAAGATGGCGGAGTCCGACCAAGCCACAACGACATTTATCACACCATACGGCCCCTTCTGTTTCAACACAATGCCTTTTGGGCTCAAAAATGCCGGCACAACATATCAGCGCATGATTCAGACATGTCTGGAGAAATAGATCGGCAAACAGTAGAGGCATATGTAGATGATGTCGTTGTTAAAACCAAACACGTTCACTCTCTAATAGACAACTTGAGGCTCACATTCGACAACCTCCGAACATACGACATCAAGCTCAACCTGGAAAAATGTGTTTTCGGCGTACCAGCCGGAAAGCTCCTGGGCTTCATTGTCTCTAGTAGAGGAATTGAAGCTAATCCGGCCAAAATCTGAGCTCTGTCACAGTTGACTATATCAATGGACCTCAAACAAACCCAGAAACTAACTGGATGTGTGGCGGCTCTAAGCCGCTTTATCTCCCTCTTAGGAGAAAAGGCATTACCCCTTTATCGCCTCCTTCGGCGCACCGAACACTTTGAGTGGACGGACGCTGCCACAGCCGGATTGGAAGAAATAAAAGCCATACTGGCAACCAACCCAATCCTGGCCGTGCCAAACATCGGCGAACCAATGATGTTGTACATTGCGGCAACTCATCAAGTTGTAAGCGCAGTGCTCGTCGTCGAACGAGAAGCGGACAGACATAAATTCCCTCTTCAAAAGCCGGTATATTATGTATCCACTGTCCTCACTCCATGCAAATCGCGGTACCCACATTATCAAAAGATAGCCTATGCAGTATTCATGGCATCCCGGAAGCTGCGACACTACTTTCCAGAGTGCTCGATTACAGTAGCCTCGGAAGTGCCACTTAATGATATCATAAACAACTGCGACGCCACAGGCCGGATTGCCAAATGGGCCATTGAGCTCCTCCCGTTCGACATAACATACAAAGCTCGGCGAGCCATTAAATCGCAAGTATTGGCCGACTTTGTCGCCGAATGGACGGAAGCCGAACTCCCTAAAGAGTACGGCGCATACTCCAATTGGATCATGCACTTCGATGGCTCCAAAATGCTGGCTGGTCTGGGGGCTGGCGTCATCCTGACGTCCCCAACCGGAGATACAGTGCAATACGTAGTGCAGATACTGTATACCGACTCCAACAACGCAGCCGAATACGAAGCCCTATTACATGGTCTCCGGATGGCAGTTTCCATGGGCATCCAACGCCTGGAGGTGCGTGGGGATTCGAACCTCGCAATATACCCCAAATAAATGGAGACTTCGATGCCAAGGATCTGAAGATGGCGGCCTATCGAAACGCCGTCCTAAAGATGTCAGCTCGGTTCGAGGGACTCGAATTTCACCATGTGGCTCGGGAAAACAATCAGGCGGATAATATCCTCGCCCACATCGGCGCAAAACGCAATGCGGTCCCCCCAACATCTTTTTGGAGAGGTTATTTAAGCCATCCATGGTATGGGAAGGGGACACCGGTAACAATAGTCCGGACCCAGCCAAGATGCCCATACCGAACACTCTGACATAATCGGAGGCTCTGCCACCGAAATAACACCTTCAGCCCACGTCATAATGGCCATCATTGCCCCGTGGACAGAACCATTCTTGGCCTACCTAACTAGGCAGGAACTTCCCACGGACCAAAATGAGGCACGCTGCATAGTGCGGCAATCTAAAGCCTACAGGGTCCACGAGGGAGAGATGTATAACAAAAGCACTACCGGAGACCTTCAAAGGTGCATCTCCGAAGAGGAAGGGCGGGCGCTTTTGGTAGAAATTCACGCCGGACTTGGCGGCCACCACGCCGCAGCCCGGGCCCTTGTAAGGAAGGCCTTCTGTACAGGGTTTTATTGGCCGACGGCCCGGGCAGACGCACAGGACTTGGTCCAACCCTGCGCCTGTTGCCAGCTTTTTGCAAACCAAAGCCACATGCCACCCACCGCCCTCCAAAAAATCCCCATTACCTGGCCCTCCGTGGTCTGCGGGCTTGACATGGTTGGACCCCTTAAAGGGGAAACCCATAAGAAAAAATACTTACCGGTCATGGTGGATAAATTCACCAAATGGATAGAAGCCAAACCTGTTAAAACAGCTGAATCCGGACCGGTGATAGACTTCATATCCGGGGTCGTACATCGTTATGGCGTCCCCCACAGCATCGTCACTGACAACGGCATGAACTTCACGACCGATGAGGTAAAACTCTGGTGCAGCAACATGGGCATCAAGCTCGATTATGCTTCCGTCTATCACCCACAAACCAACGGCCAAGTTGAGCGAGCAAACGATCTTATCATGAGCGGCATTAAACCCAGATTAGTGCGGTCCTTAAAGGAGTCTAACACGCACTAGGTAGAGGAGCTCGACTCCGTACTCTGGGAGCTGCGGACCATGCCGAATCGCACTACCGGATATACACCCTTCTTTATGGTGTACGGTGTAGAGGCAGTTCTGCCCTGCGACATAATTCATGACTCACCTCGAGTGCGCATGTACGAAGAAAGAGAAGCCGAGCTCGATCGGCAGGACAGTCTGGACACCCTGGAGGAGGAGCGCGACGTGGCAAAAGCTTGTTCCGCATTTTATCAGCAACAGGCTCGCAGATACCAAAGCAGAGAAGTACGGGCCAAAACTTATAACGTTGGCGAGTTAGTTCTACGCTTGCCGGAGAAGAAAAAGTCCAAGCTCGAGCCCAAATGGGAAGGTCCTTCATTATTGACCAAGTTCTGACTGGTGGAGCGTACCGTCTGCGGGATGCATCGAATAATCGACTTGAGCCGAACCCATGGAACGCAGACAGGCTCCGAAGATTCTACGCCTAGCGCCGGACTCTATGTTTGTCTCCTTCCTCTGTTCATTTTTTGCATATACATTATCTGTCTTTTTTTCTCTTTCTGTCTTTTATTCTTTCTCTAGGCCTTCAAGGGCCAACTTGTGCCTCGCTCGCACATTATAGATGCGCTAACCGCGCTCATTATACCTGGGGGCTTCTTACACAGAAGCTTAATTATCTATCTGGCTTCACGCCCCGCACATGTGTTATTCTTCCACATGTACCTTTTCTTCGCCACTGTATGCATCGATATGACTTAAGTTTTGGCCAAGTTGGGTTGTCTGGCTCTTGTATTTATGCCCTACGTTCTCGTTAATTTGGCTAGGGCATAAGGGGAGCACCTCTGCGATTGTTAATGCTGGGTCAGCCAGATGTGTACCTCAGACTGGGTGAAGCCGAAAGCTAGCGTTCTTAAGGGAATACTCGGTCGGCGAACAAAAGATGATTTTTATTTATTTATTTTCCATATGTGCCCCCAGATGTTTTTGCCTGCGTTTCCTCTCGTAGTACGGACATGCACTTTAGGGCATGCACACCCAGGGAAAGGAACCCTTAACGGAACTATTCTCCCTGGAAGATGTTTCTTACTACCCATGTAATATAACATAACTAGTTGGGCACTTGTCTGTTCAAGCACTAATGACCCCTACGCCTGGTTTCCACGCATACCCCGGTTCTTATATAACTGGGCGGGTATTCGGACACACTCCGGACTATCGGGTCCTGAGGTTGAAGCGAAAAGGTCCGCCATGACAAATGATCTACAATCCGGCTAGAAGGCATTATACATGTCACTTTAATTACATAGTCTTGTAGACTGACTAAATTCCTCTCCTATACCATCCAACAGGCAGTCTAGCCTACAATCCTATTGGGAATACTTTGTGGCTAATTCTACTTGCCCATACATTAAGCTAACGGGGATCTCTTTCCCATCGGGCCCCACAGGTCCGACCTGGGCCATGTGGTTCGGGTCAGTCTTGGTATACCGCATCTTCACCATGGCCCAGGCTTCCCTGGCACCTTGACGGCAGGCCGATATCTTCCATAATCGGAAGCGCCGCCATGCTCCCTTGAGCTTCTCCGCAAGCTCTCCAATGCCTTCTGGCAGGGAGACGGCTAGCCACAAGGCCTGGGCAACACCTTGCATCACCTGCCGAACTTGTTCATGCAGTTGGGAGAGCTCGGATAGAAGATCACCCGCAGACCCGGGCATTTCCTCCATGGGACGACCCGTCGGCATACCTGCAGACATAACTCTATTAGTCGGCTTCTCCGCCGACCCCTTTTTTAAGGGTTCGTTCAAGCACTTACTGAAAATGCCGCGTCGAAGCCGCTTATTCTCCTTCTCGGAGTCCACAAGCTGGGCTCGAATATCTTTCAGTTCCATGCTCAGCTTGGTATTGGCGTCTTCGACATTGTTTTTCTCCCGCCTGACCTCAGTAAGCACGCGTTCTCCCGCCTTTAGCTGTCGTACAGCATGCTGCTCCTCCGGATTCTCTCGGGATCCATCCCCTCGGTAGCCGCCGCATCTTCCTCGTATTTCTCAGCCACCCAACCAGATCCACTTCCCCTCCCTCGGATCCACTCCACCAACTACCGCAGCCTTCTCCCACTCGATCTGGACCGCCAGATCTCTGATCCGACGACCCAGGAGGCTCCCATCGCCCCAGCCTTGCCTCCCGCACCCTCCCGCAGAGGCACTCACCTCGACCCCGAGCGGATCGAGCCAGCCGTCCCTGTCGGCGATGGGAAGCAGCACCAGCAGGACCCCGCGGCCTCCTCTGACATCTCCTCGAGCCAACAGGTCCAAGGACCCGTCCCTCTCTCTTCTTCCTCTACTGTTTCTTCTCTCTCTCACGCGTCTCCCCTTCTCTCTGTACCGCTGCAGCAGGGAGCATGTTAGGCGCCATGGCTGCCGAAGAAACTCCGCCGCCTCGCCGATTCCACGCCTTCGGGTCGCCATCCCTGCCGGACCAGCAGGACGCCAAGTCCAACACCGTGCTTCTCCTCTACCCCGAGCTCCTCCCATGGCGCCCTCGTTCCTGAGCACGTCGACCCCGCCGCCTTGATTTCCTGTGCTGAAGCACCACCTCTCGCGCCTCCGTCCTTGAGAAGAAGCTCAACCTGCTGCCGGCGACCTCGCCCTCCGACGACCCCATCGCCCAGGGCCCCAGCGACCTCTCCGCCCTGGCCTCCGCCGCCGCACTGGTGAGCGCGACGCGGGAGCACCACCTGCGTCGCTGCTGCCGTCTTGAACCTCTCCTGCCGCTCCTTCATGGACCCCGCGCCAAGTACGTGCCTCGTCGGAGTGGTCCTCGCCGCCGCCCTTCTCCCTCCGCCTTGCCTGCCTCGCCGGACTGGCCCCGTCGTGCGCTGCTCTGCTTCGGCCAAGCCTCCCCATTGACCCGTTCAAGCGCCAACGTGGGCAGCCACCTGGGCCTCAAGCCTCCCCATGGCCCAGATCTGTTAGCCCAGCTGCGGGCCTGCCTCCTCCTCTCCATAGTTCTGGGCCAAGGCCCATGGTGAGCGCCCAGCCACCCCTGTTTCGGTCCAGTTCCTTTTTTTTAGATCTGCGTTTTAGTATTCTTCCAAAGACAACACTTTTTGCAGAAAACCCCCTAGACTTGATGCATCTAATTACTAATTAACCGTGCATCGGTTTAAAACAATTTATATATGAAATATGCTTAGTTTTTCATCTAGTTTCATAATATGTCTTTTTCATCCATGTTTAAAATGCTTAAAATGTTGTTTGCTTAAATTTGCTTAAATAACTTGTTAAAATGATTTAATTCATAACTAAATAACCGTAGCTCCGAATTAAATAATCTTTATATGTAAATGGGGTAGAATTTTGCCTAGTTTATCATGGTGACATTGCTTTGCATGTTTAACAACTCTAAAATATGGTTTAGGGCAGAACAGTACCAAACCTAATATATGCATATGGGGATTTACCGGAATTGTTGTTCGTTGCTTCCGGCCTCATTTAAACTTGACTAGATAGGTAGTTTTACTTTGCTTCACCCTCTTGCCATGTTTAACAACATTTAATATTGTTGGGTACATAAACGAGATCGAACTAAATAACTTGAATGTGGTGTTTCGTCAATATGCAACGGAGTTGCATATTAAGCTCCACTTAATTTGTAGGGTTGTTTGTGCACTTTGCCATGCCATGCCTCATTAAACCGGGCATGCATCATACTTGTTTGCGCACCGTGCCATGCTTATGTGGCGGTTGTTTACTATATTGTTTGCTCCTTTCTGGTGGTGCTTCTTCGGGTTGGTTCCGATAACGTCGTGTTGTGAGGAGTCGTTCGACTACGCCTGTTTGTCTTTTTCATGGACTCGTTCTTCTTCCTTGCGGGATTTCAGGCAAGATGACCATACCCTCGAAATCACTTCTATCTTTGCTTGCTATATGCTCGCTCTTTTGCTATGCCTATGCTGCGATACCTACCACTTGCTTATCATGCCTCATAAATTGTTGAGCCAAGCCTCTAAACCCACCTTATCCTAGCAAACCGTTGTTTTGCTATGTTACTGCTTTGCTCAGCCCCTCTTATAGCGTTGTTAGTTGCAGGTCAAGATTGGAGCTTGTTCCATGTTGGGACATGGATATTTTGTTGGGATATCACAATATCTCTTATTTAATTAATGCATCTATACACTTGGTAAAGGGTGGAAGGCTCGGCCTTATGCCTGGTGTTTTGTTCCACTCTTGCCGCCCTAGTTTCCGTCATATCAGTGTTATGTTCCCGGATTTTGCATTCCTTACATGGTTGGGTTATAATGGGAACCCCTTGACAGTTTGCCTTGAATAAAACTCCTCCAGCAATGCCCAACATTGGTTTTACCATTCGCCACCTAGCCTTTTCTTTCCCTTGGGTTCCGCAGACTCAAGGGTCATCTTTATTTAAAACCCCGGGCCAGTGCTCCTCTGAGTGTTGGTCCAACCTGTCAGCTGCCGGTGGCCACCAGGGGCAACTCTGGGCTGGCCTACCGGAACCTTGGTTAATCTGGTGTGCCCTGAGAACGAGATATGTGCAGCTCCTATCGGGATTTGTCGGCACATTCGGGTGGCTTTGCTGGTCTTGTTTTACCATTGTCGAAATGTCTTGTAACCGGGATTCCGAGTCTGGTCGGGTCTTCCCGCTAAAAGGAATATCCTTCGTTGACCGTGAGAGCTTGTGATGGGCTAAGTTGGGACACCCCTGCAGGGATTTGAACTTTCAAAAGTCGTGCCCGCGGTTATGCGCAGATGGGAATTTGTTAATGTCCGGTTGTAGAAAACCTGAAGTTGATCTTAATTAAAATACATCAACCGCATGTGTAACCGTGATGGTCTCTTCTCGGCGGAGTCCGGGAAGTGAACACGGTGTTGGAGGTATGTTTGACGTAGGTTGTTCTATGATCACTTCTTGATCATAGTTGTTCGTCCGTGCTTTTGCCTTCTCTTCTCGCTCTCATTTGCGTATGTTAGCCACCATATATGCTAGTCGCTTGTTGCAGCTCCACCTCATAACTTTTACCTTACCTATAAGCTTAAATAGTCTTGATCGTGAGGGTGTGAGATTGCTGAGTCCCCGTGACTCACGGATACTTCCAAAACCAGCTTGCAGGTGCCGATGACATCGTGCAGGTGACGCAACCAAGCTTAAGGAGGAGCTCGATGAAGATCTTGTCCTTTGTGTTGTTTCGTTTTTGTCAATTAGTAGTGGAGCCCAGTTGGAGTCGATCGGGGATCTGTGTAGCATTTGGGGTAGTCTTCTTTTATTTTGGTTCCATAGTCGGACCTTGATTGTATCTGGATGATGTAATGCCTTATTCATGTAATGATGTGAAGTGGCGATTATAAGCCCACTATGTATATTTTCCCGACCTTAGGAGCCCCCCGACCTTAGGAGCCCCCTGCTGGATCGAATCGTTGGCGTCATTGAGTCTAGAAAAATGTTTTGAGTCATTTAGGAATTATATATTGGAGAGTTAGGAATTCTTTTACTCCCTAGTCCCTTCATCGCTCTGGTAAGGCATCCTGATGTAGAGTTTTGACTCTTCTCTTCTCAAATTTCACAAAAAAAATTAGGATCATGCAGGTATCTTGGAATCGTTCCGATGGTTTTGTGACGAGAACATTGTTCTTGGTGCCTCCTGTCATTTAGGGGTTGTGGCAGTGTCCCGGGGAGTTGAGCTCCAAGGTGTTGTCGTCACAATTTTATTGTTGCAGTTCTGGAATACCTGAGATTAGTTTAGCCGACATCAAAAATCTCTTTTATGCAGTTATTGGTGAGATAACCTCGACGCCACCCAGTACTGGGGCGGGAGTTCGGGAGTATTGCCATAACTCGTATAACGGATGCTTTTTCGAAGGTTGAGGTAAACGATTTAGGGAGGTTTCTTGGTTATGTGTTGAAGGATGGATACAACTGGACGTAGGATTTGCTAGAATTGGGTGAGATACTATGCTTCCCCTGTATCCCCAACACCTGATTACATAACCGGAAAATTTCGGGAGTTTATAAGTGGGAATTCAAGTAGCTCTTAAAATTTCTTTCCGACAGATGTATGATTTGAAATTGGGGTTCGACGTCTAGTGGTCCGCCTATTCACGGTTGGTTTTATAGTGGTCTCGTTGTGTCTTAAAGAGTCCTTGGCTATGCCGACTCGGGGATGCTTCGTATGTCATGTGCACTGCCTTGTACATGATGGTGTTGTACGATCGAGCCCGTGTAGGCCCCACCACGAAAACTTCGGACGAAATCTCTATCATATGTTTGTTCCGGCTTATTCTGCAAGCCAATCCTTGTTTTGTTTTTGAGTTGTGGTATTCGAGTTGCTTCAATGTCAAGTGTTGATTCCATACCTTCCCCAAATGGTGTTCTCATACTCCGATGTGAATACCAATCCTTCTTGATCATCAAGATTGTCTTGTCAATCCTTTTCACCGGCGTGTTTCTCTTCAAGTGGATCCGATCATTTCAACATCTGCAAGATCCAATCTCAGTTCTTTTCAACGGTGTTCATTTCATTCGTCCCAAGTTGCCTTTGTTTTCCCTCCCTCCCACCCTTTTCTTCAAGGACTCGGATTTCTTAATCAAGCATCATTTTATTCTTGTGAAGTCTCTTCATTCTTTTCTTTCAATGTTCTTATCCGATGATTCTCATGAAGATACTAACGGAGCCTCAAGTTCATCATCTTTTGCTCTTTTTCTCCTCCGGAGGATTCAATTCAAGCTTTTGGTGTTTATTTATCCTTTCCTCGTTTCTAATGCTTTCTCATACCGGTGCACCTCTTAATATCATCCTTTTCTCGCTATTTCAATTGTTCCGGAGTGCTCAATATATCTCAGAAGGCTCGCCTTTTCATTCAAGACCCGTTCAAACCTATCTCGAGGTTGTTATCTCATTCAAGCCTTTTAATTCAACCGGCGCAATATCTCTTTTAAATCGTTCTACGGTGTTTCTTTTGAGTGGGCCCTAACCCACAGGTCTTTTCCCATGTACTTACCTGACTCTTCTTATTTTCTCGGAGCTATCCTAAATTCTTTTCCAAGTTTGACGTAAGAATGATTTAACATCAGTCAAATGCCTTTCTCCAAGATCGATTAAATTCTTTCGTCGTTGGTTCAACATTTCCATTATTCATTCCGGAGTGCCTCAACAATTATTGGTGAGGTTTCTCGTCGTCATTCTCAGATTTTGAAGACCGAAGAAGAGTTTTTCCTCCATATCTTATCCGTTCTCTCAAAGATTCGTGGTTCTAGCTTGATTGTCATCCTCTTACAATTGTTTTCGATTGTGAGAATTCTTTTCACCCTTCCGGAGTAATTCAGGAGTCTTTTCAGTTTGATTCTCCGAAGCCCAGCATTTCAAAAGACTTATTCATTCTCAGCTTTCAGCTATCATTCTCCAAATCTTACCGGTGCTTCGTTCAAGTGATCTCTAATCAGTTCATGATCCCTTCGTTCTCATGTATCTAGATTGTCTCAAGTATCATCATTCGTTCTCTAATTCTTACCAGTGATTCATCCCTTTTCTTCTTTCATTTTCAATTCTTACGGTGGTTCTTCAAAGATTTCTTTTCCTTCATTATCATATCAATTTATTCATTGTTTCAATCCTTCCGTTGGTTCATGGAAGACTTTCTCACGTTTGTGCTATATCTCTTCTAATCCTTTCTACAAGGATAAGTAGTATGCCAAATCCTTTGTTGGTCATCAATTTAATTGGTGAAGGATAAGCATAATGTAATTCTTATTCTTGTTTCATCCAAGTGATCTAATTTCCTGCTTTCCGGAGTGGTTCATCATTTCACATTCTCGGTTCAAGAGGCTTTATCTTTTCTTTCCCGGAGTTCCAAGTGCTCTCAATTATATCATCACGGAGATCCATCCAAATAATTACAAGGTTTCACCTTGTGTTTTCAACTTCCCTTTCTTTTCTTCATCCTTTTGTTTACCGGAGTTCTTCATCAAGGTTCTACATGATGGTTCATCAAAGATTTAATTCCTTCTTGAAGTGTTCTTTGAGATTCTTTTCAGAGGAGCTCAAGTTTTCTTCATCTTGCAATCCGGAGTGCAATTGTTCTCCCTTATCTTTTGAGGTGGTGTTATGTCATTGTTGATAATTTCCCTTCGTGCTTCAGGATTCACAAGTTATCAAGTATGAGATATTTTAAATCCATCAATCTCTTCTTTGGAATTATCTGGGGTTATATTTCACCTAAAGCCTTCCCTAAGGATTGTTGCTATCTATGGTGCTTATAAATGACCCAAGTTCTTCATTTATCCTCCCGGTGAAATAATTTCTCATCTCCTTGTTGATATCATCCAATCTATCGTTTCCGTTAGTGGCAGATTTTCACCTCTTGGTTTTGAGATGTTTCCTAAGGATGCCTTTTCAAACTCTTTTGTGACAGAAGTTGGCTTTTTCTTCTCCATTCTTTTATTTCAATGATCTATATTCTATTTCTCTCTTCTGGAGGCATTGCAATGTTGCTCTTTTCAACCCATCATCTTGTTTTGTCAAGATCATGCTTCTTTCTTTTGCTTATCCATTTAACCGGGGTGTTGTGCCCTCTTCTCAAGTTCTTTTCATCTTATCAAGTCTTGCATAATTTTTTCAACCGGAGTGCTGCTTGAAGTTGTTCTTCCTCGTTACTCTTCCCTACCGGAGTGCTTTCAACTTTGTCTTCTTCGTTGCATTATTCCTTTCAATTTGTTCAACCTCTCAAGGCTCGTGGTTTCACTCGTTTGTCAAAGAAGCAACTTAGTTTTACCTCTTCTCTCTTTCGTTTCCCTCCGGTGCCATTCTAGATCTCGGGACAAGATCCTCTCGTAGTGGTGGAGTGTTGTGACGCCCCGAGACCGATGTGCCAGGTGTCCTCAAGTTATTCGCTGTCGTTGCCATGTCATTTGCTTTTGTGTTGCATCTTGCCATGTCATCATCCGCATTGCATCATCATGTTTTCGAAACTTGCATTAGTCCGGGTCTCCCAGTTCCGTCAGTCGTCCGTTCTGAGCCCAGACACACTTGAACGCGCCTGCGGCATGTCCGAAATAGTATTTTATAAGTGGCCGGAAAGTGTTCTTGGATTGGGTTGAAAGTTGGCGTGCGGTCTTATTATAGCGGCAGTATAGCCGGTCTTTTCGTCGGACGTTTTCGGTCTCCGAAAAAAGTCGTGGGGCCTCCCTCTCTTCTCTTCTCTCAGCTCGAGACCGTCTACACATCCCACTCTACCTACCACCAGTTCCAACCTAACCTCTCTCGTCAGCCCGCGGCCCTCCTAGCGCGTGCATCCGATAGTTGTCCCGAACCCGACTCGGACAGTCGGCTCGGTTGGGTCCGGATCATCCCCAAACATCTACAAAACATCTTCGTTTTTATTTTTGGACTCCCTACCTATTTTATTCTCGTCCGTCAGATTTCGATCTGATGATCCAAATCCCTCTCTTTTAATCCTTTTGCTATATATACCAGACGAAACCCTAGAAACTAAGGCGTTTGTCCCCCTCAGCCGCCGCCACACTCCAAATACCCCCCGGGATCCATCCCCTTGGTAGCCGCCGCATCTTCCTCGTTTTTCTCAGCCACCCAACCAGATCCACTTCCCCTCCCTCAGATCCACTCCACCAACTACCGCAGCCTTCTCCCACTCGATCTGGACCGCCAAATCTCTGATTCGATGACCAAGGAGGCTCCCATCGCCCCAGCCTTGCCTCCCGCACCCTGCCACAGAGGCACTCACCTCGACCCCGAGCGGATTGAGCCAGCCGTCCCCGCCGGCAATGGGAAGCAGCACCAGCAGGACCCCGCGGCCTCCTCTGACCTCTCCTCGAGCCAACAGGTCCAAGGACCCGTCCCTCTCTCTTCTTCCTCTACTGTTTCTTCTCTCTCTCACGCGTCTCCCCTTCTCTCTGTACCGTTGTAGCAGGGAGCACGTCACGCGCCATGGCTGCCAAAGAAACTCTGCCGCCTCGCCGATTCCACGCCTTCGGGTCGCCATCCCTGCCGGACCTGCAGGACGCCAAGTCCAACGCCGTGCTTCTCCTCTACCCTGAGCTCCTCCCATGGCGCCCTCATTCCTGAGCACGTCGACCCCGCCGCCTTGATTTCCTGTGCTGAAGCACCACATCGCGCGCCTCCATCCTTGAGAAGAAGCTCGACCTGCTGCCAATGACCTTGCCCTCCGACGACCCCCATCGCCCAGGGCCCCGACGACCCCCATCGCCCAGGGCCCCGGCGACCTCTCCGCCCTAGCCTCCGCCGCCGCACCAGCGAGCGCGACGCGGGAGCACTGCCTACGTCATTGCTGCCGTCTCGAACCTCTCTTGCCGCTCCTTCATGGACCCCGCGCCAAGTACATGCCTCACCGGAGTGGTCCTCGCCGCCGCCCTTCTCCCTCCGCCTTGCCCGCTCGCCGGAGCTCGGCCGCTGCTCTGCTTCGTGCCCGCTGGCCCTGTCGTGCGCTGCTCTCCTTCGGCCAAGCCTCCCCGTTGACCCGTTCAAGCGCCAACGTGGGCAGCCACCTGGGCCTCAAGCCTCCTTGTGGCCCAGATCTGTTAGCCCAGCTGCGGGCCTGCCTCCTCCTCTCCACAGTTCCGAGCCAAGGCCCATGGTGAGTGCCTAGCCGCCCCTGTTTCGGTCCAGTTCCTTTTTTTCAGATCTGCATTTTAGTATTTTTCCAGAGACAGCAGTTTTTGCAGAAAACCCCCTAGACTTCATGCATCTAATTACTAATTAACCATGCATCGGTTTAAAACAATTTATATATGAAATATGCTTAGTTTTTCATCTAGTTTCATAATATGTCTTTTTCATCCATTTTTAAAATGCTTAAAATGTTGTTTGCTTAAATTTGCTTAAATAACTTGTTAAAATGATTTAATTCATAACTAAATAACTGTAGCTCCGAATTAAATAATCTTTATATGTTAATGGGGTAGAATTTTGCCTAGTTTATCATGGTGACATTGCTTTGCATGTTTAACAACTCTAAAATATGGTTTAGGGCAGAACAGTACCAAACCTAATATATGCATATGGGGATTTACCGGAATTGTTGTTCGTTGCTCCCGGACTCATTTAAACTTGACTAGATAGGTAGTTTTACTTTGCTTCACCCTCTTGCCATGTTTAACAACATTTAATATTGTTGGGTACATAAACGAGATCAAACTAAATAACTTGAATGTGGTGTTTCGTCAATATGCAACGGAGTTGCATATTGAGCTCCACTTAATTTGTAGGGTTGTTTGTGCACTTTGCCATGCCATGCCTCATTAAACCGGACATGCATCATACTTGTTTGCGCACCGTGCCATGCTTATGTGGTGGTTGTTTACTATATTGTTTGCTCCTTTCCGGTGTTGCTTCTTCGGGTTGGTTCCGATAACGTCGTGTTATGAGGAGTCGTTCGACTACGTCCGTTTGTCTTCTTCATGGACTCGTTCTTCTTCCTTGCGGGATTTCAGGCAAGATGACCATACCCTCGAAATCACTTCTATATTTGCTTGCTAGATGCTCGCTCTTTTGCTATGCCTATGTCGCGATACCTACCACTTGCTTATCATGCCTCATATATTGTTGAGCCAAGCCTCTAAACCCACCTTGTCCTAGCAAACCGTTGTTTGGCTATGTTACCGCTTTGCTCAGCCCCTCTTATAGTGTTGTTAGTTGCAGGTGAAGATTGGAGCTTGTTCCATGTTGGAACATGGATATTTTGTTGGCGCATCACAATATCTCTTATTTAATTAATGCATCTATACACTTGGTAAAGGGTGGAAGGCTCGGCCTTATGCCTGGTGTTTTGTTCCACTCTTGCCGCCCTAGTTTCCGTCATATCGGTGTTATGTTCCCGGATTTTGCGTTCCTTATGTGGCTGGGTTATAGTGGGAACCCCTTGACAGTTCGCCTTGAATAAAACTCCTCCAGCAATGCCCAACATTGGTTTTACCATTCGCCACCTAGCCTTTTCTTTCCGTTGGGTTTTGCAGACTCAAGGGTCATCTTTATTTAAACCCCTGGGCCAGTGCTCCTCTGAGTGTTGGTCCAACCTGTCAGCTGCCAGTGGCCACCAGGGGCAACTCTGGGCTGGCCTACCGGAACCTTGGACAATCCGGTGTGCCCTGAGAACGAGATATGTGCAGCTCCTATCGGGATTTGTCGGCCCATTTGGGTGGCTTTGCTGGTCTTGTTTTACCATTGTCGAAATGTCTTGTAACTGGGATTCCGAGTCTGATCGGGTCTTCCCGCTAGAAGGAATATCCTTCGTTGACTGTGAGAGCTTGTGATGGGCTAAGTTGGGACACCCCTGCAGGGATTTGAACTTTCAAAAGCCGTGCCCGCGGTTATGGGCAGATGGGAATTTGTTAATGTCCGGCTGTAGAAAACCTGAAGTTGATCTTAATTAAAATACATCAACTGTGTGTGTAACCGTGATTGTCTCTTCTCGGCGGAGTACAGGAAGTGAACACGGTGTTGGAGGTATGTTTGACATAGGTTGTTCTATGATCACTTCTTGATCATAGTTGTTCGACTGTGCTTTTGCCTTCTCTTCTCGCTCTCATTTGTGTATGTTAGCCACCATATATGCTAGTCGCTTGCTGCAGCTCCACCTCATAACTTTAACCTTACCTATAAGCTTAAATAGTCTTGATCGCGAGGGTGTGAGATTGCTGAGTCCCCGTGACTCATAGATACTTCCAAAACCAGCTTGCAGGTGCCGATGTTATCGTGCAGGTGACGCAACCGAGCTCAAGGAGGAGCTCGATGAAGATCTTGTCCTTTGTGTTGTTTCATTTCTGTCGATCAGTAGTGGAGCCCAATTGGGGTCGATCGGGGATCTTGTTGGGGAACGTAGCAGAAATTCAAAATTTTCCTACGTGTCACCAAGATCTATCTATGGAGAAACCAGCAACGAGGGGAAGGAGAGTGCATCTACATACCCTTGTAGATCGCTAAGCGGAAGCGTTCAAGTGAACTGGGTTGATGGAGTCGTACTCGTCGTGATTCAAATCACCAGAGATCCTAGTGCCGAACGGATGGCACCTCCGCGTTCAACACACGTACAGCCCGACGACGTCTCCCGTGCCTTGATCCAGCAAGGAGAGAGGGAGAGGTTGAGGAAGACTCCATCCAGCAGCAGCACAACGGCGTGGTGGTGGTGAAGGAGCGTGGTGATCCAGCAGGGCTTCGCCAAGCACCGCGAGATATGAGGAGGGAGAGAGGTAGGGCTGCGCCAGGGAGAGGTCAAAACTCATCTGTTGGCAGCCCCAAGTCCTCAAGTATATATAGGGGAGAGGGAGGGGTGCACCCCACCTAGGGTTCCACCCTAGGGGCGGCGGCCAGCCCCAATCCCATCTAGGGTGGGGGCCAAGTGGAGGGGGAGAGGGAGGCGCACCAGGCATGGGCCCTAAGGCCCATCTGCCCTTAGGGTTTGCCCCCTCCTCCCCTTAGGCGCCTTGGGCCCTTGTGGGGGGCGCACCAGCCCACCTGGGGGCTGGTCCCCTCCCACACTTCGCCCATGCAGCCCTCCGGGGCTTGTGGCCCCACTTGGTGGACCCCCGGGACCCTCCCAGTGGCCCGGTACGTTACCGATAAAACCCGAAACTTTTCCGGTGACCAAAACAGGACTTCCCATATATAAATCTTTACCTCCGGACCATTCCAGAACTCCTTGTGACGTCCGGGATCTCATCCGGGACTCCGAACAACATTCGGTAACCATGAATATCTATTCCTTATAACCCTAGCGTCACCGAACCTTAAGTGTGTAGACCCTATGGGTTCGGGAACCATGTAGACATGACCGAGACGTTCTCCGGTCAATAACCAACTGCGGGATCTGGATACCCATGCCGGTTCCCACATGTTCCACGATGATCTCATTGGATGAACCACGATGTCGAGGATTCGATCAATCCCGTATACAATTCCCTTTGTCTAGCGGTATTGTACTTGCCCTAGATTCGATCGTCTGTATCCCGATACCTTGTTCAATCTCATTACTGGCAAGTCTCTTTATTCGTTCCGTAACACATCATCCCGTGATCAACTCCTTGATCACATTGTGTACATTATGATGATGTCCTACCGAGTGGGCCCAGAGATACCTCTCCGTCACACGGAGTGACAAATCCCAGTCTTGATTCGTGCCAACCCAACAGACACTTTTGGAGATACCCGTAGTGCACCTTTATAGCCACCCAGTTACGTTGTGACGTTTGGCACACCCAAAGTATTCCTACGGTATCCGGGAGTTGCACAATCTCATGGTCTAAGGAAATGATACTTGACATTAGAAAAGCTTTAGCATGCGAACTACATGATCTGGTGCTATGCTTAGGATTGGGTCTTGTCCATCACATCATTCGTCTAATGATGTAATCCCATTATCAATGACATCCAATGTCCATGGTCAGGAAACCGTAACCATCTATTGATCAACGAGCTAGTCAACTAGAGGCTTACTAGGGACATGCTGTTGTCTATGTATCCACACATGTATCTGAGTTTCCTATCAATACAATTCTAGCATGGATAATAAACGATTATCATGAACAAGGAAATATAATAATAACTAATTTATTATTGCCTCTAGGGCATATTTCCAACAGTCTCCCACTTGCACTAGAGTCAATAATCCAGTTCACATCGCTATGTGATTAACACTCAAGGTCACATCCCCATGTGACTAACACCCAAAGAGTTTACTAGAGTCAATAATCTAGTTCACATTACCATGTGATTAACACTCGATGAGTTCTGGGTTTGATCATGTTATGCTTATGAGAGATGTTATAGTCAACGGGTCTGAACCTTTCAGATCCCTGTGTGCTTTACAAATCTCTATGTCATCTCCTAGATGCAGCTACCACGTTCTATTTGGAGCTATTCCAAATAACTGTTCTACTATACGAATCCAGTTTACTACTCAGAATAATCTGGATTAGTGTCAAAGTTTGCATCGGCGTAACCCTTTACGACGAACCCTTTTACCACCTCCATAATCGAGAAAATTCCTTAGTCCACTAGTTACTAAGGATAACTTTGACCGCTATCTTATGATCCATTCTTGGATCACTCTTGTACCCCTTGACTGACTCATGGCAAGGCACATTCAGGTGCGGTACACAGCATAGCATACTGTAGAGCCTACGCCTAAAGCATAGGGGACGACCTTCATCATTTCTTTCTATTCTGCCGCGGTCAGGTTTCTAGTCTTAATTAATGTTCACACCTTATAACACAGCCAAGAACTCCTTCTTTGCCGATCCATTTTGAACTCCTTCAAAATCTTGTCACGGTATGTATTCATTTGAAATTACTATTAAGCGTTTTGATCTATCCTTATAGATCTTAATGCTCAATATTCAAGTAGCCTAATCCAGGTTTTCCATTGAAAAACACTTTTCAAATAACTCTGCATGCTTTCCAGAAATTCTACATCATTTCTGATCAACAATATGTCAACAACATATATTCATCAGAAATTCTATAGTGCTCCCACTCACTTGTTTGGAAATACAAGTTTCTCATAAACTTTGTATACACCCAAAATCTTTGATCATCATCAAAGCGTATATTCCAACTCCGAGATGCTTACTCCAGTCCTTAGAAGGATTGCTAGAGCTTTGCATACTTGTTAGCATCTTTCAGGATTGTTAAAACCTTCTGGTTGTATCACATACAACCATTCCTCAAAAAAATCATGAGGAAACAATGTTTTTTGACATCCTATCTGCAAGATTTCATAAATAATGCAGTGACTGCTAATATAATTCCAACGGACTCTTAGCATCGCTACGAGTGAGAAAGTCTCACCGTAGTCAACTCCTTGAACTTGTCGGGAAACATCTTAACAACAAGTCGAGCTTTCTTAATGGTGACATTTACCATCATTGTCCGTCTTCCTTTTAAAATCCATCTGTACTCAACAACCTTACGACCATCGAGCCATTCTGCCAAAGTCTACACTTTGTTTTCATACATGGATCCTCTCTCGGATTTTATGGCCTCGAGCCATTTATCGGAATCCGGGCCCACCATCGCTTCTCCATAGCTCATAGGTTCATTGTTGTCTAGCAACATGACTTCCAAGATAGGATTACGTACCACTCTGAAGTAGTACGCATCCTTGTCGTCCTACGAGGTTTGGGAGTGACTTGATCCGAAGTCTCATGATCAATATCATAAGCTTCCACTTCAATTGGTGTAGGTGCCATCGGAACAACTCTTTGTGCCCTGCTATACACTAGTTGAAGTGACGGTTCAATAACCTCATCAAGTCTCCACCATCCTCCCACTCAATTCCTTCGAGACAAACTTTTCCTCGAGAAAGGACCCCATTCTAGAAACAATCCCTTATTGCTTTCAGATCTGAGACAGGAGGTACACCCAACTGTTTTGGGTGTCCTATGAAGATGCATTTATCCGCTTTGGGTTCGAGCTTATCAGCCTCAAACTTTTTCACATAAGTGTCGCAGCCCCAAACTTTTAAGAAATGACAGCTTAGGTTTCTCTAAACCATAGTTCATACGGTGTCATCTCATTGGAATTACGTGGTGCCCTATTTAAAGTGAATGTTGTTGTCTCTAATGCCTAACCCATAAACTATCGTGGTAATTTGATAAGAAACATCATGGTATGCATCATATCCAATAGGGTGCAGTTATGATGTTCGGACACACCATCACACTATGGTGTTCCAGGCTATATTAGTTGTGAAACAATTTCCACAATGTCTTAATTCTGTGCCAAACTCGTAATTCAGATATTCATCTCTATGATCATATCATAGATATTTTATCCTCTTGTCACGACGATCTTTCAACTTCACCCTGAAATTACTTGAACCTTTCAATAATTCAGACTCGTGATTCATCAAGTAAATATACTCAACATCTACTCAAATCATTTGTGAAGTAAGAACATAACGATATCCACTACACGCCTCAGCACTCATTGGACTGCACACATCAAAATGTATTACTTCCAACAAGTTGCTTTCTAGTTCCATTTTACTGAAAATGAGGCTTTCAGTCATCTTGCCCATGTGGTATGATTTGCATGTCTCAAGTGATTCAAAATCAAGTGAGTCCAAATGGTCCATTTGCATGGAGTTTCTTCATGCATATACACCAATAGACATGGTTCGCATGTCTCAAACTTTTCAAAACGAGTGAGCCCAAAGATCCATCAACATGGAGCTTCTTCATGCGTTTTATACCGATATGACTTACGTGGCAGTGCCACAAGTAGGTGGTACTATCATTACTATCTTATATCTTTTGGCATGAACATGTGTATCACTACGATCGAGATTCAATAAACCATTCATTTTAGGTGCAAGACCATTGAAGTTATTATTCAAATAAACAGAGTAACCATTATTCTCCTTAAATGAATAACCGTATTGCGATAGACATAATCCAATCATTTCTATGCTCAACGCAAACACCAATCTTGATGGTAGAGGGAGCGTACGATATTTGATCAACCTTGGAAATACTTCCAGCACATATCGTCATCTCACCTTTTAGCTAGTCTCCGTTTATTCCGTAGCTCTTTTATTTCGAGTTACTAACACATAGCAACCGAACCGGTATCTCAATACCCTGGTGCTACTAGGAGTACTAGTAAAGTACACATTAACATAATGTATATCCAATATACTTCCATCGACCTTGCCAGCCTTCTCATCTACCAAGTATCTAGGGTGGTTCCGCTTCAGTGACCGTTCCCCTTATTACAGAAGCACTTAGTCTCGGGCTTGGGTTCAACTTTGGGTTTCTTCACTAGAACAGCAACTGATTTGTCGTTCCATGAAGTATCCCTTTCTTGCCCTTGCCCTTCTTGAAACTAGTGGTTTTACTAACCATCAACGATTGATGCTCCCTTTTGATTTCTACTTTCGCGATGTCGCGAATAGCTCAAGGATCATATCTATCCCTGATATGTTATAGTTCATCATGAAGCTCTAGTAGCTTGGCGGCAGTGACTTTGGAGAACCATCACTATCTCATCTGGAAGATCAACTCCCACTCGATTCAAGCGATTGTTGTACTCATACAATCTGAGCACAAGCTCAACGATTGAGCTTTTCTCCTTAGTTTGCAAGCTTAGAAAACTTGTCAGAGGTCTCATACCTCTTGACGCAGGCACGAGCCTGAAATCCCAATTTCAGCCCTCGAAACATCCCATATGTTCTGCGACATTTCAAAAATGCCTTCGGTGCCTCAATTCTAAACCATTTAACATTACCGAACTATCATGTAGTCATCAAAACGTGTATGTCAGATGTTCGCAACATCCACAGACCATGTTCGAGGTCCAGCACACCGAGCGGTGCATTAAGGATATAAGCCTTCTACTGTCCAC
Source organism: Triticum aestivum (assembly GCF_018294505.1). NCBI lineage: Eukaryota > Viridiplantae > Streptophyta > Magnoliopsida > Poales > Poaceae > Triticum > Triticum aestivum. The sequence continues at coordinate 360,967,814 of NC_057803.1, forward strand.
ATAATTGCTACTGTCAACTTTCTACTATATTTTCTCTAGGAACATATCTAAAACAGTAGAACTACAGCGTGAGCTACGACATAATTTGAAAAAAAAACTTTTGACTATGTTCAGGATAAACAAGTTCATCTTATGAACTCCCACTCAGATAGACATCCCTCTAGTCATCTAAGTGAAACATGATCCGAGTCAACTAGGCCGTGTCCGATCATCACGTGATACGGACTAGTCATCATCGGTGAACATCTTCATGTTGATCGTATCTACCATACGACTCATGCTCGACCTTTCGGTCTCTTGTGTTCCGAGGCCATGTCTGTACATGCTAGTCTCGTCAAGTCAACCTAAGTGTTTCACGTGTGTAAATCTGGCTTACACCTGTTGTATGTGAACGTAAGAATCTATCACACCCGATCATCACGTGGTGCTTCGAAACGATGAACTTTCGCAATTGTGCACAGTTAGGGGGAACACTTTCTTGAAATTTTAGTGAGGGATCATCTTATTTACTACCGTCGTTCTAAGCAAATAAGATGTATAAACGTGATAAACATCACATGCAATCAAATAGTGACATGATATGGCCATCATCACTTTGCTCCTTTTGATCTCCATCTTCGGGGCTCCATGATTATCATCGTCACCGGCATGACACCATGATCTCCATCATCATGATCTCCATCATTGTGTCTCCATGAAGTTGTCTCGGCAACTTATTACTTCTACTACTATGGCTACCGGTTAGCAATAAAGTAAAGTAATTACATGGCGTTGTTCAATGACACGCAGGTCATACAATAAATAAAGACAACTCCTATGGCTCCTGCCGGTTGTCATACTCATCGACATGCAAGTCGTGATTCCTATTACAAGAACATGATCAATCTCATACATCACATATATCATTCATCACATCCTTTGGCCATATCACATCACAAAACACTTGCTGCAAAAACAAGTTAGACGTCCTCTAATTGTTGTTGCATGTTTTTTTTACGTGGCTGCTATAGGTTTCTAGAAAGAACGTTTCTTACCTACGCCAAAACCACAACGTGAATTGCCAATTTCTATTTACCCTTCATAAGGACCCTGTTCATCGAATCCGATCCGACTAAAGTGGGAGAGACACACACCCGCCAGCCACCTTATGCAACTAGTGCATGTCAGTCGGTGGAACCGGTCTCACGTAAGTGTACGTGTAAGGTTGGTCGGGCCCGCTTCATCCCACGATGTCGCCGAATCAAGATAAGACTAGTAACGGCAAGATAATTGACAATATCTACGCCCACAACTACTTTGTGTTCTACTCGTGCATAGTAACTACGCATAGACCTAGCTCATGATGCCACTATTGGGGAACGTAGCAGAAATTCAAAATTTTCCTACGTGTCACCAAGATCTATCTATGGAGAAACCAGCAACAAGGGGAAGGAGAGTGCATCTACATACCCTTGTAGATCGCTAAACGGAAGCGTTCAAGTGAACGGGGTTGATGGAGTCGTACTCGTCGTGATTCAAATCACCGGAGATCCTAGTGCCGAACGGACGACACCTCCGCGTACAACACACGTATAGCCCGATGACGTCTCCCATGTCTTGATCCAGCAAGGAGAGATGGAGAGGTTGAGGAAGACTCCATCCAGTAGCAACACAACGGCGTGGTGGTGGTGAAGGAGCACGGTGATCCAGCAGGGCTTCGCCAAGCACCGCGAGATATGAAGGAGAGAGGTAGGGCTGCACCAGGGAGAGGTCAAAACTCATCTGTTGGCAGCCCCAAGTCCTCAAGTATATATAGGGGAGAGGGAGGGGTGCACCCCACCTAGGGTTCCACCCTAGGGGCGGCGGCCAGCCCCAATCCCATCTAGGGTGGCGGCCAAGTGGAGGGGGAGAGGGAGGCGCACCAGGCATGGGCCCTAAGGCCCATCTGCCCTTAGGGTTTGCCCCCCTCCTCCCCTTAGGCGCCTTGGGCCCTTGTGGGGGGGCGCACCAGCCCACCTAGGCCTGGTACCCTCCCACACATAGCCCATGCAGCCCTCCGGGGCTTGTGGCCCCACTTGGTGGACCCCCGGGACCCTCCCGGTGGTCCCGGTACGTTACCGATAAAACCCGAAACTTTTCCGGTGACCAAAACAGGACTTCCCATATATAAATCTTTACCTCCAGACCATTCCGGAACTCCTCGTGACGTCCGGGATCTCATACGGGACTCCGAACAACATTCGGTAACCACGAATATCTATTCCTTATAACCCTAGCGTCATCGAACCTTAAGTGTGTAGACTCTACGAGTTGGGGAACCATGCAGACATGACCGGGACGTTCTCCGGTCAATAACCAACAGCGGGATCTGGATACCCATGTCGGTTCCCACATGTTCCACGATGATCTCATCGGATGAACCACGATGTCGAGGATTCGATCAATGCCATATACAATTCCCTTTGTCTAGCGGTATTGTACTTGCCCTAGATTCGATCGTGTGTATCCCGATACCTTGTTCAATCTCGTTACCGGCAAGTCTCTTTATTCATTCTGTAACACATCATCCCGTGATCAACTCCTTGATCACATTGTGCACATTATGATGATGTCCTACCGAGTGGGCCCAGAGATACCTCTCCGTCACACGGAGTGACAAATCCTAGTCTCGATTTGTGCCAACCCAACAGACACTTTCGGAGATACCCGTAGTGCACCTTTATAGCCACCCAGTTACGTTGTGACGTTTGGCACACCCAAAGTATTCCTACGGTATCCGAGAGTTGCACAATCTCATGGTCTAAGGAAATGATACTTGACATTAGAAAAGCTTTAGCATGCGAACTACACGATCTTGTGCTATGCTTAGCATTGGGTCTTGTCCATCACATCATTCTTCTAATGATGTGATCCCATTATCAATGACATCCAATGTCCATGGTCAGGAAACCGTAACCATCTATTGATCAACGAGCTAGTCAACTAGAGGCTTACTAGGGACATGGTGTTGTCTATGTATCCACACATGTATCTGAGTTTCCTATCAATACAATTCTAGCATGGATAATAAACGATTATCATGAACAAGGAAATATAATAATAAATAATGTATTATTGCCTCTAGGGCATATTTCCAACAGATCTGTGTAGCATTTGGGGTAGTCTTCTTTTATTTTGGTTCCGTAGTCGGACCTTGATTGTATCTGGATGATGTAATGCTTTATTCATGTAATTGTGTGAAGTGGCGATTGTAAGCCAACTATGTATCGTTTCCCTTATTGTATTACATGGGTTGTTTGCCAAGATTACCTCACTTGCGGCATTGCTTTTAATGCGGTTATGCCTCTAAGTCATGCTTCGACGCGTGGGAGATATAGCCGCATCGAAGGCGTTACACCCACATAGGTAGTACAGGGGTGTTCGGGATAGCACTTAAACACACTTGACCCAACGTATTGGTCCATGAAGGAGGTGTTAGTGCGGCGAACCAGGCAACCGGACTATGTGGCTTTATCACTCTCACTTAGCCATAGGAGTTTTATAATGGGAGTATGGGCGCAACCCCTAGTATTGTTCGATTATCCGAACTTGGGTGTTGTGGATGCCTGGCCGGGTGATGGCCGGCTTGTCGCGTAATGCGGAAAAAATCGCAAGAGATTTATACTTAGTCACCGAATAGCTGACCATCTCTCGCCGCATCATGACAGTCAGTTTTCGGCTTTCTCTACTGAGGTGTTTGTCCGGATGAACCGGAAACACAATCGCAGTAGTTCTCCCTTTACTACCTTAGCCGAACAAGTGTAACGTAAGGTAGTAACCATAGTAGTCGGGCAACCCAACTATTGACCAAAGACATGATTTGAAGCCGATGCATATAATGCTATATTCGGGATGCCGAATTGTACTATAAAAGTGTTCGGACTTTATTTAGTATTTACGAGGTGTGCGTGGCTTAATAGATCCCCTGGCGATTTAAGTCATACTGAGGTGTACATGACAATCGGACAAAAACAGGGAATTACAGATTAAGAGGTAGGCCAGTACCACATAGGTTGGGCTAGAAACTGTTTCCATTATAGTCAGATTGGTACGTCAAAACGTATTGGTACAGACAGTGCGGTAAGCAACAAGGCTACTTTACATGCCAAGCACAAGGGAAAGTTGTGTATGTGTCATGGACGAGGTGATCTTTAAAGAACCTTTAGGTACTCTGCCCCGCGTCTACACTGCTTTTCTCCTTGGTGTATTGTCCTTCAAGAGGATCATCGATTGGTGTTTTCATGATAGGCCTCGAAAAGAGGCCTTGGTACCATTGAAAAGGTGATGTGGGTTGTAAGAACCTAGAAAAATAAAAGGAAGAGAAAAAGGAAATATGAGTGTCCGGATAGGGTCTAGCCGTATTGTGGACTTTATCTTTATTATGCCTCCATCCTTTCCCATGGTATCTTTAGTGCGTAATTATGTACGCGTGGTACATATGCCACAATTTCGTAGGGGCTGAGATGGAGACCGAATTGCTAGTCGAGCTCCTGATGAGCTGGACTGTCGTGCTGCGGGGTAGTCTGGACTCGTTTCATAGTGTCCGGGGGCTTGACTGGCGATGTATTATTTGGTATAATAAGGCCGCTCTGTACTTCCGCTGCTAGGGCCACGGTGTGCTCCTAAGTGCGGAGGGAGCGTTCCATGTTTCCATTGACTGTTATAACACCGCGGGGTCTGGGCATCTTGAGTTTGAGATAGGCATAGTGTGGGACCACATTGAAACGAGCGAACATGATTCATCCGAGCAGCGCATGGTAGCCACTGCGGAAAGGAACAATGTCGAAGATCAAGTCTTCGCTCCGGAAGTTGTCCGGCGAACCGAAGACAACCTCCAGTGTGATTGAGCCCGTGCAGTAGGCCTCTACACCAGGTATTACTCCCTTAAAGGTGGTTTTAGTGGGCTTGATTCTTGACGGATCAATACCCATCTTACGAACTGTGTCCTGATAGAGCGGGTTAAGGCTGCTGCCGCCGTCCATGAGGACTCGCGTGAGGTGGAATCCATCAATAATTGGGCCAAGGACTAGCGCGGCTGAGCCTCCGTGACCATGGGTTGAATTTTGGGGCGACTGGCTCGATCGTGTAGACGTCCCTTAATGCGCTCTTGTGCTCCCTCTTGGGGATGTGAGTAGCATATATCATATTCACCGTTTTGACTCGGGGGGAAATTTATTTTGTCCCCCTGTGCACGGTGCGCGAGGTTCCCCATCATCATCCTCGCTGGGTGAACCTTTCTCCTTATGTTCAACATTTAACTTGCCGGACTGTTTAAAGACCCAACAACTTCTGTTGGTGTGGTTGTCAGGCTTGTCGGGAGTGTCGTGGATCTGGCAAGGTCAATCAAGTATTCGGTCCAGGCTTGATGAACCTTCTTTGTTTCATTTGACTGGCTTCTTCCGTTGACCGGATTTGGAGCCACTGAATCCGGCGTTGACTGTCGTATCCTTTGTATTATCATTGTTGCTTCGACGCTTATGTTTGTTGCGTCGGGGCCTTCCGTTGTTGTTTCTAGCTTCGGAAGTGCCAGGGTCACTGGTACTGTTGCTGCTACGGGCTAGCCAGCTATCTTCACCCACGCAAAAGTGGGTCATTAGTGTTGTAAGGGCTGCCATGGACTTCGTCTTTTCTTGGCCGAGGTGTCGGGCGATCCATTCGTCACTGATGTTGTGCTTAAAGGCAGCTAGGGCTTCAGCGTCCGGACAGTCAACAATATAGTTCTTTTTAATTAGGAACCTTGTCCAGAATATCCTGGCTGACTCTCCGGGCTGCTGGACTATATGACTGAGGTCATCGGCATCCGGAGGCTGGATATAAGTGCCTTGGAAGTTGTCTCTAAAGGCATCTTCGAAGTATTCCTAGCTTCCAATAGAGTTTTCTGGGAGGCTATTTAACCAGTGCCGAACTGGTCCCTTAAGTTTTAGGGGAAGGTATTTGATGGCGTGTAGATCGTCCCCGTGAGCCATGTGAATGTGGAGAAGAAAATCTTCCATCCATACCGCGGGATCTGTTGTGTCCTCATATGATTCAATGTTGACGGGTTTAAATCCTTCAGGGAACTGGTGCTCCATTACCTCGTCGGTGAAGCATAGGGGGTGTGCGGCGCCTCTGTATCGGGCCACGTCACGACGCATTTAGGATGAAGTCCGTATGAGGTTTTCGTCCCAGGCATGATTATGCTTGTCGCACCAGGCTTGATAGCCATCTTCTCGCACTAGGGCACGCCCCCGCGATCCATAGATTGATCTGGTCTGACCTGCTCTATTTTCTAGGTCCTGTCGTAGGTCATATGTGTATCCCCGAGCTGTTGTTTCTCTACTTTTATGACGAGGTGGTGCGGGCTGGTGTTCGGCTTGAGTTGTCATTCTGTCCCGGCCACGTGGTGGTCAGTCAGGTCCGTCAGCCACGTTACACGCGGGTGGTATGGGCTCAAGTGCCTCATCGTCGAATTGGGGTAACAGCTTACGCTTCGGGTAACTCTTTGCTCGGCGTTCGAGTCCGTATTCCTCGGCTTCCAAGACGTTAGTCCATCTGTCATTGAGCAGGTCCTGATCATCTTGAAGCTGTTGTTGCTTCTTTTTTAGGCTTCTTGCAGTGGCTATTAGCTGGCGCTTAAAGTGCTCTTGTTCGAGGGCTTCCTCTGGGATGATAAAATCTTCTTTGCCGAGGCTCACGTCATCCTCGGAGAGTGCTAGATAGTTGCTATCCTCTGAGTATTTGTTCTGTGCTTGCTCGTCAGGGTCAACTTGCCCGCCCTCCCGGTCATCCTGTTCGGATGTTGGTTCGATGGGGTCTTCTTGGTCTTCGGCGTTCTCCAGAGTGTCATTGTCTCCGGTGCCGGTATTGCTATCTTTTCCGTGATGCGATTTAGAGCGGCGCCGCTGACGTCAATGCTTTGGTGGTATCTCAGGAGGTTCGTCCCTGATTGGATCCTTTTCATCATCGTCGTCGCCTTCTTTAGGTGTGTCCACCATGTACATGTTGTATGAGGAAGTGGCCGTCCAGCGTCCAGTGAACGGAGGGTTTTGGGCCTGCTCTTCTCCGGCATCGTCGTCCATACCGTCGATGTCTTCGGAGGTGTAGCCGAGCATGTCGGTTAGATCATCGACAGTGGCTATGAAGTGGGTGGTGGGTGGGAAGTAAAATTCCCTATTTTCAGCCCCTAGTCCGGGTTGGGCGCAATTCAGAAGCGGTTCCTCTGTCATGCCGAGGGATCGTATTAAGTTCAAAGCCTCGTTAAGAGCGAGGTTTGGACGGGGACAGAAGTTCCCGGGCCGAGCTCGCATGATGCGGACTTTGAGGGTTCGGAGTTAGTGTCCGAACGAGAGTCCGGCTTTGAGATGACTACCGGAGACACTATTCTCTTTGGTTCTCCAGTGTTGAGCTCTATAGCCGAAGAGAGTCCGGCGGGCTCTAGACTCCCGTCTTCGGACCTCGTGACATGCTCCGGATCTAAGGCCGGAGCGGTGGTTGGGGCCACGAACCCTTGGAAGATCAAGTCTCCTCGGATATCGGCGACATAGTTCAAATTTCCAAAATTGATCTGGTGACCAGGGGCGTAACTATCGATCTTCTCTAGGTGGCCAACCAAGTTGGCACGTACTGTGAAGCCGCCGAATACAAAGATCTGGCCGGGGAGAAAAATCCCCTTCACGGCAGCATTGTTGTAGATGGTCGATGGAGCCATCGAGCCTTTCGACGATGGCATAGTGGAACTCTCAATGAAAGCACCAACGTCGGTGTCAAAACTGGCAGATCTTTGGTAGGGGGTCCCGAACTGTGCGTCTAAGGATCAAGGGTAACAGGAGGCATGGGACACGATGTTTACCCAGGTTAGGACCCTCTTGATGGAGGTAATACCCTACTTCCTGCTTGATTGACTTTGATGAGTATAGGGGTTACAAGAGTTGATCTACCTCGAGATCGTAATGGCTAAACCCTAGATGTCTAGCATGTATGATTATGATTGCCTCTACAGACTAAACCCTCGGGTTTATATAGACACAGGAGGGGGCTAGGGTTGTACAGAGTCAGTTTACAGAGAAAGGAATCTTCATATCCAAATGCCAAGCTTGCCATACACGCAAAGGATAGTCCCATCCGGACACGGGAAAAAGCCTTTGTTGGATTTCGGGTTCCGACAGACCCTTGAGGTTCGAACACTGGGGTGCGCGCGGAGATTTCGCCTTCTACCTACCTGCACCCCTCCGCCTCGCTCAGATCTAAGCTATGGGAAGAACAGCACAAGAGACACTGGGTTTATACTGGTTCAGGCCACCGTTGTGGTGTAACACCCTACTCCAGTGTGTGGTATGGTGGATTGCCTCTTGGGCTGATGATGATGAGCAATACAAGGAAGAACAGCCTCGCGAGGGTCTGTTCTTGGCTGTGGGGATGAACTGCTAGGAGGAGTTCAGTCACCCTTCTCTCTCTGTGTGTGTGTGATGTTACTCGATCCGATTTTCCCTCCTCCTTACCCTGTGGGTGGCTAGTCCTATTTATAGGCAAAGGCCCTGGGCCTCTTCCCAAATATTGAGCAGGAAGGGCGCCAACAATTGGCCATTTTGAAGGGGAACATCTGGTACACTTATCCTGACTAAAGTTAGTCCTCGCCTGCCAAAGACTCTGGTGGTGAAGCTGGCTTGGGCTCCACAATGACTTCCTCCCTTCTGTTGGACTGGTCTGTAACGCCCTCGATGCGGCTATATCTCTCACATGTCGAAGCACGACTTAGAGGCATAACCGCATTCAAAGCAATGTTGCAAGTGAGGTAATCTTCACACAACCCATGTACATAAGGGAAAGGATACATAGTTGGCTTACAATCGCCACTTCACACAAATACATGAATAAAGCATTACAACATACAAATACAATCAAGGTCCGGCTACGGAACCAAAATAAAAGAACAACCCAAAATGCGACAAGGTCCCCGATCGACCCCAACTGGGCTCCACTACTGATCAACTAGAACGAAAGAACACAAAGGACAAGATCTTCATCGAGCTCCTCCTTGAGCTTGGTTGCGTCACCTGCTCAGTTCAACGACACTTGCAAGCTTGTTTTGGAAGTATCTGTGAGTCACGGGGACTCAGCAATCTCACACCCTCGCGATCAAGACTATTTAAGCTTATGGGTAAGGTAAAAGGTATGAGGTGGAGCTGCAGCAAGCGACTAGCATATATGGTGGCTAACATACGCAAATGAGAGTGAGAAGAGAAGGCAAAGCACGATCGAGAAACTATGACCAAGAAGTGATCCTCGAACAACCTACGTCAAGCATAACTCCAACACCGTGTTCACTTTCCAGACTCCGCCAGAAAGAGACCATCATGGTAACACACGCGGTTGATGCATTTTAATTAAGGTCAACTTCAGGTTTTCTACAACCGGACGTTAACAAATTCCCATCTGCCCATAACCGCGGGCACGGCTTTCGAAAGTTCAAATCCCTGCAGGGGAGTCCGAACTTAGCCCATCACAAGCTCTCACGGTCAACGAAGGATATTCCTTCCAGCGGGAAGACCCGATCAGACTCGGAATCCCGGTTACAAGACATTTCGACAATGGTAAAACAAGACCAGCAAAGCCACCCGAATGTGCCGACAAATCCTGATAGGAGCTGCACATATCTCGTTCTCAGGGCACACCGGATTGTCCAAACTTCCGGTAGGCCAGCCCAAAGTTGCCCCTGGTGGCCACCGGCGGCTGACAAGGTGGACCAACACTTAGAGGAGCACTAGCCCGGGGGGGTTAAATAATGATGACCCTCGAGAGCGCAACTCCCAAGGGAAAAAAGGCTAGGAGGCGAATGGTAAAACCAAGGTTGGGCCTTGCTGGAGGAGTTTTATTCAAAGCGAATTGTCAAGGGGTTCCCATTATTACCCAACCACGTAAGGAACGCAAAATCCGGGAACATAACACCGATATGACAGAAACTAGGGCGGCAAGAGTGGAACAAAACACCAGGCATAAGGCCGAGCCTTCCACCCTTTACCAAGTATATAGATGCATTAATTAAATAAGATATATTGTGATATCCCAACAAGTAAACATGTTCCAACAAGGAACAATATCTCCATGTTCCAACAAGGAACAAACTTCAATCTTCACCTGCAACTAACAACGCTATAGGAGGGGCTGAGCAAAGCGGTAACATAGCCAAACAATGGTTTGCTAGGACAAGGTGGGTTAGAGGCTTGGTTCAAACAATATGGGAGGCATGATAAGCAAGTGGTAGGCATCGTAGCATAGGCATAGCAAAAGAGCAAGCAACTAGCAAGCAAAGATAGAAGTGATTTCGAGGGTATGGTCATCTTGCCTGAGATCCCGCAAGGAAGAAGAATGAGTCCATGAAGAAGACAATCGGACGTAGTCGAACGGGTCCTCACAAACGCGACGTTACCGGAACCAACCCGAAGAAGCAAACACCGGAAAGAAGCACACAACATAGTAAACAACCACCACATAAGCATGGCATGATGCGCAAACAAGTATGATGCATGTCCGGTTTAATGAGGCATGGCATGGCAAAGTGCACAAACAACCCTACAAATTAAGTGGAGCTCAATATGCAACTTCGTTGCATATTGACGAAACACCACGTGACTTATTTAGTTCAATCTTGTTTATCTACTCAACAATATTAACTGTTGTTAGCATGGCAAGAGGTGAAGCATAATAAAAACTACCTATCTAGGCAAGTTTAAATGAGGCCGGAACAACAATACAACAAGTCCGGAAAATCCTCATGAGCATTTTATAGATTTGGTACTGTTTTGCCCTAAACACAATTTTAGAGTTATTAAACATGCAAAACAAGCACACCATGTTAAACTAGGTATTTTTCCATCCCACCCATTTACATATAAAGTTTATTAAACTCAGAGTTACGGTTATTTAGTTATGAAATAAAGCATTTTAACATGGCATAGGAGCAAATTTACACAAACAGAATTTTAAGCATTTTAAACATGGATGAAAATGACATATTATGAAACTAGACAGAATTCTAAGCAACTTCCATATTAAGTTTGTTTTAATCCGATGCACGGTTTGTGAGTTATTATATGCATGTTGTATAGGGACTTTTCTGTAAAACATCAGTTTTCTGGAAAAAAATAGACAAATTTGTAGAACAAGAAAAAAACTATACTGGGCTGAATCTAAGGAGAGGCTCAGTAAGGCAATAGGCGCAACATAACTATCAGACGCACAGGCACAGAATAGCGGAGGGGCTGGGCTATGCTCACATCGGGCCATGGGCCGAAAGTGGAGAAGCGGCTGGGCCGGATCTGGTGACAAGAAGATGTTGCTGGGCCTTGGGCACCGCTGGGCCTCGCGCAGCGGTCAACGCACGCAGGCGACGCGCGGGGTGTCGAGGCAGAGGCGCCATCCTCCTCTGCCCGAGCTGCTGCCGCATCGATGCAGCGAAGGAGACCCGCGGCTGGAGGGGCTTGGCGCGGCGGAACATCGCGGGGACGACCGGATCTAGGGCAGGGAGGCTCGACGGGAAGCAGGGGCGGCTGAAACTGGGCGAGGACGGCGTTCTCCGGTGAGGCGCCAGATCCGGCGGCTGCGAGGGAGCTCCTGGGGCTGTCCATGGTGGCCTGTGAATTTTATGGAGAAGAGAGACCACATGTGAGAGAGGAAACTAGAGGGAAGGAGAGAAGAAGGGAAGGAGAAGCAGTGAGTGGGTGCGGGGTCCGGCCTGATGGAGGTGGTCGCCGATGGGGACGCGAGTGCAGCTCCGGCAAGGTTGCTGCAGGGCCGGACGAGCTGAGGTGGTTGGGGCCTCGCGAGCTGCTCGGGATGAGGAGGTGGGCGCTGGGAGATACGGTTGGATGGATGGATCGATGGAATGCACTGGTTGCGCGAGGGGATCAAGGAGGATCCGGCGAGGCGATCCTAAGGTGGGATGCGACCCGATGGCGGTGGTGGAGGGACAAAGTTCCTAATTTTTAGGGTTGGACTAATACATATATAGCATGTGGATATTTGGGTAGGGGCTAATCCGTCCCTCCAATAAAATCGAGCGGTCGAGAAAAAAAATATATGCTGGGAAGTCCAATTAACAAAATGGAGACGTTTTGTAGATGTTTGGGGATGATCCGGACACAACGGAAATGACTGTCCGGGTCGGGTTCGGGACAACTTCCGGACGCGCGCGAGGGGTTCGATGCACTGTGCAGAGAGGGTTTCGGGGCCTGGCGGTTGACAGCGGACAGTGCAGAAAGTTTCAGGCTGAGAAAAGAGAAGAGAGAAGGCCCGACGACTGTTTCCGGAGACCGAAAACGTCCGACGTTAGACCGGCTATAATGCTGCTATAGTTTAACGGCTGGGCTATCAAACGAACTTCGAATGCGATGAAACTTGACAGGCGGACTATCTACACTATAATAAGACCACACGTCAACTCTCATCCCATTCCGAGAACATCTTCCGGCCACTTATAAAATACTATTTCGGACATGCCGCGGGTGCGTGCAAGTGTGTCTGGGCTCAAAACGGACAACGGAAAGAACGAGGAGACCGGGATGGATGCAAGTTTTTAAACATGATGATGCAATGAGGATGAAGACATGGCAAGATGCAACACACAAGCAAAAGACATGGCTACTGGAAGGCACCTGGCGCAACGGTCTCGGGGCATCACAACACTCCACCACTACGAGAGGATCTCGGCCCGAGATCTAGAATGGCACCGGAGGGAAAACAGACGAGAAAGAGAAGAAGTAAAACAAATTGCTTCTTTGACAAATGAGTGAAACCAAAGAACCTTGCAAAGTTTGAACAAATTGAAAGAAAGAATGCAACGAGAAAGAGCTAAGTTGAAAGAACTCCGTTAGGAAAAAGGAACAAGGAAGAACAAATCCGAACAGCACTCCGGTTGAGAAGGGATGCAAGACTTGATAAGGCAAAAAAGAACTTGAGCAAAGGGGCATAATACTCTGGTTAAAACAAGATAGGGAAGGAATAAGAATGATATAATTTGGACAGCACTCCACCTGTAAATGGAAGGAATTAAACTTGACAAGATGAGAGGATACTTGAAAAAAAAGGACATGACACTCCGGTTAAAAGGATAAGGACGAACAGAACATGGTCCTGACAATCCGAGATGATGAGTGAAAAGAGCAACACCACAATGCCACCGGATGAAAGAATCACAGGTAGATTGTCGGAACAAAAGAGCAGAGAAGAAAATAACAACTCCTACCACAATTGAACTTGTAAAGCACTGTTGCAAGAAAAGGATTGCACGGGGTTGTTGGGAAAACAACAACGAAGAGGATAAGCTTGTAGTGGGCTTATGGAGAACATCTCAAGAACTTGAGATGAAATTCTGCCACTAACAAAAACAATATTGGATTGATAAGAACAAGAATACGAGGAACTTGTTCATCGGAAGGATAAAGAAGAACTTGGGTCATTTATGAGCACCATAAATAGCAAAATCCTTAGGGAAGGCTTTAGGTGAAACATAACCCAAGATAACTCCAAAGAAGAGATTGATGGATTTAAAATACCTCATTCTTAACAACATGTGAATCATGAGACATGAACTCAAATTATCAAGAATGACATAATACCACCTTGAATGATACGGTTGAAAGAATTGCACTTTAAAATGCAAGATAAAAAATACTTGAGCTCCTCTGAAAAGAATCTCGATGAACACTTCGAGAAGGAATTAAATCCTTGGTGAACCATCAGGTAGAGCCTCCATGAAGAATTCTGGTAACAAAAGAATGATCAAACGAAAGGAAAGATAAGTAGAGAACACAAGGTGAAGCCTTGCAATGCTTAGATGGATCTTCGCAATGAAATAATTGAGAAAACTTGGAACTCCGGGAAAAGAAAAGATAAAGCATCTCGAACTGAGAATATGATATGATGAACCACTCCGGAAAAAGGAATTAATCACTTGGATGAAAGAAGAATAAGAATTACATTATGCTTATCCTTCACCAATTTAGATTGATAACAAGCCACGGATTTGGCATACTACTTATTCTCGTAGAAAGGATTAAGCGAGATATAATGCAAACTTGAGAAGGTTTTGAACGAACCCCCGGTAGGGTTGAAACAACGAGTAATTAATATGATAATGAAGGGAAATAAGTCTTGAATGAGCCACCATAAGAACTGAAAAAGAACGAAGTAAAGGGATGAATTACCGGTAAGAAATTGGCAAATGAACGAATATACATGAGAGAATTTAGATACAAAAGAACGAAGAGATCATGAACTGATTAGAGGATATTTGAACAATGCACCGGTAAGATTTAGAGAATGAGAGTTGAAAGCTAAGAATGACTAATTATGAGATGATGGACTCCAGAGAATCAAATTGAAAAGACTCATGAATTATACCGGATGGGTGAAAAAAAAATCTCACAATCAAAAAAAATTATGAGAGGATGGCATCAAGCTAGAACCACGAATCTTGAAAAGAATGAAGCAAGATTGAGAGAAAAATCTTCTTCGGTCTTCCAATGCAGAGAAAGACGACGAGAAACACCACCATGAATTATTTAGACACTCCGGAATGAAGAATGGAAAGGTTGAGCCAACGATGAAAAGAATTCGACAGATCTTGGAGAAAAAACATGAGACTGATGATAATTCATTCTTACGTCAAACTTGGAAAAGAATTTGAGAATAACTCCGAGAAAAATAAGAAGAGTCAGGTAAGATCATGGGAAAGACCTGTGGGTTAGGGCCCACTCAAAAGAAACACCGTTGAAATGATTTAAAAGAGAGGTTGCACCGGTTGAATTAAAAGACTTGAATGAGATAACAGACTCGAGATATCTTGAACACTCCGGAACAATTGAATAGCGAGAAATGGAAGCTTATGAGGTGCACCGGCATAAGAAGGTATTGAAACGAGGAAAAAGGTATGACCAGCAAAACTTGACTTGAATCCACCGGAGAAGAAAAGGAACGAAGAACGATGAACTTGAAGTTCCAACAGGATCTTCATGAGAATCACCGGCAAGAGAACATTGACGGAAAATGAATGGGGAGGCTTCTCATCAATAGGATGATACTAGATTAAGTAATATGAATCCTTGAAGAAAAAGGGTGGAGGGTGGGAAAAAACAAAGGCAACTTGGGACGAATGAAATGAACACCGTTGAGAGGACTTGAGTTGATCTTGCGAATGTTGACAAAGATTGGATCCACTTGAAGAGAAGCACACCGGTTGACAAGAAATTGAAATG
This sequence comes from Triticum aestivum, assembly GCF_018294505.1. Taxonomy (NCBI): domain Eukaryota; kingdom Viridiplantae; phylum Streptophyta; class Magnoliopsida; order Poales; family Poaceae; genus Triticum; species Triticum aestivum. The sequence continues at coordinate 360,983,062 of NC_057803.1, forward strand.
ACAAACTCGATGATCGAGAAGGATTAGTATCCACATCGGAGTATGAGAACACCACTTGGGGAAGGTATGGAATCAACACTTGACATCGAAGCAACTCGAATACCACAACTCAAAACAAAACAAAGGATTGGCTTGCAGAATAAGCCGGGACAAACATATGATAGAGATTTCGTCCGAAGTTTTCGTGGTGGGGCCTACACGGGCTCGATCATACAGCACCATCATGTACAAGGCAGTGCACATGACATACGAAGCGTCCCCGAGTCGGCATAGCCAAGGACTCTTTAAGACACAACGAGACCACTGTAAAACCGATCGTGAATAGGCAGACCACTAGACGTCGAACCCCAATTTCATATCATACATCCGTCGGAAAGAAATCCTAAGAGCTACTTGAATTCCCACTTATAAACTCCCAAAATTTTCCTAGTTACGCAATCAGGTGTTGGGGATACAGGGGAAGCATAATATCTCACCCAAGACTAGCAAATCCTACATCCAGCTGTATCCATCCTTCAACACATAACCAAGAAACCTTCGGAAATCGTCTACCTCAACCTTCGAAAAGCATCCGTTATACAAGTTATGGCAATACTCCCGAACTCCCGCCCCAGTACTGGGTGGCGTCGAGGTTATCTCACCAAACAACTGCATAAAAGAGATTTTCGATGTCGGCGTACTAAACTCAGGTATTCCAGAACTGCAACGATAAAATTGTGACGACAACACCTCGGAGCTCAACTCCCCGGGACACTGCCACAACCCCTAAAGACAGGAGGCACCAAGAACAATGTTCTCGTCACAAAACCATCAGGAACGATTCCAAGATACCCGCATGATCCTAAAAAAAATTAGTGAAATTTGAGAAGTGAAGAGTCAAAACTCTACGTCGAGATGCCTTACCAGAGCGATGAAGGGACTGAGGAGTAAAAAGAATTCCTAAACTCTCTGATATATAATTCCTAAATGACTCAAAACATTTTTTTAGACTCAACAATGGCTGCTAATTCGATCAAGCAGTAGGGGCTCCTAAGGTCGGGGAAGGCTCTGATACCAACTTGTAACGCCCTCGATGCGGCTATATCTCTCACGTGTCGAAGCACGACTTAGAGGCATAACCGCATTGAAAGCAATGTCGCAAGTGAGGTAATCTTCACACAACCCATGTAATACATAAGGGAAAAGATACATAGTTGGCTTACAATCGCCACTTCACACAAATACATGAATAAAGCATTACAACATACAAATACAATCAAGGTCCAGCTACGGAACCAAAATAAAAGAAGAACCCCAAATGCGACAAGGTCCCCGATCGACCCCAACTGGGCTCCACTACTGATCAACTAGAACGAAACAACACAAAGGACAAGATCTTCATCGAGCTCCTCCTTGAGCTTGGTTGCATCACCTGCTCGGTTCAACGGCACCTGCAAACTGTTTTTGGAAGTATCTGTGAGTCACGGGGACTCAGCAATCTCACACCCTCGCGATCAAGACTATTTAAGCTTATGGGTAAGGTAAAAGGTATGAGGTGGAGCTGCAGCAAGCAACTAGCATATATGGTGGCTAACATACGCAAATGAGAGTGAGAAGAGAAGGCAAAGCACGATCGAGAAACTATGACCAAGAAGTGATCCTAGAACAACCTACGTCAAGCATAACTCCAACACCGTGTTCACTTCCCGGACTCAGCCGGAAAGAGACCATCATGGTAACACACGCGGTTGATGCATTTTAATTAAGGTCAACTTCAGGTTTTCTACAACCGGACGTTAACAAATTCCCATCTACCCATAACCGCAGGCACGGCTTTCGAAAGTTCAAATCCCTGTAGGGTGGTCCCAACTTAGCCCATCACAAGCTCTCACGGTCAACGGAGGATATTACTTCTAGCGGGAAGACCCGATCAGACTCGGAATCCCGGTTACAAGACATTTCGACAATGGTAAAACAAGACTAGCAAAGGCACCCGAATGTGCCGACAAATCCTAATAGGAGCTGCACATATCTCGTTCTCAGGGCACACCAGATTGTCCAAACTTCCGATAGGCCAGCCCAGAGTTGCCCCTGGTGGCCACCGGCGGCTGACAAGGTGGACCAACACTCAGAGGAGCACTGGCCCGGGGGGGTTAAATAATGATGACCCTCGAGAGCGCAACTCCCAAGGGAAAAAGGCTAGGAGGCGAATGGTAAAACCAAGGTTGGGCCTTCTGGAGGAGTTTTATTCAAAGCGAACTATCAAGGGGTTCCCATTATTACCCAACCGCGTAAGGAACGCAAAATCCGGGAACATAACACCGATATGACGGAAACTAGGGTGGCAAGAGTGGAACAAAACACCAGGCATAAGACCGAGCCTTCCACCCTTTACCAAGTATATAGATGCATTAATTAAATAAGATATATTGTGATATCCCAACAAGTAAACATGTTCCAACAAGGAACAACATCTCCAGGTTCCAACAAGGAACAAACTTCAATCTTCACCTGCAACTAACAACGCTATTAGAGGGGCTGAGCAAAGCGGTAACATAGCAAAACAATGGTTTGCTAGGACAAGGTGGGTTAGAGGCCTGGTTCAAACAATATGGGAGGCATGATAAGCAAGTGGTAGGCATCATAGCATAGGCATAGCAAAAGAGCGAGCAACTAGCAAGCAAAGATAGAAGTGATTTCGAGGGTATGGTCATCTTGCCTGAGATCCCGCAAGGAAGAAGAATGAGTCCATGAAGAAGACAAACGGACGTAGTCGAATGGGTCCTCACAAACGCGACGTTACCGGAACCAACCCAAAGAAGCAAACATCGGAAAGAAGCACACAACATAGTAAACGACCACCACATAAGCATGGCACGATGCGCAAACAAGTATGATGCATGTCCGGTTTAATGAGGCATGGCATGGCAAAGTGCACAAACAACCCTACAAATTAAGTGGAGCTCAATATGCAACTTCGTTGCATATTGACGAAACACCACGTGACTTATCTAGTTCGATCTTGTTTATGTACTCAACAATATTAAATGTTGTTAGCATGGCAAGAGGTGAAGCATAATAAAAACTACCTATCTAGGCAAGTTTAAATGAGGCCGGAACAACAATACAACAAGTCCGGAAAATCCTCATGAGCATTTTATAGATTTGGTACTGTTCTGCCCTAAACACAATTTAGAGTTATTAAACATGCAAAACAAGCACACCATGCTAAACTAGGCATTTTTCCACCCCATTTACATATAAAGTTTATTAAATTCAGAGTTACGGTTATTTAGTTATGAAATAAAGCATTTTAACATGGCATAGGAGCAAATTTACGCAAACAACATTTGAAGCATTTTAAACATGGATGAAAATGACATATTATGAAACTAGACATAATTCTAAGCAACTTCCATATTAAGTTTGTTTTAATCTGATGCACGGTTTGTGAGTTATTATATGCATGTTGTCTAGGGACTTTTCTGTAAAACAGCAGTTTTCTGGAAAAAAATAGACAAATTCGTAGAACACGAAAAAAACTATACTGGGCTGAATCTAAGGAGAGGCCCAGTAAGGCAATAGGCGCAACATAACTATCAGACGCACAGGCACAGAATAGCGGAGGGGCTAGGCTATGCTCACATCGGGCCATGGGCCGAAAGTGGAGAAGTGGCTGGGCCGGATCTGGTGACAAGAAGACGTTGTTGGGCCTTGGGCACCGCTGGGCCTCGCGCAGTGGTCAATGCACGCAGGCGACGCGCGGGGTGTCGAGGCAGAGGCACCATCCTCCTTTGCCCGAGCTGTTGCCGCATCGATGCAGCGAAGGAGACCCGTGGCTGGAGGGGCTTGGCGCGGCGGAACATCACGGGGACGACCGGATCCAGGGCAGGGAGGCTCGACGGGAAGCAAGGGCAGCTGAAACTGGGCGAGGACGGCGTTCTCCGGTGAGGCGCCAGATCCGGCGGCTGCGAGGGAGCTCCTGGGGCTGTCCATGGTGGCCTGCGAATTTTATGGAGAAGAGAGACCACATGTGAGAGAGGAAACTAGGGGGAAGGAGAGAAGAAGGGAAGGAGAAGCAGTGAGTGGGTGCGGGGTTCGGCCTGATGGAGGTGGTCGCCGGCGGGGACGCGGGTGCAGCTCCGGCAAGGTTGCTGCAGGGCCGGACGAGCTGAGGTGGTCGGGGCCTCGCGGGCTGCTCGGGGTGAGGAGGTGGGCGCTGGGAGATATGGTTGGATGGATGGATCGATGGAATGCACTGGTTGCGCGAGGGGATCGAGGAGGATCGGGCGAGGTGATCCCGAGGCGGGATGCGACCCGATGGCGGCGGTGGAGGGACAAAGTTCTTAAATTTTAGGGTTGGACTAATACATATATAGCATGTGGATATTTGGGTAGGGGCTAATCCGTCCCTCCAATAAAATCGAGCGGTCGAGAAAAAAATATATGCTGGGAAGTCCAATTAACAAAATGGAGACGTTTTGTAGATGTTTGGGGATGATCCGGACACAACGGAAACGAATGTCCGGGTCGGGTTCGGGACAACTTCCGGACACGCGCGAGGGGTTCGATGCACTGTGCAGAGAGGGTTTCGGGGCCTGGCGGTTGACAGCGGACTGTGCAGAAAGTTTCAGGCTGAGAAAAGAGAAGAGAGAAGGCCCGACGACTGTTTCCGGAGACCGAAAACGTCCGACGTTAGACCGGCTATAATGCCGCTATAGTTTAACGGTTGGGCTATCAAACGAACTCTAAATGCGATGAAACTTGACAGGCGTTCTATATACACTATAATAAGACCGCACGTCAACTCTCATCCCATTCCGAGAACATCTTCTGGCCACTTATAAAATACTATTTCGGACATGCCGCGGGCGCGTGCAAGTGTGTCTGGGCTCAGAACGAACAACGGAAAGAACGAGGAGACCGGGACGGATGCAAGTTTTAAAACATGATGATGCAATGCGGATGAATACATGGCAAGATGCAACATGCAAGCAAAAGACATGGCAACATCGGCGAATAACTGGAAGGCACCTGGCGCAACGGTCTCGAGGCATCACATGGTCTTGGTCTCGTTGCACCGAAATGGGTGCCTTTGCTTGATGCTCTCGCCTGCGCTTGCTCCCTTTGCACCAAAGAGGAAAGGAGGACACTGCGTGGGCTGGCGCCCACCTGGCGCCCTTGGTCGTCATGGCTTGCGTCACGGGCACCTCGTGAGGTACCCCGCCTTGATCTCTCTGCCTCCTCGCGAGCCAGCCTGATGTGGCTGTGCCTGAGGAAGCTCCGTGTCGTCCGCCCCGCGAGGCTGGGCCCCTCGCGAGGGTCTTGGGTCTGCATCGATGAAGACGGGCCGTGCTGGGACCCCTTTGAGCCACGCCGCAGGCAGGCAAGTCTGGGGACCCCCGTTCCTAGAACACCGACAGTAGCCCCGGGGCCCAAGGCACGCCCGGACTTGGCCGTGCAGGGAGGCGAAAGGGCAAGGGCGAAGCACCACGGGCCCTAATAGCCTGCGGCCTTGGGCGCCGCGAGGCGGTTGATTGTATGTGGGCGCCTCAGCAACCGCGCGAGTTGATAAAGGAGCGACATCTACCCAGGCTTTGCTTTTTGCTTTCTTCGGTTGCTGCTCAGATCCCCTTTCTTGCGCCTCTCCTTCCTTCCTCCAAAATTTCCAGATCTACTCCAACCGCGTGACCTAGGAAGCCATGGCGCCTCGTGAGTCCCCAGCCGGAGCTTGGTACTCGTCTGCCCTGGACTCGCCGAATGTGTCGGAGGCGAGCCTTGCCCAGTTGCGCCGGATGGCGGCAGCGCAGGGCATCGACGGGGCGAAGGTGTTCAAGGCCGGATCCGCCACCCCTGAGGGCCAAGGGAGCACCTTTTATCTGTTCTTTGTAAGCGCCATTGCTGCTGGCCTGGTGCCTCCCTTCTCCGAGTTCTTCTTCTCTGTCCTCTGTCATTATAAGCTACAGGCTCTGCATCTCCACACCAACTCCGTCCTTCTCCTGGCAATCTTCGCCTATTACTGTGAGGCTCATGTAGGGGTGCAGCCCTCGGTGGCCTTGCTGCGCTACTACTTCTACCTCTGGACCTCTCGCGGTCCTGCTTCCGCGTGCACGAGCTTCATCACGTACGGTGGCGCCATTGCCATTTCGAACCCCGGGAAAAGGATTAAGGGCTTCAGGAGCAAGTGGGTCTTAGTAGATGCTGGGCACATCCACCCTCGGTTGATCTTGCCCACGGAGCAACCCACGAGCTCCAGCGATTGGGGTCGAGCGGAGCTCGCGGACCCCCGCGCGAAGCTGGTGTTGGAGAAGATGGACGCGGATCTGAGGCCGGCCAACATGGCGGCGGCGAAGCTGGCCGGCGCGTTGCTGCTGAGGGAATTCCTGGAGCACCAGCTGGCTCCGCTTCGGCAGTACTCACCTCCGATGTGGAGGCCCCATCCGAGCCCCGCGGCCTTGGCCGACGAAGATCTGGCTGCGGTTCTCCAATCTCTGGTCGGGGGCGAGGTGGCGAGGTTGGAGGGTGCTCCTACGCCCTTGTTTCTCCGCGACGACTGGGAGCAGGTAGTGGAGTCCATGCCCGTCTTCAACGGGGACGGGCCCGTGCCCATAGAAACTCCCGGGGAATTGGTGGAGGTGTCCTCCGACGACTCCAACAAAGAGGAGGAAGGAGGGGAGCGGGAAAAAGGGCCCGACTCCGAGGCGACTGACGAAGAGTCGAGGGCTCCCCTCCCCCGGTGCAGGTCCCGCGTTCTCCGCCTCTCTCCGAGCGATGACGACGAGGATGATGACGAGCAGGGCGGTGGAAGCTTGCCCTCGATCCCGAAGAAGGACATGACCGGGCTGATCTCCCGTGGGTCTGCCCCGGCCCCGAGGCGGACCGCAGATGCGCCTTCCGCTTCCAAGCTTCCCGAGGATGACCCTTCCAGCCGGCTTTCGGGCTTCAAATTTGGCCGGAGGCCGCTTGAGCTCACTGGCGACGACCCGTAAGCGCTTGATTCTTGTCTTTATTTCTTGTTCTCCTTATGAGGCTTGACGTCCGCATCTCTTGGATAGGCTGGCGCCCGCCGCAAAGAAGCCGAAGGGAGCTCCTGAGGTTCCATCCGTGGCAGCGCCTCTGCCCGCGAAGGAAGGTGACCGCGATGCACGGGCTTCTCCTGCCTAGTCATCCTCGCGAGGCCTGGCTGAGCCGGCTGGGGCGGGCTCAGCTCCCATGGCCCAAGTGACTCCCGAGGTGCCCTTGCCTGCTGCCGCCACTTCAGCCATTGGGGCGCAGCAAGCTTCGCCTCAGGATGCTGTGGTCGCGTTGCCGCCTTCTCCTCCAACTCCATCGACTGCTGTCTCTCCAAATCCTCCTGCCGTTCTGGATCGTGTTGCCGCTGAGCTAGACTGGCTGCGGCAGGATCTTCTTGGCGCCGACCCTCGCTTGGTGGCTGGGCGCTTGGAGCTGGCTTCAGGATGGATTCGCTCTGATGCTTCGATTTGGGCGGCGCTGGTCCAAGACTCGACGGCTTGCGATGAGTAGAGGCAGGCTGTCCTTGAGGCGAAGGCTGCACGTGACGCAGCCTTGGGGGAGGTGGTCGACGTCCATGGTCACTGCAAGGCGCTGGAGGACGAGCTGCAAGGCCTGCGGGACCAGCTCGCGAAAGAGGTCCGCCTTCGCCAAGAGCAGGAAGAAGGCGTGAAGGCTCGCGAGGCGGCCGTCGAGGGCCGGGAGGCCAAGCTCAGGAAGTGCCGCGACCGCCTAGGCGCGCTGGAGCAGGAGTTGGGGGCGAGGAAGGTCAAGCTAGATGACAAGGCCCAGGTTCTTGCCGAGGACCACGTGGCCTTCGCGGAGATGAAGGCGAAGGCTCGCTCCTCGCTGAGGATGCTTTATGACAGCGGCCTGGAGAGCCCGCTGGCTGGCGCCGAGGACGGCCCCGCCAAGCTGCTTCCCTTCCTGGTTCGCGCTCTTGAAGATGTCGCCCTTGGCCTTGGCCCCACGGCCGAGGACGAGGCGCGTGTCCTATCTTCTGCAGCGCTGACGCGGGTCCTCACCCACATCTACCTTCACGATCCCGGCGTCGACCTCGACAGCCTGCTGGAGCCAGTAAGCGGCGAGCGTGCCGCTGCCGCTGCCGAGGCTGTGAAGGGTCGCGCGGAGGCTCTGCCCGGGAAGTTCCGGGCCTTCAGCACCAAGCCGAAGCAACGCGCTACCGACCCCGCTGCTCCATGAGGCGAACCCACTCCGCGCTGCTCCACCGCCACAAGTGACTCCGTTGTGGCTCCTATCCTGCCTTTAATTCCTGCACATGTATCATGCCTCGGGGAGGCGTTTAAACTTGTGTTTGGCATTGAGATAACAATGTGGACTGTAATATTTGCTTTTGAATTCCTTGAAATTTGTGCTTTTCCTTCCTACTTGCTTATGTTCTACGCCGGCAGAGCCCGGCCCCGCGCATACCTCACCCAGTGTTAGTCCCGACCGGAAACCAGGACGGGGCCAAGGAGTGAGGGGCTACGTGACAAGTTAGGCTCCTGAGTCGCGATGCTCAGGAGTCCCCCTTGGCGCACGAACAACAACTAGGGAGGTATGATGTGGGTGGATCTACCGTTCTACGTCTGCAGAGCCCGGCCGCGCGCATACCTCAACCGTCGTTAGCCTTTCGGAACTAAGGAGTGAGGGGCTACGTGACCAGTTAGGCTCCTGAGTAGCGATGCTCAGGAGTCCCCCTTGACGATCAAACGGCCTTCGTACCTTGGCTCCGCTCGGGGAGAGACGCACGACGAACCAGGCCCGGGGGGGCCTGGCTAGGTGGCGTGCGTCTGGGCGTGACCCAGGCGCAGCCCCCGTGCCCAGCCCCCTCGCGCGGCACTCCTGAGGGGAGGCGTTACAATGAGGCCAGACACTGAGCTCTAGGCTCCCTGAGGTTGATGCGGCCCGGGGGCCGCCCTTAGTTGTTTATCACCAGCGCGGAGCATAGCGCTTTCGTATGTGTACGGGCATAGCCGCTCCTCGGCAGTGTCGTCAGCCAGCACGGAGCATGGTGCTTCCACTGGTACGTGGGAGGGGGCTCCCCTTCGGGAGGAGCCCCCGGGGCGTGTACAGCCCCGCCCTGACACGTGGCCGGAACGGTAGGGCCTGGCGAGGTGTATCTGGGCACCCGTGAGCCAGCGCGGGACTCACGGGGCCCTACCTCTAGGCGGGTTGCGCCTGGCACTGGGCCTTATCTTGTGATGTGTCCCTGCAAATTTGGTTAGATGCCGGCACTCTACGTCCTCGGGTCCCGGCCCTCGAGCTGGTCTCAGCCGTCGCTGGTATGCCAGGTCGCGATGCCATGGACAAGGCCAGAGGGTGAGGGCTGGAGAGCCAGTAAGAGCCCTGAGTCGCGATGCTCAGGTACCCCCCCCTTTAACGTGCAAGTGGTCGGCATGAAGAAGAAGAGGCGCCGTGGACAGGCATCAAATAATCAAGCATGGTGGGTCGAACGCATAGCCGGAAATAAACGCAAAAGGGGTACAAGCCGCTTGGTCTAGCCCGAGCGACTTGGGGGATGATGCAGCCCGAGGGGCGCCCCCAATAAGGTAAGCTAACAACATGGAATAAAAGGGATACATGCCGCAGGGATGGACCCATGCGGCCTGGGAATAATGCAGCCCTGGGGGGGGCGCTCCCAGCTGGAAGTGAAACTTGAAAGATGTCACCTGATGATGTTGAGGACGAAGGAGTGTTGGTGTAGCAGACTCGGTGGGTTGCGGAAGCCGATCCTCACGAGCCCCCAGGCCCAGGGGCCTCGGGAGGCTCCGGAGGCGCTGGTGGTTCCTTGCGGACCATCTCCATCTCCGCCAGGGCTGTGGAATGCCTGGCCTCTTGAGCCTCCATGGTGCCCCTCGTGAGGCGCTGGTATGTGGCAGCCGCGTTCGGCAAGCCGTAAGGCATGCGAACGTAGCTGTGGGGTGGACCTTCGCAGCGCCCCACTCGCGAGGGCCAGAGGCGCTCCAGAGAGGCGACTCGATTGAGCCCTGGTATGTTGATGCAGACGCGAAGCCCACCATCCTCGCCTGGATGGGGAGCCACAGCTGGTAGGCGGAGGCCGCCTCTCATGACTCTTGACTCCTGTAGCTCCTGAATGGCCTTGCTGACGAACTTCTGAGGGTCTGGCTCTCCTTGCTTTACTCCTTCCTGAGGGAAACGTGCTTCGAAACACGCCTCCATGTGGTGCCCAAGCGCCTCCCTCGTGACCTTATCCAGGTCGGTGGCCCTCCAAGGGAGAGCCCCCGAGCCCTGCCTGAGGAGCGCGCCGGGCGCGCTTTCCTATGCGATGGAAGGAGGTTCCCCCTGGGCAGGCGCGGGCCCTGAGGGGCCTGCTTCCTGAGGGGCCGGGCCGGACGATGTCTTCTTATTCTTGGGGGCGGTCTCGGGAAGCCTCCTGCTTCCGCGATCCGGGTCTTCCAGTGACGCGGCCTGAAAGGCTCGTTCCAGGGAACACACCGCGTCCTTCTTCTTCACAGGGCACCGTGATGACTCCGCCACTTCCTGGCATCTTGAGGACGTTGTAGCCGTGGTGAGTTACGGCCATGAACTTGGCCAGCGCTAGGTACCCAAGGATGGCGTTGTACGGCAGGCGAATGTGAGTGACGTCGAAGTCGATGAGCTCGATGCGGTAGTTGTCGCGTGTCCCGAAGGTGACTGGGAGGCGGACCTGCCCAATCGGGACCGTGGAGCCGTCGGTGACTCCGGAGAAAGGCTTGGTCGGCTGAAGCTGGTTGTAGGGCACTTGGAGATTGTTGAATGTTTCCACGGACAGGACGTTGAGCCCTGCCCTGCCATCGATGAGGTTCCTGGTGACCACCACGTTGCTGATGATTAGGGAACAAAGCATCGGGAGGACTCCGGCTGTAGCTGCACACTTGAGCTGATCTGCTGAGCTGAACGTGATGGCGCACGCCGACCACCTGAGAGGGCACGTGGCTTCCAGCTTGGGGAGGACTGCATTCACTTCGCGGGCGAACTGCTTGAAGATGCGTTGAGAGGCTGGGGCTTGAGCCCCGCCCAGGATGCAGGCGACTGCGCGCGGCTCCTGGAAGTCCCCAGCCCCCTCGTCCTGATGGCGGTCCTCGTTTCTCCTTGGCTGCGGCAGCAGCGAAGGGAGGCCTGCGTTGCGTTACGGGCGATCCTCGCGAGGCTGATCCCTCCAGTCTCCCTCGCGAGGCGGGTCTTGCCAGCGATCCTCGCGAGGTTGATCGTGCCACCCTTGGCGCGGGCCACGGTCTTCCCAGCGTCCTGCGTTCCTTCCTCCTCCTCGACCGTAGCCCCGGTCACCGCGATCGAGGCGACGACCTATCCTTCCTTCTCGCACGGCTCGGAGCTCTTGACATTCGTTGGTGTTGTGGGTGTGGAGGTCGTGGTACACACAGTACCGACTGCCCTTGGGAGGTTCGGGCAGATCTCTGCCCCGCTTGGTGTCTGGTTCTGCCGCGAGCACGGCAGCCCCCTTGCGCTTCACATCCTTGGCCTTGGGCTTCTTCTCTTCTGGGTCTGCGACAGGCAGCTCGAGGAGGGAGAGACGCCCTTCCTCAGCCTTGGCGCACTTGGTTGCCAAGTTGAACAACTCCAAGGAAGTGCACAGGTCTTCATGCATCGCCAGCTCCTCCTTCATCTTGACATCGCGCACGCCGTCGGAGAAGGCTGAGATGATGGCCTCCTCGGTCACCTTGGGAATCTTGAGGCGTGCATTGTTGAAGCGCTGGATGTACTTCTGCAGGGTCTCTCCAGGTTGTTGCTTGATGCGGCGCATGTTGCTCACGGCGGGTGGCCGGTCGCGAGTACCTTGGAAGTTGGCGATGAAGCGGGTGCGCATCTCGTCCCAGGAGGAGACCGTGCCTGGGGCCAGGTTCAGGAGCCAGGTGCGGGCCCCGTCCTTGAGCGCCATGGGAAACCAGTTTGCCATGACCTTCTCGTCTCCGTTGGCAGCTTTGATGCCCAGCTCATAGAGCTGGAGGAACTCCGCAGGGTCGGCCGTGCCGTCGTAACGAGGAGGCAGGTCTGGCTTGAACTTGCCGGGCCATGCGACGCTGCGTAGCTCGGCGGTGAATGCACAGCAGCCTGCTATGGCCACGGGAGGCCTTGGGTGACGAAGAGTTTGGTCTTGCATGCCCCCATGCACTGCAGCTGGGAGCAGCGCGGGGTCTTGACGCGCGGGAGCAGGAGCATGGTCGCGACGTGCTGGAGCAGGGAGCGCCCGGGCAGCTTCTTGCGGGCGAGGGACTTCTTGGCAGCTCTGCTCTTGCCGTGCTGGCACCTGACGGAGCGGGTTCCGCCCAGGGGCCATGCACCTTGGAGCCATGCCGCCTTCTTGAGGAGGCGGCCGGGGCGCCGCCAGAGCTTCGTCGCCCGCGTGGGGCGGGGTGCGGTGCAGCGGAACGGACGGCGCAGGAGAGCCCCCTGCGGCGCGGACGAGCTCGGCGACACGATCGAGCCATTCTTCGTAGACGTCGTCGATGGGACGGTAGCGCAGGAGCTCGTTTGCCGCGATGAGCGCAGCTCGAGCCTCCATGGGTGCGCGGAGCGCGCAGGATGAAGAACCAGCTGGGGTGAGCGAGGGAGTAGCGGTGCGGCCGTCTTGCCGCACGGACGGATGCTGAGACGACGCTTGCTGCTCGTCCCCCGCCGGGCCGGTGGCGGCGTTGACGGCAGGTGATGGGGAACGGCGAGGACGCCCGCCGACAGGAGCCGTCTAGGCAACGCAGGAAGCGAGAGCGGCCCGGCGCTCGGCGCGGGCCCGACGAGCGTCGGAAATGGACGCGATGGTCGGAGGAGAACGGGGTGGTGGAAGACGAATTCCGGCGCACCCCTACCTGGCGCGCCAAATGTTGGATTTCGGGTTCTGGCAGACCCTTGAGGTTCGAACACTGGGGTGCGCGCGGAGATTTCGCCTTCTACCTACCTGCACCCCTCCGCCTCGCTGAGATCTAAGCTATGGGAAGAACAGCACAAGAGACATAGGGTTTATACTGGTTCGGGCCACCGTTGTGGTGTAACACCCTACTCCAGTGTGTGGTATGGTGGATTGCCTCTTGGGCTGATGATGATGAGCAATACAAGGAAGAACAGCCTCGCGAGGGTCTGTTCTTGGCTGTGGGGATGAACTGCTAGGAGGAGTTCAGTCACCCTTCTCTCTCTCTCTCTCTGTGTGTGATGTTACTCGATCCGATTTTCCCTCCTCCTTACCCTGTGGGTGGCTAGTCCTATTTATAGGCAAAGGCCCTGGGCCTCTTCCCAAATATTGAGCGGGAAGGGCGCCAACAATTGGCCATTTTGAAGGGGAACATCTGGTACACTTATCCTGACTAAAGTTAGTCCTCGCCTGCCAAAGACTCCGGTGGTGACGCTGGCTTGGGCTCCACAATGACTTCCTCCCTGTCGTTGGACTGGTCTTGGTCTTGTTGCACCGAAACGGGTGCCTTTGCTTGATGCTATCGCCTGCGCTTGCTCCCTTTGCACCAAAGAGGAAAGGAGGACACTGCGCGGGCTGGCGCCCCCCTGGCGCCCTTGGTCGTCATGGCTTGCGTCACGGGCACCTCGTGAGGTACCCCGCCTTGATCTCTCCGCCTCCTCGCGAGCCAGCCTGATGTGGCCGTGCCTGAGGAAGCTTCGTGTCGTCCGCCCCGCGAGGCTTGGCCCCTCGCGAGGGTCTTGGGTCTGCGTTGATGAAGACGGGCCGTGCTGGGGCCCCTTTGAGCCACGCCGCAGGCCGCAGGCAGGCAAGTCTGGGGACCCCCGTTCCTAGAATGCCGACAGCCTTCTATCCTGTATCTTCGCGGCCCATTAGTTCAGCCAATGTCGCATGGCCCGGACGCCCGAGGACCCCCTAATCCAGGAGTCCCTCAGGCGTCCCGGCGTCAACTTCAGGAGCCTGGCATCTTTGAGGAGCGGCTCTTCAAGTTGTTAGCAGCTCCCCCCATTGCGGTTCAGCATTCCCTCAGGAGGAGCTCCCCCCGGTGCCCCGTCAGGCGCCCCAGCTTGCGGCCCAACCTCGGGAGCCTGCCTGCTCCTTGCGCTCGAGCCTTAGGAGGGGTGCTGGTCCGAGGAGTTCAAGGTGTACCTACTCCGGGGCGCCTTGCCGGAGAAGGAGGAAGACATGGAGCATATGGCCCGCCAGGCCACTGCATACTGCATCCAGGACGGTGAGCTCTACCGAAGGCGTCCGAACGATGTTTCTCTATGATGCATCTCTAGGGATCAGGGATGCGAGCTATTGGCCAACATACATGGCGGGGACTGCGGGCATCAGTCCTCATCGCGCACCCTCGTGGGCAAGGTGTTCTACAGCGAATTCTACTAGCCCATGGCACTCAATGATGCCACTGAGTTGGTAAGATCTTGTGAGGCCTGCCAGTTCCATGCCAAGAAGATCCACTAGCCCGCTCAGGGCCTCTAGACCGTCCCGCTCTCGTGGCCGTTCATGGTCTGGGGGTTGGACATCCTAGGCCCGTTCCTCAAGCACCTGGGGGCTACCGCTACCTCTACATCGCCATTGGCAAGTTCACCAAGTGGGTGGAAGTGGAGGCCGTCCGCACCATCCCAGCTGGCTCGGCCGTCAAGTTCGTCAAGGGCCTCATGAGCCGTTTCAGGGTTCCTAACCGCATCATCATCGATAATGGATCACAGTTCACGAGCAACCTTTTGAAAACATATTGTGCTAACCTTGGAATGTGGATATGCTATGCTTTAGTGGCACACCTGTGGAGCAATGGCCAGGCTGAGCGCGCCAACGTGGAGGTCCTGAGGGGCCTCAAGGCGAGGACCTTCAAGAAGAAGCTTGCGGCTTGCTGTAGGGGCTGGCTCGATGAGCTCCAGTATGTGTTGTGGTCCATCCTCACCACCGCAACCAAGCCCACGGCCGAGACTCCGTTCTTCCTCGTCTACGGAGCTGAGGCGGTCCTCCCTCATGAGGCTAGGCATTGCTCCGCACGGGTCTTGGCGTTCGACGAGGCGAGCCAGGACGCCTTGAGGGGGATGGACCTCGTTCTAGGGGAGGAACATCGCCGCCAAGCCTCGCTCCGTGCAGCGAGGTACCATCAGCCGCTACGGTGGTACCACTGCCGCAACGTCCTCTCTAGGACTCGCGATGTGGGCGATCTCGTCCTGAGGCGGGTGCTCTCTAGGGAAGGGCTTCATAAGCTCTCACCGATGTGGGAGGGCCCATTCAGGATCGCCTGTGTCTCTAGGCCTGGCGTCGTGCGCCTGGAGACGCAGGATGGGGTCCCCATCCAAAACACTTGGAACATCCAGCACCTCCAAAAGTTCTACCCATGACCAAGGCCCCATGCTTGTGAAGATCTCCGCTCGCGACAGTCTCAATTAATAATGAGTTGGGGATGTAGACGCCCCAGAGTCTCCTGAGCGCTGCCCTGGGCCTCACGGGGGCTCCCACCCACGTCCTAGTGGAGGCCCCATGCTCTGCGCTGGTGGGAAGACAAGAAGACTAGTCTAGGAGACGGACGCGCCTGTTCTTTTGCTTGCTTTGTGTAGCTGGTTTTCGACTTCTTGAATTAAATTTGTAGCTTTCGTTTCTTTCATTCGCAAGGGTTGGGATTTTTTTTCTTTTTTCTCCCCAGAGTGTTCGCCATTTGAAACCTTATCTCAGGGAGAGTGGCAGTTGCCCGTCGCTCTTCCTCGCACGTCCCGCGTGCGGGGGCTGGGTACGGTGTGTGCGCCCGGGCTCGCCTGTGACCACTCCCCGCCAAAACCTTGCTGCCCCAGCTTTGGCACCTTAATCCTCGCGGGACGCTCTCAAACAACCTCATGGGCATGTGCGCCCTCTTGAGAACGTGCCTCCGGGCATCGCAACATGGCGTACTAGCTAGGACCAACCCACGCTTGGGGGCTTGCGCGAGGTATGGCGCCTCATGAGTTTTTCTAACCCTGCAGCCACATTATGCCACTGGATGCTCAACGATTCTCGAGTTTTTAAAGAAGGAAGCCCTTGGTAGAGGCCCCTAAAAGGGCACGCCCTCACAGCATGGGAGTCTACTGCGAGCACATCGAGCTAAGTCACCCTGACCACACCCAGTAGCAGTGCGGATATCAAGAAATAATATAAAAATAACGAGCATAGCATAATGGCGCAAGCACCATGGTTCATTACACACCGGGACTTCTACTCCTTTCTTGATTCAGAGAAAGAAAACAAAAATGGCTACGCGACCACAGCGGCTCGTAAGACTCGGCTCCAGCAACACTCGAGCTCAATTGGAGTCTTCCTCCCACTTCATCAGAGCGCAGTGGCGGCGCGACTCGTCACTGATGTTTGCTTGAACTACGTGGTATTTCCCCAAAGAGGAAGGGATGATGCAGCACAGCAAAGGTATGTATTTCCCTCAGTGATGAGACCAAGGTTATGGAACTAGTAGGAGAACCAGGCAACACCACGTAAACAGCTCCTGCACACAACGAACAAATACTTGCAACCCGACATAAGAGAGGGGTTGTCAATCCCTTAGGGGTAAAAGGATAGGTAAAATCGTAGTAGATTGGATAAATGGATCTCGTGGGAACGCGAGATAAAATAAATAAATAAAAATTGCAGCAACGTATTTTTGGATTTTTGGATTAATAGATCTGAAACTAAAAGCAAATAAAAATAGATCGCAAAGGCAAATATAATAAAGAAGAGACACAGGGGCCGTAGATTTCACTAGTGGCTTCTCTTGAGAAAAGTAGCAAATGGTGGGTAAACAAATTAAAGTTGGTCAATTGATAGAACTTCAAATAATCATGACGATATCCAGCCAATGATCATTATATAGGCATCACGTCCAAGATTAGTGGACCAGCTCTTGCCTGCATCTACTACTATTACTCCACACATCGACCACTATCCAGCATGCATCTAGTGTATTAAGTTCATGGAGAAACGGAGTAATGCAAAAAGAACAATGACATGATGTAGACAAGATCTATTTATGTAGAAATAGACCCCATCTTGTTATCCTTAATAGCAACGATACATACGTGTCGTTTCCCCTCCTGTCACTGGGATCAAGCACCATAAGATCGAACCCATCACAAAGCACCTCTTCCCATTGCAAGATAAATAGAACAAGTTGGCAAAACAAAACCCAAATATTAGAGAAGAAATACGAGGCTATAAGTATCATGCATATAAGAGATCAAATAAGACTCAAATAACTTTCATGGATAAAAACATGGATCTGATCATAAACTCAAAGTTCATCAGATCATGACAAACACACCGCAAAAAGAGTTACATCATATGGATCTCCAAGAGACCATTGTATTGAGAATCAAAATAGAGAGACGAAGCCATCTAGCTACTAACTACGGACCCATATGTCTACAATGAATTACTCACGCATCATCGGAGAGGCACCAATGAGGATGAAGAACCCCTCTGTGATGGTGTTTTTATTGGATCTGGTGTTTCCGGAACTTACAGCGGCTGGAATTGATTTTCGTCGACTCCCCTAGGGTTTCTGGAATATTGGGGTATTTATAGAGGAAAGAGGTGGTGCAGGAGGCCACCGAGGTGCTTCTCCGGCCCATTGGGTGTCTTCTGGTCCATAAAAATCCACAAAACGTTTCGATGCATTTGGACTCCGTTTGATATTGATTTTCTGTGATGTAAAAACAAACAAAAAACAAAAACTGGCATTGGCACTGGGCACTATGTCAATAGGTTAATACCAAAAATGATATAAAATGAATATAAGATTATTGTAAAACATCCAAGAATGATAATATAACAACATGGAACAATCAAAAATTATAGATATGTTGGAGACGTATCAGCATCCCCAAGCTTAATTCATGCTCGTCCTCGAGTAGGTAAATGATAAAAATAGAATTTTTGATGTGGAGTGCTGCCTAACATGTTCATCACATATTCTTTATTTTATACCATGGACAATTGGACTTTTATAGGGTTCGAAGCAATAGTCTAGTTTTGACATGAGGACTTTAATACTCAAGCATATCAACAAGCAACCATGTCTTTCAAAATATCAACACTAAAGCAAGTTATCCCTTGCCCATTATGGTCAGTCATTTATCCATTCATGAAACGCACTCGCATATTAGCTACACCCAATGCTCAAGTACGATCATAGTGCCCCTTAGTTGGTGCTTTATAAGAGAAGATGGAGACTCTACTAAAAATAAAAATTGTGTAAAGTAAATAGAAAGGCCCTTCACAGAGGGAAGTAGGGATTTGTAGAGGTGCCAGAGCTCAAAGCGAAAGATAGAGATAAAACATTTTGGGAGGCATTCTTTTCCTGTCAACGAAACGATCGAGTAGTTTCCAATACTTTCCATGCTAGATATAGCATAGGCAGTTCCCAAACAGAAAATAAAGTGTATTCCTTTTTCCACCATACTTTCACTTTCCATGGCTAACTATATGCACGGGTACCTTCAATACCAACACTTATTTATTATTTTACAACATAAAGTAAATTCATTTTTCATTTCGGGACTGGGCATCCCTAATACATTTGTCATACTCTTATGCAATGACAACTGAATAAACACTCATCTTGAGAATAACACACCTAGCATGGAAATTTATCAGCCACCCCCTACTGTTTCATGAGCGGTACGAGCACACAAAAGAGAAGTTTATTTTTAAAATTAGAGATGGCACATACAAATTTGCTTAGAATGGCAAAAGAATACCGCATATAGGTAGGTATAGTGGACTCATATGGCAAAACTGGTTTAATGGATTTTTGATGCACAAGTAGTGATCATACTTAGTGCAAAATGAAGGCTAGCAAAAGATTGAGAAGCGACCGACCAAGAAACGAAAAATCTCATAAGCGAGCATTAAGCATAACTAACACCGAATAATGCACCACAATTAGGATGTAATTTCATTGAATAACTATTAACTTTCATGCTTGCATAGCGAATCACAAATCTTAACACTAATGTTCTTACTAAAGCGTAATTACTCATCAACATGACTCACATATTATATCAACATATCTCAAAACTATTACAAGGAATCAAGCTTATTTTCTCCAATGATCTTTATGAAATTTATATTATATCCTCCTTGGATATCTATCACTTTTGGACTAGTTTCATATGTTGCTTTTGATGGCTCAAACAAATCTAAGTGAAGAGCATGAGCATAAAAATTTTCTTCTCACAAAATAATTTAAGTGAAGCAAGAGACAATTTCTTAAAAAAATTACTAACTCTCGAATAAATCTAAGTGAAGCATGAGAGGATTTCTTCAAAAATACTAAAGCACACCGTGCTGAAAAAGATATAAGTGAAGCACTAGCGCAATTCCAAAGCTCATAAAGATTTAAGTGAAGCATAGAGAGCAATTCTAACAAGTCATGGCATAATTTTGGCTCTCTCCAATAGGTGTGTCCAGCAAGGATTCATGACTAAAAACACAAAGCAAAACAAGCAAAGACTCATATCATACAAGATGCTAGAAGCAAAACTCATGATTTGTGATGAATAAAAATATAATTTCAAGTAAAATACCGATGGTTGTTAGAAGAAAGAGGGGATGCCACTCGGGGCATCCCCAAGCTTAGTTGCTTGATACTTCTTGAATATTATCTTAGGGTGCCTCGAGCATCCCCAAGCTTAGCCTTTTGCTAATCCTTATTCCTTCATCCATCGTAAAGTCACCCAAAACTTGAAAAATTCAATCACGCAAAACTCAACAAAACCTTCGTGAGATCCGTTAGTATAAGAAAGCAAATCACTACTATAAATACTATTGCAAACCCATTCATATTTTATTTTTTTCATTATATATACTGTATTCCAACTTTTCTATGGCAAAAACTCTTCAAAGAAAACCATAGAATCATCAAAACAAGCACACAACATAAAGAAAACAGAATCTGCCAAAAACAGAACAATCTGTAGCAATCTAGAGATTTCGAATACTTCTGTAACTCCAAAAAATTCTGAAAAATTAGAACAACATGAGAAATTTGCATATTAATCTTCTGCAAACACAATCAGTATTTTATCGCGCTTCTGTTAAAAATGAAAATTATTTTCTGGGTGCAAAAGTTTCTATTTTTCAGCAAGATCAAATCAACTATAACCCTACACTCAAAAACAGAAAGAAAAAGACAAAAATAAATTTTATTCATTGGGTTGCCTCCCAGCAAGCACTATCGTTTTATGCCCCTAGATAGGCATAATGCAAAGGATCTAAGTGTTGTCATCTTTGGTATTTGCCACTTTAGTAAGGGCCTTTTCAAATCTGGGAGCCTCTTTGCGCTTCCCTAACTTCGGACCCGCAGGTCTACAAAGAAATACTCACGCATAAATGGACACAATGAACCCCTCCATGATGGTGTCTAGATTGGATCTGGTGTTTCTAGAACTTGTGGCATCTGGAATTGATTTTTGTTGACTCCCCTAGGGTTTCTGGAATATTGGGGTAATTATAGAGTAAAGAGGCGGTTCGGGAGGCACCCGAGGTAGGCACAAGCCACCAGGGCGCGCCTGGGCCTTCAGTTGTGCCCTGGTGGGTTCTGCTCCCCTCGGAGCACCCCCCACGTGCTTCTCTGGTCCATTGGATGTCTTCTGGTCCCAAAAAAATCCACAAAAAGTTTCGCTGTGTTTGGACTCCGTTTGGTATTGATTTCCTGCGGTGTAAAAAAACATGCAAAAAATAGCAACTGGCACTTGGCACTATGTCAATAGGTTAGTACCAAAAAATGATATGAGATGACTATAAAATGATTGTAAAACATCCAAGAATGATAATATAACAACATGGACCAATCAAAAATTATAGATATGTTGGAGACATATCAATCACCCTCCTCAGTTCGAGCCTGGCGATGTGGAGGCCCATCGTAGTCGCTGTCACTGGTGCTCTCCCGGGAGGAGGAGCAGTCATCGCTGGATGCGACGCGACCGTCGTCAAGGGCAAGCTCACCATCATCACCGTCATTGTTGCTTTCCAGGAAGCACCCCGAGCGCTGGTCGCCTTCCCCAAACACCCTGACGTAGAGGGTCGCGACGCCGTCGTACCTGAAGTGGAGGGTGCATCTCCCGTGCAAGCCCCGCGCACGGGCAAACGAGTGCCACCCTTAGTTCAGGAACACATTGCTAGTGGCGGTGACTTCAACACCCACCCATGAGGCCATGCTGCAGTAGCCGTCGGCCCGCAGCCAGAGGCCGCCAGGCCCTCCGGCCGGCAGCGCGGTCGCGAAGAAACGTGGAAGCTGGAACCAAATGCCTGCTGGCCTCCCCGACCACACGACAAATTCTGAAGATGCAGCGGCTGAGTGGGAGTGCACCCGTGGCGGCCGGGTGATCACCGGGTGCCTCCCCCCATCATCGAGGTCACCTCGTCAGCGGCAGCTCCTACCGCGGGAACAAGCACCACCACAGTTGCCAGAAGCAACACCGGCCGCTGAAGGGGGGCGCCCGCGCCCTCGAGGGGCCGCCGCCGGAGTCGTCGCGTGCTTTCGGGGCCGCCCACGGCATCTCTTGGGTGGAGGCGAGCCTGGCCTCTCCTTGGGGGCCTTCCCTTTCTCTGCCGCGCAAAACCTCCTCACTGGCGCCATGGCATTTCGACAAGACGACGGGACAAGAAGAAAGAAGGAGGAGTAAGTAGTAAGAAGACGGAGATGAGTAGGGAGCTCCGCCCCCTCCATTTATAGCCAGAGGAAGGCCAACCGCCGGCCTCCCATGATCCCTAGTATTGATATTTTTTGCATGCAGCGCGGCACTGGTAAGAAGAACGGTTGCCGAGGCAGCATGGGGAAGTGCGGGCGCCCACGTCCCGTCAAGCGCCACCCATCGACCCGGTCCGCAGGCGATTGGGGCCCGCGGCGCTTCGAGCTTGCCCTTTGGCTTCGCCTCAAAGCCAAGTCCGAGCACGCCTTTGCCCCGGGGGTTACTATTGGCGTCCTAGGAACCAGGGTGCCCAAACTTGCCTCCCTACGGCCCGTGGCGTGGCTCCAATAATGGCCTGGTGCAGCCCATCTTTAGCATCGACAAGACAAGACCCTCGCGAGGCGGACGACGCCAAGACCTCCGGAGGGAGCGACCTCCCTAGGCTGGCTCCTGAGGAGCAAAGATTCCTATGCAGGGGCTCAGGGGCTCATCTCATGAGGATGAGGTGAGGTAAGCCATGACGACCGAGGCCAGGCGGGCGCCAGCGGACATAGAGCTGCAGGTTTCCTCTTTGGTGCTAAGGAGGCAAGCGCAGGCGCGGAGTCCTGTGGAATCAGCCACAGGTTTCCATTGCTGTGCTACAAGACCAAGACCGCCAGGGCAGCAGGACGGATGTCATCACCGAGCCCACCGTCGTGTCATGAGCAGAAGCTTTGCAGGCGAAGACCACCTTTCGTCAGGATAGGATGTACTTCTTGTCCCCTTTCAAACTAGCTGTTGTGGGATCCCTTCCCTAGCCACCACCGTAGAAGGGGATCGGACCCTGACCCTCACTAGCTCACGCAAACACAAGAACTGACCTCCCGAGGTTGTTCTTCCTCTGTACTAGTTCATCATCAGCCCCTCGCGAGGACAATCCACCCCAAAGTAGGAGTAGGGTCTTACACCGCAAGGTGGCCCGGACCTGGGTAAACTGTCGTGTCTCTTTCCTTTCCTGTTCATCGAGCTAGCCCATGAGAGCAATGAGTTGGTAGGTCGGAGAGGCTAAGTTCTTCGCACACACCCCAGAGTTTGAACCTTTCTCGGGTTTTGCGAAGCCCTGAATCAGACACGGGTCACGATCGGAGGGCTCTGAAACCCCCAAAACCCTCCTAACCCTATAACCTTCCCTGTATAAATAGCCCCCTTCCAAATCGGGCATCCTACCCCACCACCTACCTCCTAGCCACCACCTCCCACCTTCCTCCTCGATTTCTGCCCCCAACCACCCTAGCTCTGCCACTTGTCACCGCCTGCTTCACCCAGCGCCACCGCCCGCAGCCACTCAGCAGTCACCATGTCGCAGCCCCTGCATTCCCACATCGCTGCGACCCGCGGAGCCCAGGCCAGGCCGGCCCGAGCACATCTAGGCATGAGCGCCCAGCGCCTCCCTCACCCCGAGCTCCAGATTGGGGGAGGAGCTCCCGATCCAGAGCTCCACCGGCTCCTGCGCGGAGCCCCGCGCCGCGAAGACCTCACCGGGCCTTGTCGTTGCCATCTCTGGTGACCTCCAGGCCGGCCCCTCATGCCCTCTCCTCCTCCTATTTTCCCTCTCTCACCACGACCCTCACCTCTCCCCTCTCTCTCGTAGGAGCCTTCCATCGGCCTCTCCTTCGCCCGATCCGGTCAGGATCCATCGGATCCGGGGCCCTGTGACCAGTTCCTGGCCTCGCTGGCCCCGACGAACCTCGCCACCAGCGCTCGAGCCTCCAAGCGCCACCGCCACTGCCTCCTGCTCGTGCGCCAGTCACGAGAAGGACATCGCCCTCCTCGTCGTTACCCTCGTCCACAGGAGGGATGTCGCCTCGTCAGCCTGCCTCCATCCGTAAGGCCCAGCCCAGCCAGGCCTGTTAGGCCCTAGGTGAGCGCCTCGCTCTACCCGATGCCCTAAGCGACATATATTTATCTTGCGCTCGGTTGCCTATAAAACGTCCGTCCCTAGATTTTTATCATCATATTGCATTTTTGTCAGGGGTGTATTTAATCATCTGTTCATCCTATGAAAATGTGTCATATATGAAACATTTTCTACTCTGTGTGCTCTACATGATGGCTGAATTTGAATTCATGTTAGGGTTCATCTTCATGTCATAATCTTCGTTGCAAAAGTGCATCCTGATGTTAAGTGCAGAAATACGTTCAAACTTGTCAACTTGTCTTGATGGTTGCCACTAATCCTTTGCTCATATGCATATGATTCCTTTGTGTGATTTGCTCTATGTTATGTGTATTTTGATGCCAAAACTTTGTTTGCCATGTAATTTTGCTTTAGCATCCCTCTTTCTTGCTCTCAAGTTGCCATCATGATAAAATTATCAACCTGTTAACAACATGTTCCATTTCGTAAAAATCATATTAATTACTCCATGCATCATATGAATTTGTGCCCATGGAGTAAATTGTAGTATGCCATGTCTAATCTATCAATATGTCAATTTCGTAGATAGTAAAATTGCTTTGCTTGTTTTCATGTGCCTCCAAAGTCAGCATCATGATGTTAATGTTTGTGTTTCCAGATTTTTGAATTCACGGTTGCATATTGTCTTGATGATTCCCATGAACATGTTGCTCCTATGTATATGCCATGTTATATGATTTGAGATTCATGATATGTAATAGCATGCTATGCCTTTTGATGCCATGTTCTCGTTCTATAACATCATTGTTGCATGACTTCAACATGCCATCATATTAAGTTTGCTCATGTATATGCCCAGTTTTTCAATGTCCTAATCTATAACGGAACATTGCATTTTGCATAGAGCATATTAAATTAACGGTGATGCTTATTAAATTGAACCTTAAAGATGAACTAAAGTATGTCATCTCTGCCTTAATGCATACCAAGTTTGTTCCTATATTGTTTTTGTATTATGTTGTTTTGATGCTTGCAATATGCCTAGTTGCTGTTTTGGACAGATTGTTATTTAAACTTGCATTGTGTGTATGTGTTGAACTGTTGCTCCGTTTTGATCATGTGCTATATGAAACTTGCTTAGATTTGCATGTAGTTTCATAATGACATGTCGCATCCATGTTTTGGAGTGTTTGTGATCGTGTTTTTCTTGCATTTGCAATAATGCCATGTTCAATTTGTTTAGTTCATATCTTCTAGACCGTAGTTCCGAATTAAATGATTTGCATATGTAACTTGACTAGAAAAACGTGTAGATCGTCATGTTGCACTTTAACTTTCTGTTTAACAACTTTAACATAATGTTTTTTCAGAACATTACCAAATTCGAAATTTGCATACGGGGATTTTCGGAATAGTTATGTGTTGTTTTCGGCCTCATTTAAACTTGCTTTGATGTGGGGTTCTTACATGCATCATCGCTTGCCATGAGTAACAACTTTTAATCTTGTCATGCATTATGCTTGGTTCTGCATCATGCCATGTTATGCTTGTTTGTTTACTATGTTGTTTGCTTCTTTCCGGTTGTGCTCTTTCTCGGTACTTCCTGGTTTTGTTGCGATTGAGCGGATTCGTTCGACTACGTTGGTTTGTCTACTTCATGGACTCAATCTTGTTCCGAGCGGGATTTCAGGCAAGATGATCATTACCCTAGATACCACTACTATCTTTGCTTTGCTAGTTGTCTTGATGCTATCCCTATGTCGCGCTACCTACCACTTTTTTGTCAGCTTCCCAAATTGCCATGAAACATCCTCTAACCTTTTTCACCCTCCCGGCAAACTGTTGTTTGGCTATGTTACCTCTTTGCTCAGCTCCTCTTATTGAGTTACTAGTTGTAGGTGGAGTTGCAGGTTGTTCCATGTTGGGACATGGATATCATGGGATATCAAAATATCTATATTTAATCAATGCATCTATATACTTCGTAAATAGTGGAAGGCTCGGACTTTTGCCTGGTGTTTTGTTCCACTCTTGCCACCCTAGTTTCTGTCATACTGGTGTTATGTTCCTTGACAAGCGCTCCTAACACACGTGGGTGTATGGGAACCCCCTGACCGATCGCCTTGGGACGAACACTACCAGCAAGGCCCAACTTTGGTTTTAACATTTGCCAACATAATAATAAATCTGATATTAAATTTGACGCATAGGGAGTTAGTGCTTCCCGAGGTTCGTTTTCCACATAATACAGGGTGGGACGGTGTTGATGGTGCTGGTCCAAAATGGCAGTAGCCGAGGTCACCAATGGGTGAGCCAGCCGGAAACTTAGTCGATCCGGTCGTGGCCTGAGACGAGATACGCGAGGCTCCTATTGGGGTGTCGGCACACCAGGAGGTATTGCTGGTTTAGCTTTTACCTTTGAAGAGAGGCAGGTCCACCGAAATTCCTTGTCGTAAGCATCGTGTTCTTCAGTGTGTGAGGATGTTCCATCGGATGCGCGTGGAATTTATAATGTACAAATTGGAGCACACCTACAGGGTTAAATCTTTTCGAGAGACGTGCCCGCGGTTATGTGGCAGATGGGAAATTTATAATATCTGGTTGTAGAGAACTTGACACCAGATCTGAATTAAAATACACCAACCGCGTGTGTAACCATGACCGTCTCTTTTCGAGTGAGTTCGAGAAGAGAACACGGTGGGGTTATATTTGATTTGAAAGTAGTTCAGGATCACTTATTGACCATTACTAGTTTGTGACCATTGTGCGTAGTTCCTATTCTTACTCTTGTACTCGTAAGTCAGCCACCATACAATGCTTAGTGCTTGCTGCATCCTCACCACTTATCCATTCCATACCCATTAAGCTTTGCGAGTCTCGACACCCATGGTAATGGGATTGCTGAGTCCTCATGGCTCATAGATTACTACAACAACATGTGCAGGTATAGGTAATGCGATGACATGATGTGAGAGCAGTGTCTACTTGCTTTTCGAGTTCTTCTTCTTGTTCTTCTATCAGGGGATAGGTTCCTAGTCGGCAGCCTGGGCTAGCAGGGTGGATGTCGTTTGTGTTTTTCTTTTGGTTTTCATCCATAGTCATGCTGCTCTTCTATATGTTGTTTGATGTATTCATGTGGCATTTGTATGCCTTTGTATGTATCCCCATTTGTGTTGTATATGGTATGATGTAATGATATCCACCTTGAAAAAGTGTCTTCAATATGAGGCTCTATCCTTGGTGGGACCTCCGAGTCCCTCTCGGATAGGATCGCATATTGGGAGTGACAAGTTGGTACCAGAGCCTCGACCGACCATAGGAGCCTCCTTGATTGACCATAGTCTGGCCGTTGTCGAGTCTAGAAAAAACTATTTTGGAGTCTAGTTATATCGAAGAGTAGGAATTATTTTTACTCCTCATCCCCTTCGTTGCTCGGGTAAGGAATCGTGATGTAGGTGTTTTGATTCTTATCCTCTTCCTCTTCAAATTTCTTCTACGATCACACGGGTATTTTTTGACTGTTGCATTGTCAATCCTTTTTTGAACGGTGCACTTCTCTTCGAGTTGATTCGATCCTCTTCATCTTCTGCAAGATCAATTCTTAGTTTTATCAAGGTATTCATTTCCCTGCTCCAAGTTGCCTTTGTTTTTCCCACCTGCCCACCCTTTTCTTCATGGAGTCTGGAGTCTTGAATAGGGCATCCATTTTAGCCGTGCAAAGCCTCTTCATTCGTTCCCCAATTGTTTCAACCAGTGGATTCTCATCTAGTTCATCATTCTCTCTCTCATTTTTCTTCTCTGATGAATCCAATTCAAGTTTTTGGTGTTGGCAATATTTGTTTCCTTGGTTTTAATGTTTTGCCTTGCTTGTTCGCCTCTCGCCATTTAATCATTCCGGATTGCTGAAGACATCTCAGAAGATTCATGCTTGCGTTCAGTTAATTTGAGGTTGTCACCTCATTCAAGTCTTTCTATCATTCTGGTGCATCATCTCTCCCTCAATAGTTTTCAACGTGTTTTCTTTTCAGTGGGCCCATAACCCGCAGGTCTTTTCCCAGGATCTTACCTGACTCTCCTATTTTTCCGAAGTTATTCTCATATTCTTTCCAGGCTCGACGACAGGAGGAGTACTCTTCAGTCGATTCTCTTCTTTGAGATTTCTCGTTCATCTCCTTTTTTCATTTTCATCATCCTCTTTCTCTTCCTTCTCATTCCTAAAATCTCGGGACGAGATCTTCTATTAGTGGGGAGTGTTGTGACGCCCGGAGACTGACACTCCAGTTTCCTTCCATTTATTTTCGTTGTTGTCATGTGTTTCATTTGTTTTTTGCATTCATCATTGCATTATTCGCATTGCATCGACACTTGTGTTGTCATTCTTTTCAAAACTTGCATCCATCCGTAGTTGTCAGGTCACCCAGTTCTCTTTGTTCTCTGTTCTGAGTCTAACCACACACGCATACGCCTATGCACCACTGAAATATTATTTTATAAGTCAGATAAAAATGTTCTCGGAATGTGTTGAGAGTTGGCATGCGATCTTGTCATATGGTAGGTAGACCGAATGCCAAATCTTGTCGCATTCCTAGTGCGATTGAAGGCCCAACGGATAACTATAGCGGCACTATAGCCGGACAAAACATTGGATATTTTCGGTATCCGAAAACCGTTGTTGGGCTACACTCCTTCCCTCTCTTCTCGGCCCAACCCTTTCTAAACCAGCCCACTAGCCCGCACTAGCCACCCCTGTTATCGGTGTCGTCGGATCACGATCGGAGGGCTCCAAAACCCCCAAGACCCTCCTAAGCCTAGAACCTTCCCTATATAAATAGTCCCCCTTCCAAATCTGGCAGCCTACCCCTCCGCCTACCTCCTAGCCGCCACCTCCCACCTTCCTCCTCGATTTCTGCCCCTGGCCACACCGGATCCGCCACTTGTCGCCGCTAGCTCCACCCAGCATCGATGCCACGTCAACAGCGCCGCCCCCCGCAGCCACTCACTGGTCGCCACATTGCCTCCCCTGCATCCCCACATCGTTGTGACCCACGGAGCCTAGGGCAGGCCCGCCCGAGCCCATCCAGGCATGAGCGCCCCGAGCTCCCGATCTAGAGCTCCACCGCCTCCTGCGTAGAGCCCCACGCCACGAAGACCTCACCGGGCCTTGTCATTGCCATCTCTGGTGACCTACAGGTCGGCCCCTCACGCCCTCTCCTCCTCCTATTTTCCCTCTCTCACTGCGACCCTCACCTCTCCCCTCTCTCTCGCAGGAGCCCATCGCTGCCACCTGTGGAGCTCGCCATCGGCCTCGCCTTCGCCCGATTCGGTCGAGATCCACCGGATCCGGGGCCCTGCGACCCATTCCCAGCCTCGCTATCTCCGCTAGACCATACCGCGGCAGCCGGAGCCTCCAAGCGCCGCTGCCCCTGCCTCTTGCTCGTACCCCAGGCACGAGGAGGACGACACCCTCCTCGTCCTTAGGTGGGTCGGCGCCCCGTCAGCCTACCTCCACCTGCAAGGCCCAGCCCAGCCAAGACTGTTAGGCCCTAAGTGAGCGCCCTGCTCTACCCAATGCCCTAAGTGACATATAGCTATATTGTGCTCGATTGCCTATAAAACGCCTAAGCTCCCAGATTTTTAGCATCATATTGCATTTTGTGAGATGTGTATCTAATCATCCGTTCATCTTATAAAAATGTGCCATATATGAAACTTGTTCTACTCTCTGTGCTATGCATGATGGTTGAATTTCAATTCTTGTTTGGGTTCATCTTCATGTTATAATCCTCGTTGCAAAAGTGCATCCTGATGTTAAGTGTAGAAAACTGTTAAAACTCGTCAACTTGTCTTGATGGTTGCCACTAATCCTTTGCTCATATGCATATGATTCCTTCATGTGATTTGCTCTATGCTATGTGTATTTTGATGCCAAGCCTTTTTGCCATGTAATGTTGCTGTAGAATGCCTCTTTCTTGCTCTCAAGTTGACATCATGATAAAATTGTCAACCTGTTAACAGCATGTTCCATTTCGTAAAAATTATATTAATTAATCTGTGCATCATATGAATTTTTGCCCATGGAGTAAGTTGTAGTATCCATGTCTAATGTATGATTATGTAAATTTCATGGATATTAAAATTGCTATGCTTGTCGTTATGTGCCTCCAAATTTAGCATCATGATGTTAATGTTTGTGTTCCTAGATTTTCGAATTCGCGGTTGCATATTGTCTTGATGATTCCCATGAACCCGTTGCTCCTATGTATATGCCATGTTGTATGATTTGAGCTTCATGATATGTACTAGCATGCCATGCCTTTTGATGCCATGTTCTTATACTGTAGCATGATTGTTTCATGCCTTCAACATGTTATCAGGTTAACTCTGCTCATGTATATGCCCAGTTTTGCATAGAGCATATTAAATTAACCGTGATGCTTATGAACCTGAACCTTAAAGATGAACTGAAGTATGTCATCTCTACTTTAAGTACATATCAATTTTGTGCCTATATGGTCCTTGTAGCATGTTGTTTTGATGCTTTCAATATGCCTAGTTGCCATTTTGGACAGATTGTTATTTAAACTTGAATTGTGTGTATGTGTTGAACCGTTGCTCCGTTTTGATCATATCCTATATGAAACCTGCATAGATTTGCATGTAGCTTCATAATGCCATGTTGCATCCATGTTTTCGAGTGTTTGTGATTGTGTTTTGCTTGCATTTGCATTACTGCCATGTTCAACTTGTTTAGCTCATATCTTCTAGACCGTAGCTCTGAATTAAATGACCTACATATGTAACTTGACTAGAAAAATGTGTAGATCATCATGTTGCACTTTAACTTGCTGTTTAACAACTTTAACATAATGTTTTGTTAAGAATAGTACCAAATTCGAAATTTGGATATGGGGACTTCCCGGAATTGTTATGTGTTGTTTTCAGCCTCATTTAAACTTGCTTTGATGTGGAGTTGTTGCATGCATCATATCTTGCCATGAGTAAAAACATTAAATCTTGGCATGCATCATACTTGGTTGTGCATCATGCCATGTTATGCTTGTTTGTTTACAATGTTGTTTGCTTCTTTCCTGTTGTGCTCCTTGATAGTTCTCGGTTTCGTTGCGATTGTGAGGATTCGTTTGACTACGTTGGTTCGTTTACTTCATGGACTCAATCTTCTTCCGAGCGGGGTTTTAGGCAAGATGATCATTACCATGGATACCACTACTATCTTTGCTTTGCTATTTATCTCGATGCTATCGTGATGTCACGCTACCTACCACTTGTTTTGGCAGCCTCCCAAATTGCCATTAAATGACCTCTAACCTTTTTCACCCTCCCACCATACCATTGTTTGGCTATGTTACGCTTTGCTCAGCCTCTCTTATAGAGTTGCTAGTTGTAGGTGCAGTTGTAGGTTGTTCCATATTGGGACAAGGATATCATGGGATATCACAATATCTCTTATTTAATTAATGTGTCGATATACTTGGTAAAGGGTGGAAGGCTCGGCCTTTTGCCTAGTGTTTTGTTCCACTCTTGCCGCCCTAGTTTCTGTCCTACCAATGTTATGTTCCTTGACGAGCGCTCCTAACACATGTGGGTGTTTGGGAACCCCCTGACCAATTGCTTAGGGAAGAACTCTACCAGCAAGGCCCAACTTTGGTTTTAACATTTGCCAACATAATAATAAATTTGATATTAAATTTCACGCATAGGGAGTTAGCACTACCCGAGGTTCGTTTTCCACATAATGCAGGGTGGGCCAGTGCTGATGGTGCTGGTCCAAAATGGCAGTAGCCAGGGCCACCAACGGGTGTGCCAGCCGGAAACTTAGCCGATCCGGTCGTGGACTGAGACGAGATATGCGTGGCTCCTATCAGGGTGTTGGCACGCCGGGAGGTCTTATTGGTTTAGTTTTTACCTTAGACGAGAGGCAGGTCGACCGGAATTCCTTATCATAAGCATCATGTTCTTCATGGTGTGAGGATGTTCCATCGGATGCGCGTGGAATTTGTAATGGACCACTTGGAGCACCCCTGCAGTGTTAATCTTTTCGAGAGTCATGCCCGCAGTTATGTGATAGATGGGAAATTTATAATATTCGGTTGTAGAGAATGTGACACCAGATCTGAATTAAAATACACCAGCCGCGTGCATAACTGTGACCGTCTCATTTCGAGTGAGTTCTAGAAGAGAACACGGTGGGGTTATGTTTGATTCGTAAGTAGTTTAGGATCACTTATTGATCATTACTAGTTTGTGACTGTTGTGCGTAGTTGCTCTTCTTACTCTTGTACTCGTAATTTAGCCACCATACAGTGCTTAGTGCTTGCTGCAGCCTCACCACTTATCCATTCCATACCCATTAAGCTTTGCTAGTCTTGATACCCATGGTAATGGGATTGCTGAGTCCTCGTGGCTCACAGTTTACTACAACAACAGATGCAAGTACAGGTAATGCGATGACATGCCGTGAGGGTCATGCCTGCTTGCTTTTGGAGTTCTTCTTCTTCTTCTTCTTCTTCTTCTTCTTCTTCTTCTTCTTCTTCTTCTTTGATCAGGGGATTGGTTCCTAGTTAGTAGCCTGGGGTAGCAGGGTGGATGCCATTTGTGTTTGTCATTTGGTTTCGATCCATAGTCGGATGCTGCTCTTCTGTATGATGTTTGATGTATTCATGTGGTGTTTGTAAGGCTTTGTATGTATCCCCATTTGTGTTGTATATGGTGCGATGTAATGATATCCACCTTGCAAAAGCATCTTCAATATGCGGCTCTATCCTTGGTGTTACCTCCGAGTCCCTCTCGGATAGGATCGCATATTGGGAGTGAGTGTTTACCTAGGTTCGGGCCACCTTGCGGTGTAAAACCCTACTCCTGCTTGGTGGTGGATTGGCCTCACGAGAAGGCTGAGGATGAACAAGTATAGTGGATGAACAGCCTCGAGAGGGCTCTGGTGGTGAGGGTGGAAAGGATCCCGTCCTGGCCTATGATGGTGGCTAACATATATTTATGGTGGCCTCAGTCCTCTTCCCTCAAAACATAGGCAGGAAGGGAGCCCACAGTGGCCAATTTGAAAGGGACAAGATGTACATCTAATCCTGACAAAAGATGGTCTTCGCGTGCAAAGCTTCTAGTCATGACATAGCGGTGGGCTCGATGATGACATCCATCCTGCCGAGCTCGTGGTCTTGGTCTTGTTGCATCGGAATGGTAAGCTTTGGGGACTCCTCGAGAACCTGCGTCTGTCCTTGCTCCCTTAGCACCGAAAGGGAAACTATCTTCTCTGCACCCGCTGGCGCCTTCCTGGCCTTGGTCATCATGGCTCACGTCATCGCAGCCTCGTGAGGCTGGGTACCTGCATAGAAATATCCACTCCTCGGGAGGCATCCTAGAGAGGTCGTCCTCTGGAGGTCTTGGCGTCGTTCTCCTCGCAAGGCCGGGGCCCTCGTGAGGGTCTTGTCGTGGAGGCCTTGCCACTGGGCCATACTAGGTCGTCGATGGAGCCATGCTGTGGGCCACAGGCAGGTAGATCTGGGTACACCCGGTCTTAGAACGTCGATAGTAGCCCCCGGGCCCAAGGCGCACTCGGGCTGGATTCGAGGCGAAGGCAAAGAGGGAAGGCAGAAGCACCATGGGCCTAATCGCCTGTGGGCCAAGCTTGACACGTGGCGCTTGATGGGGCGTGGGCGCCTCCACTTTCCCACGTTGCCTCGGAACCACCCAGGCTAACAAGGGACTAGCACAAGCCTTCATGCCCATCATTGCTCGAACGCGAAGGGACGCCGGTTGGCCTCCGACCGCCTATAAGAGGGCGAGGGATACAGAGCCCCCAACTCACCTTCATCTTCCTGCTCCACATTCCTCATTCTTGCAGCAGCATCCATGGCATCGGTGAGGAGGTTCTCCAATGCCGAGAAGGGGAAGGCTCCATGGGAGAGAACAAAGTCGCCCCCGCCAAAGAGAGGGAGAGGTCGTCCTTGCAAGATCACTGTGACACCGACAGTGGTTCCCCAGGGGCGTGAGCGATCCCCCGCGGGTGCCCGAGTTGCCTTCGGCGGCCATGGCAAAGGTCCCTCCCACGGGTGTGGTAGCGGAAGTCGCGGCGGTCGTGGTCGAGGTCGAGGGCTCGTGGTGGCCGCCCGACCGCCGTGCCCTCAATCCCACACGACCGACATGGCCCGAGAGTTTGTGGTGTGGGCGGAGAAGCCGGAGGGCATCCGCATCCACCTCCGATGTTTACTACACAACTTGTTCTTGTAGACTTGTGTTGGGCCTCCAAGCGCAGAGTTTTGTAGGACAGGAGCAAATTTCCTTTAAGTGGTTGACCTAAGGTTTATCAATCCGTGGGATGTGTAGGATGAAGATGGTCTCTCTCAAATGACCCTGCAACCAAATAATAATAAAAATCTCTTTTGTCCCCAACACACCTAATATAATGTCAAATTGTATATGTGCACTAGTTCGGCGAAGAGATGGTGATACAAGTGTAATATGGATAGTAGATGTTGGTTTTTGTAATCTAAAATTATAAAAATAGCAAGGTAACCAATAGTAAACGGGCACAAAAATGGTATTGCAATGCTTAGAAACAAGGCCTAGGATATGTACTTTCACTAGTGTGATCTCCCAACAATGTTGACATAGTTGAATCATATGCAAATCCCTCAAGTTCGGTTTAGAGTTCACTCAAAAATTACTTGTTGCCTACAAATTGTTGTCGGGCACGAAGCCACCACAAAGCTATTCCTTAGAATAACACCTTAAGATGCAAATCAACCAAAGCCCTAATGTCACCTAGATATTCCAATGTCACCCCAAATATCCGTGGGTTTGGTCATACGATAAGCATCACACAATTTTAGATTCATCTATTTGATTCCCAAGGAGCACCCCAAAATATCTAGCGGAGAGTCAAGATGCACTACTTCAGGATACTGCTAATGCGACACTACGATTAGTGACCCTTTGATGAAAATGTGTGCGATGCAATAATCGCAAACGGTGGTGTAAAAAGGCCATCAAAAAAGGTGCAAAACGTTTGCGATGGCGGAGCCATCAAACACGGTTCATATTTTAGTTGTGTGTTCAATGCAGGGCACACGGTTAATCCATTCAAACTATTTGCAATAGGCAGAACAACAGAAACGGGCAGCCATATCAATGTGTGTGTGATATTGTAGCGACCAGACCTCAAACAGTCTGATCTCTGTGCTCCGGTGTCATCCCTGGATCAGTAATGCTGACACCACACAGTACTCGGAGGATTTATAGCAGAGTAGCAATCACACATTTATTACATCGAGTGTCTCAAAAGAGAACTTATTACAATAAATATGGCTTAAGGCCATCTAATAACAATAACAGCGGAAGGCTTGGAAGATAAGTGAGTCCATCAACTCCAACGGCATCACTGAGTATAGAACCACGACCTAAAAACTCCTTAATCGTCGTCTGAAAAGTCTGCAACATTAACGTTGCAGCCCAAAACGGGTCAGCACATGGAATATGCTGGCAAGGTAACACATAGAGAGTAATGGAATGAAACAGCTATACTACATGCATATTTGGCTGGTGGAAAGCTCTATGGTTACAGTTTTGCGTAAAGCCAATTTTCCCTACTACAAAGGAATAAATTTAATTACTATCATGGTGGTTGTTAAACATTGAGAATGGTTGACAGCATTCTCAATCCCAATTAAGCATCATCTTTAAACATAACCCAACAAAATTAATTGAGTAACATGTTGAGATTCACATGATAATCCAAGAACTAGATACTCAAGATGTCCATAACCGGGGACACGGCTAACCATTATTAGTTTATTACACTCTGCAGAGGTTTGCGCACTTTTCCCCACAAGACTCGATCGCCTCCGTTTGGTTTCTCACACTACATGGTGTTTGAGAAGACGGATGACCGAGACATAGTCTTTCAGAAGCGCTAGCACCTTACGACCGGGTAGACCGTACCACCTACATCCCCTACATCTGCTGGTCTACCACTGTAAGAGTTCGTACAACTTAGTCAACTATGCTAGAGCCCATAATAGCTTGTGGATGGACACGGAAGTTTCTAGTATGAATAGTCTCATGATCCCTTTGAGCCTGGGTGGCGGTCCAAAAGAAAACAGGCAAGTCCTGGAATACCCAGGTGCCTCAATCCACCCAGATGTGTGTTTAAGTTGCCACCTTAGATAAACCATTAATTAACGATCTCACATCTGTCATGGATATCACTCACCCAATCCACGTCTACTAGCATAGCATGGCATAATAAGCAAACGTAGAAGTAACTCCCAAAGGTTTGATAATAACAGGTAATAGGTACTACCTCATCTACTTCCCATCCCACAATTTAATTAGATCCTAATCATGCAATGTGTGAGGATTGATCTAATGCAATAAAACTCGGTACTAGAAAAGGTATGATCAAAGTGTTACTTGCCTTGCTGATGATCCGCGAAACCTAATGATTCGATGTAACAGGCGGCGCACTCCGGGTACTCTATCGCAAACAAACAAACAAGCATACAATAAGTACTCATCTAATGCACAGGTAAAACTCAAATAAGAGATCTAACTAGAAGGTTCAACTTAAGAACTCCGGTTGGCAAAAAGAATCAAATCGAACAAAGCAACGAAAATCCAACGGCGAAAGAAAACAACTTCGTTCTAGTAATCTGGATCTAGGGCAAATTTTACAGTAGCAAAATCTTGTTTAAGTTGGTTAAACGGATAGAGGGTTTCGAGACGAATCCCTAGGCGCTTGAATCGCCTGATTCTGATAAACGAGCAAAAAGTTATACTAAAACGAAAATCGGATCAGGAATCGCGATCAGAAAAATCACGGATTTAATCCGAGAAAAAGAAAAACGAAAAACGCCGATTTTTTCTCTCTTTTTTATGACGGCACGGAAAATGAGGCGCAACGAACCTCGGCGGCGGGATCCGGCAGCGCCGGCGGACGACGGCGGCGGCGGCGGCTAGGGCGGGGGCGGCGGCTGGGCTGGGGGCTAGCTAGGGTTTCCCTCGGGGTGGGCTGCCCCGGCTTATAAGCCCCCCCCCCCCTTGGGCCGGAGTCCTAGTCGGACACGGCCCGTAGGTCGGTTCATTTTTTTTATTCCGCTCGGAAGTAAAATAAAAAGAAATACTAAACGGACTCCAAAAATTCCGAAATAAATTTTCACGGGCTTCCAAAATCAAGCCGCACAAGGTGAACATTTATTTGGGACCTAAATGCAATTTTGAAAAACACATTTTTTCCTAAATTCAAATAAAACACCGAAAAACTCCGAAATAAAATCTTATTTGATTTTATTATTAAATCCTCAATATTTCTTTATTTTGGGAAAGTCATTTTATTCCCTCTCTCATATTTTTGTAATAGAAATAATTGATGATAAAATAAATAAAATCAAATGATCCTATTCTCAAAATTTGAGAAAACTCAAATATGAAAATAACGAAATCCCCAACTCTCTCCGTGGGTCATTGAGTTGCGTAGAATTTCTAGGATCAACCAAAATGCAAATAAATTATGATATGCATGATGCTCTAATGTATAACATTCTAAATTGAAAATTTGGGATGTTACAAACCTACCCCCCTTAAGACGAATCTCGCCCTCGAGATTCGGGTTGGCTAGAAAATAGGTGAGGGTGGTCTTTGAGCAAATCTTCCTCTCGCTCCCAGGTGGCTTCATCCTCCATGTGATTGCTCCACTGAACTTTGCAAAACTTGATAACCTTGCTGCGAGTAACTCGGCTGGCAAACTCGAGGATCTTAATTGGTTGCTCCTCGTAGGTCAAATCGTTATCCAACTGAATAGTTTCCAAAGGCACTGTATCTCTCAATGGTATGTCAGCCATCTCCGCGTGACATTTCTTTAACCGAGAAACATGGAACACATCATGTACTCCTGACAATCCTTCGGGCAATTCCAACTTGTAGGCCACTTCTCCCATACGCTCCAAAACTCGATATGGTCCTACAAATCGTGGCGCTAACTTCCCTTTAACTCCAAAACGCTTTGTTCCTCGAAGTGGAGATACTCGAAGATAAGCTCTATCTCCAACTTCGTAAACTGTCTCCTTGCGTTTAGAATCCGCATAACTCTTCTGTCTGGACTGGGCTACCTTGAGCCTATCGCGAATCAACTTCACCTTCTATTCAGACTCTTTAATCAAGTCAGGTCCAAACAACTGGCGGTCTCCAACTTCGTCCCACGACAGCGGTGTCCTGCACCTCCTTTCGTACAAAGCTTCGAAAGGGGCCATCTTTAAACCGGTTTGATAACTGTTGTTGTAAGAGAACTCTGCATATGGCAAATTATCGTCCCAACTAGATCCATAATCTAGCGCACAAGCTCTCAGCATATCCTCCAAAATCTGATTGACTCTCTTGGTCTGTCCATCTGTCTGTGGATGAAAAGTTGTACTGAATTCTAAGCTGGTTCCCAAAGTTTCGTGCAACTGCTTCCAGAACTTTGAGGTAAACTGGGTTCCTCTATCCGATACGATACTCCTCGGAACACCATGCAGACATATGATCCTAGTCATGTATATCTTTGCCAACTTAGTACTGGTGTAAGTGGTCTTTATTGGGATGAAATGAGCTACTTTCGTCAATCGATCAACTACAACCCAAATCAAGTCATAGCCTGAACGAGTCCTGGGAAATCCCATGATAAAATCCATGCCCAACTTATCCCACTTCCATTCGGGTATCGGCAATGGTTGTAACAATCCTGCTGGCTTCTGATGCTCTGCCTTTACTCTCTGGCATACATCACAAACTGCTACATACTCCGCAATATCCTTCTTCATTTCGGTCCACCAGAAAATATCCTTTAAATCCAAATACATCTTGGTGTTTCCTGGGTGAATCGAATATGGTGAGTTGTGTGCCTCTTGCAGTATCAACTTCCTGATCTCCAGATCATTGGGCACGTAAACACGGTCTTCAAACCATAGGGTGTCGTGCTCATCCTCACGAAATCCTTTAGCTTTTCCTTTGCTCAGTTTCTCCTTTATAGCGGCAATCTCTTTGTCAGCTTTCTGAGCTTCCCTGATTTTATCCATCAAAGTTGACTGAATCTCCAATGCTGCTACATAACCTCTCGGAACTATTTCCAAACATAGTTCACGAAGATTTTCGGCTAACTCCCTTGGTATTTCTCCCGTCATTAACGTATTGACATGGCTCTTGCGGCTTAATGCGTCTGCTACTACATTAGCCTTTCCAGGATGATAATGCAATTTCATATCATAATCCTTGATAAGCTCCAACCATCTCCTTTGTTTGAGATTTAACTCCTTCTGGGTGAAAATGTTCTTCAAACTCTTATGATTCGTGTACACCTCACAATGATTTCCAATGAGAAAATGTCTCCATGTCTTCAATGCCTGCACTACAGCTGCTAACTCCAAATCATGCGTGGCATAATTCAACTCATGAGGTTTCAGTTGTCTTGAGGCATATGAAACAACTCTCCCTTCCTGCATAAGCACTGCTCCAAGTCCTCGACGTGAAGCGTCGCAATACACCTCATAATCCTTGGTCTGGTCTGGCAAGATCAATACTGGTGAGGTAACTAAGCGTTTCTTCAACTCCTGGAAACTAGCCTCACATTCCTCTGTCCATATGAACTTGGTATCCTTCTTCAACAACTCAGTCATAGGCTTCGCAATCTTTGAGAAATTCTCAATAAATCTCCGGTAGTATCCTGCGAGTCCAAGAAAACTCCGGATCTCTCCAACTGTTGTTGGGGCTTCCCACTTGGTCACGGTTTCAACTTTAGCGGGATCTACTGCTATACCTTCTCCAGATATAACATGTCCGAGGAATCCTACTTCCTTCAACCAAAACTCACATTTGCTGAACTTGGCATATAATTGATGTTCTCTGAGCTTTCCAAGTACCAAACGCAAATGCTCCTTATGCTCCTCTTCATTCTTCGAATAAACCAGGATATCATCAATGAACACTACGACGAACTTATCCAAAAACTCCATAAACACTTTGTTCATCATGTTCATAAAATAGGCAGGTGCGTTAGTCAGACCAAATGACATAACGGTATACTCGTACAGCCCATACCTGGTGGTAAAAGCTGTCTTCGGAATATCCTGTTCTCGAATCTTCAACTGGTGGTATCCTGATCGCAGATCGATCTTGGAAAATACCTTAGCTCCTTGCAATCGATCAAACAGATCGTTGATCATTGGTAGTGGGTACTTGTTCTTGATCGTTACTTCATTCAATCCTCGATAATCAACAACCATCCTTAACGATCCATCCTTCTTCTCCACTAGAAGTACTGGCGATCCCCAAGGCGAAGAACTTGGGCGAATATATCCTTATCCAGTAACTCCTTAATCTGCTTCTTAATTTCCACCAAATCCTTTGCTGGCATCCTATATGGTCTCTTTGATATTGGCCCTGTGCCTGGCAATAGCTCAATCAAAAACTCAATATCTCTATCCGGTGGCATGCCTGGCAACTCCTCTGGAAATACATCAGGGAAATCCCTTACCACTGGTACTTCCTCCTGCACAACTCCTGTTAAGCAATTTACTTGAGTCCTCTTTGGCACATGTCGGGATACATACTTGATCCTTCTCCCTTCTGGTGTGGTAAGCAAAATTGACTTACTAGCACATTCAATATTCCCTTCATACTTTGATAACCAATCCATGCCTAATATCACATCCAATCCTTGAGATTCCAATACTATTAGGTCTGAGGGAAAAACATAGTTACCAATCCTTAATGGTAACCGATCACACCATAGACTAGCCACATACTCTGCTCCGGGCGAGGTTACTAACATGGGTGACCTAAGGGCTTGGGTTGATAGGTTATACTTATCCACAAATCCCCTTGAGATGTATGAATGTGATGCGCCAGTATCAAAAAGAACGAGTGCAGTAAATGACTTAACCAAAAACTTACCTATTACTGCATCGGGCTGAGCTTCAACCTCCTCCACGCTAACGTGGTTCACTTGTCCCCTGTTGAAAGGGTTCGGCTTCTTCCCAGAACTTCCATTGCCATTTTTGGCCTTCAGGACATTCATTGGCATAATGTCCGGTCTTCGAACACTTAAAGCAAGTGACTTGGCTCAAGTCCTTCTTGGCTGGGGTTGAGGGGTTGGTGCGGTTCTGGCCGTTGCTTCCTCCATTGCCATTACCATTCTTGGTGCCATTGTGATTGTGCGAGCTACCTCCTCCATGGGTATGCTGAAAATGTCCTCCCGGTCTAGGGGTAAAACGTGGCTTCTGCTGAGCTCCTGAATTGTACTTTCCTTGTCCATACTTCCTCTTGCGATTCTCAATTTGCTGCTGCTTCCCTTCAATCATAAGAGCACGATCTACCAACTCCTGGTAGTTGTTGAAGGTTGCTACCATCAACTGCATGCTCAACTCATCATTCATTCCTTCCAGAAACTTCTCCTGCTTAGCTGCATCCGTAGCGACATCATCTGGGGCATAACGTGCTAGCTTACTAAATTCCTCCACATACTGGCCAACTGTCCGTCCTCCTTGGCGCAAGTTGCGAAACTCACGCTTCTTCATGGCCATAGCTCCTGCTGAAACATGGGCAGTACGAAAAGCCTGCTGAAACTGGTCCCATGTGACAGTGTCGACTGGGAAAGTGGATGTGAAATTCTCCCACCATGATGCTGCGGGTCCTTTAAGCTGATGTGCAGCAAACTTCACCTTCTCCGCATCTGTGCATCCTGATGTGGTCAACTCCCTAGCTGTCTTGCGGAGCCAATCATCTGCTACTATCGGCTCGGTGCTACTGGAAAACACCGGCGGATTCAGCCTAAGAAAATGGGCTAAGTGGTCAACAGGTGGTGGTGGTGGTGGGTTGTTGTTGTTGTTCCCCTGATTCTGATTCTGGACTAGCAACTGCATCAATGTGTTCTGCTGCTGGATCAACTGGGTGAGCTCCGGTGGAAAGGCAAATCCGGGGTCACGTCTCGGAGGCATCTGAGGGTTTAGAAAAGATGAGATATAAGAATAGAGGGGGTCTAAAGAGAAAACACTACCCATATGCACATGAGGCAAAACAAACAATTCACTTCAATCAATCAAACAAAGGCATACAATCGATCTAACTATCGCAAAAGTGCTCGGACTACTATATTTACATGGTGGACTACTACTACTAATGAGGTGGTCTACTAGAAATATTCTTCGGTCGTTGACTCCATAATATCTGCTCCAGCTTCATCAACATAGTCATCATCGCTACTATCTGCTTCCGAGTCGGTGCCGTCGATGATGATGTAGTCTTCCGGGCTAATCTCCTTGGGTTCTTCGTCTTCATCCACTGGCGTAGGGCCTCCCATAAATATTCCAATCTTCTTGATTAGGTCGTCATTCTTCTCCACCAATACTTCAATTTCCTCTTCATAATCTTCACGTGTAGCCTTGAGTTCTTCCTCCAGTTCCTTGATTCTAGTCTTAGCCTTCTTCAGATCTATCATGTCGGCGCACATCTGGTTCTCCTGTCGTCGAATGTGCTGGTTTAACTCCTGGATAAAAGCTGCAATTGATCTATCCTTCCTGGTGCTGATCATCTCCCAGTGTTCATCTCGGCGCCCACAAATCTGGTAGATAGTATCCTTGAGATCCTTGCGGTAGACTTCTCCGATGCGTCCCATGGCGATGTGAGCTGCCATGCTCTTTCCTAGACTCCAAGTTGGTGCATCAAAAGAAAACTCTATGGGCTCAGTGACTGGCATGAACGTCCTTCCTGGAACTTGAACTTGAATCATCCAGCGCTCTTCTTCAGGTAAAGTGGCGTTGTAGGTTCCGGTGAAGCTTGGTACTCCTATGTTCAGGTATCTAGTGACTTCCTTCAAGTGTCGTCCAAAGGGTGTATCTTCATCCGGTTGTGTGAACTTGTTCCTTGCATCCGCCATCCTAAAGAGTAGAAAAGATGAGAGGTCAGAAGAGAAGAGAGTGAATAGTGATCTAGGTCTTGTGCTTAGTGGTCGTGTCCTACAGTCAGCGTGTGCTCTGATACCATCTCTGTAGCGACCAGACCTCAAACAGTCTGATCTCTGTGCTCCGGTGTCATCCCTGGATCAGTAATGCTGACACCACACAGTACTCGGAGGATTTATAGCAGAGTAGCAATCACACACTTATTACATCGAGTGTCTCAAAAGAGAACTTATTACAATAAATATGGCTTAAGGCCATCTAATAACGATAACAGCGGAAGGCTTGGAAGATAAGTGAGTCCATCAACTCCAACGGCATCACTGAGTATAGAACCACGACCTAAAAACTCCTTAATCGTCGTCTGAAAAGTCTGCAACATTAACGTTGCAGCCCGAAACGGGTCAGCACATGGAATATGCTGGCAAGGTAACACATAGAGAGTAATGGAATGAAACAGCTATACTACATGCATATTTGGCTGGTGGAAAGCTCTATGGTTACAGTTTTGCGTAAAGCCAATTTTTCCCTACTTCAAAGGAATAAATTTAATTACTATCATGGTGGTTGTTAAACATTGAGAATGGTTGACAGCATTCTCAATCCCAATTAAGCATCATCATTAAACATAAC
Source organism: Triticum aestivum (assembly GCF_018294505.1). NCBI lineage: Eukaryota > Viridiplantae > Streptophyta > Magnoliopsida > Poales > Poaceae > Triticum > Triticum aestivum. The sequence continues at coordinate 361,026,142 of NC_057803.1, forward strand.
CCAACAAAATTAATTTAGAGTAACATGTTGAGATTCACATGATAATCCAAGTACTAGATACTCAAGATGTCCATAACCGGGGACACGGCTAACCATGATTAGTTTATTACACTCTGCAGAGGTTTGCGCACTTTTCCCCACAAGACTCGATCGCCTCCGTTTGGTTTCTCGCACTACATGGTGTTTGAGAAGACGGATGACCGAGACATAGTCTTTCAGAAGCGCTAGCACCTTACGATCGGGTAGACCGTACCACCTACATCCCCTACATCTGCTAGTCTACCACTGTAAGAGTTCGCACAACTTAGTCAACTATGCTAGAGCCCATAATAGCTTGTGGCTGCACACGGAAGTTTCTAGTATGAATAGTCTCATGATCCCTTTGAGCCTGGGTGGCGGTCCAAAAGAAAACAGGCAAGTCCTGGAATACCCAGGTGCCTCAATCCACCCAGATGTGTGTTTAAGTTGCCACCTTAGATAAACCATTAATTAACAATCTCACATCTGTCATGGATATCACTCACCCAATCCACGTCTACTAGCATAGCATGGCATAATAAGCAAACGTAGAAGTAACTCCCAAAGGTTTGATAATAACAGGTAATAGGTACTACCTCATCTTCTTCCCATCCCACAATTTAATTAGATCCTAATCATGCAATGTGTGAGGATTGATCTAATGCAATAAAACTGGGTAGTAGAAAAGGTATGATCAAAGTGTTACTTGCCTTGCTGATGATCCGCGAAACCTAACGATTCGAAGTAACAGGCGGCGCACTCCGGGTACTCTATCGCAAACAAACAAACAAGCATACAATAAGTACTCATCTAATGCACAGGTAAAACTCAAATAAGACATCTAACTAGAAGGTTCAACTTAAGAACTCCGGTTGGCAAAAAGAATCAAATCGAACGAAGCAACGAAAATCCAACGGCGATAGAAAACAACTTCGTTCTAGTAATCTGGATCTAGGAGAAATTTTACAGTAGCAAAATCTTGTTTAAGTTGGTTAAACGAATAGAGGGTTTCGAGATGAATCCCTAGGCGCTTGAATCGCCTGATTCCGATAAACGAGCGAAAAGTTATACTAAAACAAAAATCAGATCAGGAATCGCGATCAGAAAAATCGCGGATTTAATCCGAGAAAAAGAAAAACGACGAACGCCGATTTTTTTCTCTCTTCTTTTACGACGGCACAGAAAATGAGGCGCGACGAACCTCAGCGGCGGGATCCGGCGGCGGCGGCGGACGACGGCGGCGGCGGTGGCGGCGGCGGCTAGGGCGGGGGCGGCGGCTGGGCTGGGGGCTAGCTGGGGTTTCCCTCGGGGTGGGCTGCCCCGGCTTATAAAGGCCCCCGCTCGGGCCGGAGTCCTAGTCGGACACGGCCCATAGGTCGGTTCATTTTTTTATTCCGCTCGGAAGAAAAATAAAAAGAAATACTAAACGGACTGCAAAAATTCCGAAATAAATTTTCACGGGCTTCTAAAATCAAGCCGCAAAAGGTGAACATTTATTTGGGACCTAATTCAATTTTGAAAAACACACTTTTTTCCTAAATTCAAATAAAACACCGAAAAACTCCGAAATAAAATCTTATTTGATTTTATTATTAAATCCTCAATATTTCTTTATTTTGGGAAAGTCATTTTGTTCCCTCTCTCATATTTTTGTAATAGAAATAATTGATGATAAAATAAATAAAATCAAATGATCCTATTCTCAAAATTTGAGAAAACTCAAATATGAAAATAACGAAATCCCCAACTCTCTCCGTGGGTCATTGAGTTGCGTAGAATTTCTAGGATCAACCAAAATGCAAAATAAAATATGATATGCATGATGCTCTAATGTATAACATTCCAAATTGAAAATTTGGGATGTTACAGATATAGGGCATACGGTTCACTCGGACGAACTGTTTTTGATTAAGGAACACAACAGAAACGGTTCAACTTAACAAGATGTGTGTGATATGCGGCATACAGTTCACATGGATGAACTATTTGCGATGAGCCAAAAGAACACAAACGAGTCGTGTAAACAAGATGTCTATGATACATAGCAAACAATTGACTCGGATGAACTGTTTGCAATGAGAAATTACAACACAGACGGTTAACAGTTGTTCGTGTGCGATTCTGTGTGTACAAAATATTTGAAAAATGCAAACTAGTTGCTTGAGGTGGCTAGGAGTATCGCACACGATGCGTCCACGAGTACTCGTGTGCGATGATTAGTAAGTTACACATACGTTTCCTTATGTTAACATGTGTGTGAATTTGCAATATGGACAGTTAATATGCAAATGCCTTCTGGACATCGGGCACACGCTTAAACTCAATGAACTATGTACGATACAAATACTTTCCATGAAAATTTAAGAACTTGGGTAACAACATTTGAGTAACATATATATAGTGGTTACACTATTAGATAAAAGGAGGATCTTAGTAACACGATTTTCACAACCATATGGTCCATATCAACATACTTAACATAGAAACAACTATCACATTTTAAGAGGCTAAGGGCCAACAACCATATGGTCCATATCTACATACTTAACATAGTAACAGCTAGCACATTTTAAGAGGTTGAGGGCCAACAACCACAACTATCCACTGGAAGAAGCTTGATCGTGACTACTCGGCATCTCGTCAATGAAAATGAAGAGCCCTCATGTGCCTTGGTAGAGCATGAGTAGAACAGTGTCTCCAATTTTCCAATATGGATGCATTGCCACGACAAGCGAGAACTTGTTAATTTGAATGGTTCCATTTCTGCGGGAAATGCAGTACCTTGCAATCACTTTGGCATTATTAGCAGGCACAAGTGTAATTCGACCACGCCGGGAAATTGATCCAGGAACTGCTACAGCGGGCAATTTCTGTTGACATGCAGAATAAAAACCAATTGTAACATATCGTTGAAGATATATATAGTTTATGAGCATCAACATTAAAATAATTTGTGCACATAATTGGTCTTGTTCAATGTGTGCACCATAGGTCTAATTAATCCCATCCAAAATCCAGCGTTCATACGTTGTGCTATCTCTGTCAGATTATCAACAAAGTTTATGACATGCTTCAAGTCCTTCCAGTGAAATTTGGTACGCTTAGTAACATACGGATCATTCACTATGCATCCAACATATCCTGCTGAAAAGGTGGAAAGGTATTATTTATTCAGAACATGGCAGAAGAATATATAGTGTGCATAAATTGGTAAATAGAATTTGTTACTGCCTAGGAACGGAGTCAGAATATGAAATCACAATTGGTTGCTTAAATAGTGATCAATTAGTTAGAACAAATACCCCGATTTTGCTAAGTAATATGACAACATGGAGAAAGTTGAAAGGACACTAACCTCGATCAGACTTTGGTTGGCTGATGACGTTGGGGAACTAAACATCCATGTTAATTAGACTAGGTTGTGGTGCACGCACTAGAATTTTATTGCCAGCTTTCATTTCATAACACTTAGACATCTTTCTCCAAATGTCCGCGTTAAAATAGGAGTGACCATCTTTATCAAGTTTTATGCTAACCGTCATTGTAAATCCATGTTGTGTTGTCAATATGACATCCTGGGAGTCATCAACAAAGTAAAGCCCAAGATTTCCTTCTACTCCTGTTCTTGCAAAGCAAGGGATGTATTGCTTGAAATGAAAATTGAGATCGTAAATTAGATATATTGAAATAACAAAGCAAGATGCAAATATGGGAGTAACTGATAGAACAGATCAATATATAGATGAAAGCAAAGTACAAAAATATAGAATTAAAAATAGATAATGTAACAAAGATTTGATACAATATATAGATAATGTAGCAACAGACGGTATATGTTCACAAATTTAGGCCATGCCGACCGTGGTAGGTTGAAATTGAACATACTGAGTGCTCCCTGGAGTCATCCAGAATGGTGAGATAGAACTTCGTTTCTGACTGGCCACGACCACACTTGCCCGATTTGTGCTTGCGCTATGGACACATGAATGAACACCCACGAATCAGCTAGAACAAAAATGATTCCATGGTGATTTCCGTCGATTGATTAACAGCGACGTATGGACTGCGATAAGAGGTGAGTGAATATTTCGCTAAGTTGATTACCTTCTCCATGAGAAAAATCCCCAGCCCAATCCCGCCGAAAACCCCAGTCGACCAGAGTCTAGAATGTTAGTGCAGATAGGCGGCGGAAAGTGGTAGGGGCGAAATCCCGTGCCGTTTGGAGCGCGACCTACGCCCGCCGAGAACAGCTGTTGAGCTTAGGGTGGATGTCGCGATAGAAGTTGATGAGGTGTAGATTTGCGGAGGAGTCCGCGGCGAGTGGGTGGGGACGAAGTGGGCGAGGGTTTTCTTTTTTGCTTTTACATGTGTGAGTGAACACACGCGGTTCGCAGAGGCGGCGAAGATGAATCTTGTGCGATAGTAAATCACCAAGATTGAATGGGAATCCAAATTTCCTTTTGTCCTTCATCCATGAGTTTTTTTCTATGTTGAACATAAACCCTACTAATCACCATGTTCAAATTTGACACTTTTCCGGGTTTGTTTACAATATTTAGGGGATTATGTGCATTTTGTAGGCATTAATGCACATAATTAAAATTCAAACAATTGGTGCTTGAAAAGGTGCACAAGAACGGTCTAGAAAAACCATACTTGTGGTATTTAGTAAATTCTCAAGCCTTTTACAAGGAATGGGCAGAGATTTCAAGGGAATGTGTGGCAATAGTCAACCACAAACGCGTCATTTACTGGGTTATCAACTATAGAACAATGAAATATGTGCTTGAAAAACATGACGCCTGGCATGGTGCCATGGTATGGCCTCACCTTGCCCTGGTTAAAAGCTGAGAACGTTTGATTTATGTCGTCATGTACGCCCTTCATAAATCGAACCATCACCGAGGAAGTTCAATGCTTTCGAGAGGGAAATCACCAAGATTGAAGGGGAATCCATATTTTCGTCCTAGTTTATCATTCAATTTTTTCCAATGATCAACATACCGCCTCAAATGCAACGTGTTCAAATTTGACAGTTTTCCAGGCTCATTTACCATATTTAGGGGATTATGTGCATTTTCTAGGAATTAATTATGCACATAATTCAAATTCAAACAATCAGTCCGTGAAAAGGTGCACAATAATGGTCTGGAAAACCATGATCGTGCTATTTAGTACACTCTCATGCCTTTTACAAGGAATGTGCAGATATTTCAAGGAAATATGTGGCAATAGTCAACCATAAACGCGTTGTTTACTGGGTTAACAACTATACAAAAATGAAATCATTCTTGGAAAACATGACGCTTGGTGTGGTGCCATGGTATGGCCTCACCGTGCCCTGGTAAAAATTTGAGAATGTTTTCCTTATGTCGTCATGCATGCCTTTCATAAATCAAACCATCACCGAGGAAGTTTCATGGTTTCGAGAGGGAAATCACCAAGATTCAAGGGGGATCTAAATTTTTACTTTGTCCTTTGTCCATGAATTTTTTCTATGATGAACATACACCCTGCAAATCAGCGTGTTCAAATTTGGCACTTTTCTGGATTCATTTGCCATATTTAGGGGATTATGTGCACTTCCTAGGCACCAATGCACATAATTCAAGTTCAAAAGATCTGTGCATGAAATGGTGCACAAGAACGGCTTGGAAAACCATGCTCATGCCATTTAGTAAATTCTCATGCCTTTTACAAGGAATGGAGTGATATTTCGATGAAATGTGTGGCAATAGTCAACCACAAATGTTTGTTTATTGGGTGTTCAACTATAGAAAAAATGAAATAAATGCTTTAAAAACATGACGCCTAGCATGGTGACATGGTATGACCTCACCATGCCCTGGTAAAAATTTGAGAAGGTTTGGCTTATGTCGTCATGCACGCCCTTCATAAATCGAACCATCACCGAGGAAGTTCCATGCTTTCGAGAGGGAAATCACCAAGATTGAAGGGGAATCCAAATTTTCGTCCTAGTTTGTCATTCTATTTTTTTAAATGATCAACATACCACCTCAAATGCAACATGTTCAAATTTGACATTTTTCGGGCTCATTTACCATATTTATGGGATTATGTGCATTTTCTAGGCATTACGGCACATAATTCAAATTCGAACAATCGGTGCATGAAAAGGTGCACAAGAACGGTGTGGAAAACCGTGCTCGTGTTATTTAGTACATTCTCATGCCTTTTACAAGGAATGGGCAGATATTTCAAGGAAATGTGTGGAAATAGTCAACCATAAACACGTTGTTTACTGGGTTAACAACTATACAAAAAATTAAATACATGATTGGGAAACATGACGCCTGGTGTGATGCCATGGTATGGCCTCACCGTGCGCTGGTAAAAATTGGAGAATGTTTTCCTTATGTCGTGATGCACGCCTTTCATCAATCTAACCATCACCGAGGAAGTTTCATGGTTTTGAGGGGGAAATCACCAAGATTGAAGGGGGATCCAAATTTCCTTTGTCCTTTGTCCATGAGTTTTTTTCTACGATGAGCATACACCCTGCAAATGACCGTGTTCAAATTTGACACTTTTCCGGGTTCATTTACCGTATTTAGGGGATTATGTGCATTTCCTAGGCATTAATGCATATAATTCAAGTTCAATCAATCGGTGCATGAAAGGGTGCACAAGAACGTCCTGGAAAACCATGCGCGTGCCATTTAGTACATTCTCATGCCTTTTACAAGGAATGTACAGATATTTAGTAAATTTGGCACTTTTAGAAGGAGCGGAAAAGGCAGAAAGCAGTCAAGAAAAGACAGTCCCACTGCCGCAAGAAAGAAGAAGCCGCACACCATGGTGAGGAGAGCTTGGCGAAGATCGAAGCACGGTGGGATGCCGCCTACAAGGCCGGGAAGGAGAACATCGGTGTCTGGCCAGCATGCCCTGATGGCAGCATGTGAGCAGTAGTTTAAGTTTGTAGTATTAGAGCAAATTACCAGTAGTACTTTAAGTTTGTAGTGTTAACGTACAATGTCGGTAAGAGGATCCTTTGAGGGCTTTGAGCATTGATTAGCATGTGTACCCATGTTCGTTTTTTCTGTTAATCATTATAAGACCACAAAACACACGGTTTCTATGTCGTACCCGTCTGCATTTTTTTGCGTTAATGATCCATAAGTCAGTTACCTGTGCGATGTTTCCTAATAAACCAGGCGTACCATTGACCAAAAAATCAACTACACATGTACATTTTTTTGGAGACAAGATTTGCAAATTTTCTATTTTCTCGCACATGAGTAGTTTACGCACTTCGCCTTTCAGAATTGTCTATCTATCACCTGTAAAAAAATTGAGATCAAAAACACGTTCCAGTGAATTTTGAAAATTCCTGGACTGAGCACAAAAGTTTATGTTTTTGTAAAAATTAAAGTCAACTATCATCTACACTATCCAAAAGGTTTTATTTGGCACTTTATTGAAACAAAAGCAATAAAACATGATTACTACAGTAGCATAATCATGTGAACACACAAAATAGTAGGTAAAAGTGTTGGATTGTCTCCCAACAAGCGCTTTTCTTTAATGTCTTTTAGCTAGGCATGATGATCTGAATGATGCTCGCATAGAAGAATTGAAACACAAAGGGAGCATCATGAGAAATATATCAAACACATTTAAGCCTAACCCACTTCCTATGTTTGGGGATTTTGTGAGCAAGCAATCCAAGAGAACAAGAATCAACTAGCATAGGAAGGCAAAACAAGTACAACTTCAAAACAATCAACACGCAGAGAAGAAACTTGATATTATTGAGATATATAAGAGCATATGTTCCTCTCTCATAATAATTTTCAGAAACATCATGAATGGATTCAACAATATAACCATCACATACATCACTCTTTTTATGATGCACAAGCATAGAGGATTTATTACTCTTTATGGCATACATGTCATGATAATAATCATCATAGATAGCAACTTTATTTTCAAAGTAAATTGAAACCTCTTCCAAAATAGTGGATGTATCACTAAATAAAATCATGACCTCTGCAAATTCACTTTCATCATTGTAATCATCATAAATAGGAGGCATGCTATCATCATAATAAATTTTCTTATCGAAAGTAAAAGGAATCAAAGGATCATATTCATTACTGTCACACCCTGATATTCATGCCACAATACTTAAGCTAATAAATCATGATAAAATGAGGTTTGACAAAAACTTTCGAGTGTTTTGGACCTTGCCTTGATTGGATTTTGTGTGTTGTTTGCAAGTGCTCTAAAAATCAAATAAATCCTCCAACTCCTATACTTCATCTCCTTGCTCCAAAATCTTGAACCAATGATCATGCCATGTGTATAGGACATAAAAATAATTTCTTACAAAAATAATTTGGCCAAATAGTATTTTCAAAAATTAGTTTTCCAAAAATCCCTGAATTGAGGTTTGCACTGCAAGTACTTAATTAAGGGCAGTAAAAATCTTTCCAAGATGTATTTGACTCCTATTAGATATAGGATACCTAGAAACCACAAAAATATAATTTTAAAATTTATTTTCCTATTTCATTTAAAGGCTTTTTCTTTAGGCCAGAAATGGTCTTTAATAGGTTAAAATTATTTTTATGCTTTAAAAATATTTGGTAAAACCTAGGGAAACTCAATGGACATATATTGTCCATATATAAAAGTTTCAACACATGGTCATGATCAAAATATTGGTTAAATCCCTCAAAAACCCTTTTTGGATATTTCAAGCTTTTGAAATATTTACAAAGGAAATATTCTCCAAAAATTCCAAGAAAATTCTAGCATGTCACATATGACATGTTTGATGATCTTGACAAGTAGCATGTCATGGAGAATAGTATAACCCCATGAAATCCTCTCAAAACCATTTCTGTCCATTATGAAGTTTGAGAAACTTTACATTGCCAAACATGTCTAAATGTTCTCAAACTTGGTGCACATGCTGAAATGGTGTAATAATGCATCTAGACCAAATGGCACAAGTTGGAGAGAATGTTATCTTGATCAAAGTACCCCAAAACCCTTTCTGTCCAGAACCAAATTTGAACAACTCTACATTGCCAAGTGTGTCCTTTTGATCTGAATTTTTGTGGACATGTTCAAATCCTCAAATGAGGACACTACAACAAGTGGTGCATCAAGGAGAATAGTTTTGGATGACTAAATCTTGAAAAACCCATTTCTGTTGATTTCTAGGGTTTACAAAAGTTGCATTGGAAACTTTGCCCAAATGATCTCAAAATGGGTGGAAGGACCTAATTACATGTGACATTTCACCCTGTGGAGTCTCATGCCAAATGAAGTTCATTTGCTTACCAAACAAGCATCAAACACCTTGTGCCACTTTACCAAAATTCCATTTTTGACCTCTTCCACTAATCTCCATGGCCTCAACTTTTTACCACAGCTACTCCTAGTTACCTTCTACCTCTATCAGGACTTGCCAGCCCATAGCTCAATGATTGAGGGGTGAAACATCACCATTTACCCTTCTGGACAGCAGCATTCTTCTCCTTTCCCACCTCCCTCATCACTTCAGTGGCCATCCATGGCATCCAAGGCCCCCTCCCCATTCTTTACTCTCCCCTAGAGCTGCCAGACATCAGTGGTCGCGCCCACAAGGCATATAATATGCCATGGCATGCCAAATGCACGCTCCAGAGCGCGCTACAATACGGCCAGGCACTGTAGCCGCTCTCTGCCCAACGCCTCCGACGACCTCGGCTCTCCCCCACGCGCCCGAAGGACCACCTCGGCGTCTGCAACATGGCAAGATGCCGGCCCCCTCCTTTCCCCCTCTGTCTTGCCCATGCCGCGCGTGCCCAGAGCCGCCCGAGCCCGCCAATGCCGTGCGAGCTCATGGCTCCACCTGGAGCTCGACCCGCTCCTCCTATCTCTTCCTGGCGCCCTACTCCACCCCCACTAACGCCGCAGATAAGTCCTCGCCCTCTCTCCTGGCCTCCCGAGCCGTTGTCACGGCCACCCGTGCGCCGCGTCCACGGTGAGCCGTGGGTTAGCTACTTAAGGCCACCCCCGAGCCCCATCTCTAGTCCTTTGGCCCTCTCACCCTCCCATGCATCCCCTAGACCAACCCACTCCCCTCCTCGCACCTTCCAACCTCGTCCATGGCCGGAGCCGAGCCGCCGGCCACCGCTTAAATTCGTGGGCCTCGACCCCTCTCTCGTCCCCATGAACACACCCACACCCTCTCATCACCACCACCAACTCCCCCCGTGCTCCATCCCCTCCTCCTTGTGCCTTCCTTGCCTTGCCGAGCCCGCCATCAGCCCCGGTCCGCCGCACCCGAAGCCCTCCTCTTCCCGGGCACCCCCATGGGCGTGCAGCACATGGACGGGGGCGCCGCGGCGCGCTGAGTCCTCCGGTGTGCCGGGCGCCGCCGGAGGTGGCCTGTGCCGCCCGGGAGAGCGCCGGCGCCGCTCGGCCTCGCCTCCCCTGCCTCTGCTCTGTTCGAGCGGGAGGTAGGAGAGGGCCTGAGCCCCAGGCCCCGCTCGTCAGGGACCCAGTGGGCGGGCCCCGCCCATTTAAGTGGAGACGGACAGCGGAAATTCTGCCTCTCCCGCGCGAAGGCGTATTCCACGGAGCCGCCTCCGACGTCACCCCCCCCCAGCGCGCGCGGCTGAACTGCTGGGCCGGCCCAGTGGCGCCCTGCCGTTAAGCCTCGCCCAATGCACGCTGTTGCCGCCAAGGTCCAGCCTGTTTGGGTAAAAACCTTTTTCTTTTTCTTTTTTCCTATAAACTTGTAAAATCCACAAATAATTCAAATGATATCCAAATTTGATGATTCAAATTTCTAGGGGATCCACAAATCATGATCTATCACATGGTGCTATTTGCACATTTTTCCAGAAACTTTCTCCTCAGAAATATTTATCAAATCCTATTTTTCCTATTTCTGTGATGTACTTTAGAAAATCACAGAGAGCTCAAATTTGATCCAAATGCCATGATTCAAATTCCTAGATGCTTCTAAGTTCATAACTTAGCTTATGAACATTTTTATTAATACTTTCTGTCCCACATAAAATAATGAGCCATTTCTTCATATTTGTCAACTTTGCAAATTCATAGGAAATTCATTTGAACTCCAAATCCAGTGACACCAACTCCCATATGCTTCTAAAATCATGGTTTGTTAAATGGGTGCCTTTTCTCATTTTTCAAAAATATATTTCTGTACACTTCTTGCAAATCCATAAACCCCTTGATTCCATCATATCAAAATGTTCAGGAATATCCACTGACCCAATCCCAATGAAACCACTCTGGTTAGTTCTCATATAACCAGAGGTATCCTAGAAAAGTCCAACTCACATTTCTAGAGCACTTTCATTTTCTGCCTTGTTGTGTTGCTTATTATAGTTGCTTTCGACGATAGTTGACGAAGTAGACGAAATGCTCGGAGATGGACCAGAGATATTTGAAGACCTCGAAGACTTTGTTAAAACAGGAAAGCAGCCCTTTGACCATGTCTATGAAACCCTTTTTATGCATGTCATATAGCACTTTATTAGTGTTGCATCGGAATCATGATGAGATGGTAACCACTTTGATGGGTTGCCTCTATTACTTCCTCGTTGATACTTGCATTGTGCATGACCCTACCTCCTTATGAGGGTTATGCCGGTGGGAGTAGATAGGATGCTAAAGTAGTTGCTACGCAAAAAGGGACGGGAATATGCATGGTGATGGAGACAAAGTATTTTCAAATGACTTTTCGAAAACCCCGTCGGGTGCCACTTATGCCCAAGGGAGATAATAAGTTGGGTAACCGCTTGATGACGAAGTGGTGTACTGAGGCAAGTGTGTGTGTTGCTTTCAAAAACGGATTGGTTTAAGTTGCGACCGTTATTCCAACCTTACATGCGCAACCACTCTACCCTTATATGGGAAAGGGCATTATTGATTACCTAGGCCGATACTAGCTTGGAGCCCGCATTACTAGTGACGGGAGAGTTGTTGGTGCACTCTCTCGGGACGGGGTCGTGCCAGGTAGGGCGGCCAAGAACATTTTTATGGGGCACCGGACACACCGTTGGTAGCCCGTGCCAGTGGTATGTGATGAATATGGGAGCGAGGCTCCACAATTTTAAGTTGTGAAATGTTGGGCATGGGGGTTACTACCAATCGAGTGGACTCCATGTTAGTGTCGTCTAGGGAAAGATAGTGATCGGGTGCTTACCCCAGGTACTTGAGGTACCGCGGGTCGTGGATGACACGGAAGTTCCCCGGATCTTGTGGGTAAAGTGTGCAACCTCTGCAGAGTGTAAAACTATTCGAATAGCCGTGTCCACGGTCAAGGACAGTTGGGTAACCGCTCTTGGGCTACGTCCACATGTTTACAAACCAGTGTATGTGTTTGGATAAGTGGGAAGAACTACTTGGGTCAAGTCAAAGGACTTGACATGATTGAATTGGATTGGTGCCCACTCTATTTATGTTGATATCTATAACCTGTCCTCGTGGTTACTTGAATTCTCCTAATGCATGTCTTACAAGTTGTTGAACATGTCATTGCACTCAAAACTAGCTTTCTGCAAAAATTTACCTATATCATGCATTGTTGTATCTTGAGCCAAAACATGGGTTGCTTGTGAGTACATTCTAAGTACTCATTGGCTTGCCACTGGTTATTTTATTGGCCGGGCATGAAAGAATAGGATATAATGAAGAGTACCTTGGTGACGAACATGCGAGCTAGGACGCTTCCCAGTCAGAATGCCTGTAGGGTTAAGGCGGATGGCTTGGGTCCAAGTTGTTATTGAAGATTTCCGCTGCGATGATACACTCAAGACTTGACCACAATGGTCCTAGTTGTGTAAAACGGTATGTATGGATGTAAGACTCTTGTTATTTAGCTTATGTGTGTTTAGTGAGCATTGATCTCTGGGATCACTGTACACGTGCATTCGGTGATCTTGACTTATGAGTCGGGGTCCCCACAATTACACAAAGCATCCACAAGCTTAGGACAAGCATTATTTCCAGCAAATAAATCTTCAAACATTTCATACTCATCAAACATAGCATCCCCAAGCTTGTAGTTTTGCATATCATCACAATCATTCTTATCAATAGCATGAATGGCAGCAATATTATGGCAAACATTATTATCATATTCTTCCAAGCAAGTGCTAAAAATATTTTCAAGATCATAAGAGACATCATTGTCTTCCCAATCATAATAATTACAACAAGTAGTAGGCATCACAAAATCATACTCAATATCGTAATCCTTCATCAACATATTTGATTCACTTTCATGGGGCACAATGGTTATAGGAGCAATATTACTTGGGAGAGTTACCTTTTTACCTACACTTCTCCTTCTTTTCCTTTTCTTTCTCACCACCTCGCATATGGGTTTAATCAATTTTTTTGAGCTTCTTGTTGAAGAGATTGATTGGATAGGAAGCTCCTCATCGTTACCTGATTCATCATAATAAACACTAGGATGGTATTGGGAAATATTTCCCCTTTCATTAGTACTCTCTTCATATTCTACTTGTTTTCTTGTCTTTAAATAGTTGGCAATATGAGGATTCTCAATGCAATTTACCGCATAAAACATATAAATTTCCTCTAGATCAAAATCAAGAAATCTCTTGAGATTAAATTTTGGAATACCCTCAGTTATACGTTTCATTTCTTCATACCCCAAAACAAGACTAAGCTCTTTATGATGCTCAAGGGTAATCAAGTTATCACAATTTTTGGACACGATTTGATCAGGAAACAATTTAAATTTGGAGATTTACATGACCACGTTCATTGCAAAGTTCACAAGGATGGCGAGAAAAATTAAATCTTTCAGAACAATCATCTAGCTTCTCTTGCAACTTTTTCGTTTCTAAATATTTATGCTTCTTATAAAGTCTATCTTCCCTTTTGGTGTGCAATTGCACTCCCAGTTCACTCCAGAAAAATTGACATTCTTATAGGAGACATCATTATCATGACTAATGCAATCTGTAAGTGCATCTAGTGCCCCTTTGTGATTTTGGTGTATTGAAGACCTATAGGTTAAGGGACTAATGTGTTTATGAGTGTACGCAGGTCTATAAGTCTATGAGGAGTTTGATATTTACAGATAAAGTCGACCCCTAAAAATGACGTTCTTCAACTGAAGACTTTGGCTTTCTGAAGACTTTCTGAAGACCTTGAAAGTGAAGAAATTGGTGCAATCCTGAAGAATTGGTATTCATTCGAGGAGCATGAAGCATGAAGACTTTTGTTTTCGCAGTTTCATTTTCTCTTTCTTGAGTCATAGGAAACACCATACTTTTAAAGGGGGTCGAGGAAATACTAAGGGAAAATTTACATGTGATGCTCAACTCAAATCCTACCTACCAATCCTTTCGAGTGAAGCCATTGGAAATCTCATACAGTTCAGTCAAATTTCTTCAGTGACAGAGACGAAGTTCTTCTGATCTCTGAGGAATTTGTTCTGACTGGGGAGTTAGGAATTCGCCAGTGCGGATTACCTACACAGTGAGGAACATGATAGCCCTGAGGAATTTGATACTCAAAATTCCGACCGTTGTTGTGCTATGCGCCAGCTGTCCCAAAATATCTACCCACTTAATGGTCATATCATTGAAGGGCATTTATATCTTATCATGTCAGGCTGCTCCCTAGGCTATAAATAGCCGCCCCCTACAACCACTAGCTGGTTGGCTGCTTCGAGAGAAACTAACACTTGTCATTTGAGAGCATCTCATCCTCCGAGGACTTTGAGTGAAAATCATCAAGTGAGGAAAACCCAAACCCAAACACCTTCAAACCCAAAGTGATTGAGCATCACTGAAGAGATTGATCCTGCGTGGATCCGACGCTTGTTACCTTTGAAGACTGTGCATCTTCCAGACGGTTAGGCGTCATGGTCTAGAGCATCCAAGAGGAAATTGTTGATCGCCAAGTGACCAAGTTTGTGAAGGTTTGGAAGTCACCTGAAGACTTACCACGAGTGATTGGGCGAGGTCTGTGTGACCTTAGCTCAAGGGGAATACGGTGAGGACTAAGTGTCCTGAGCTGCGTGTTCAGGACTGGGTGTCCGAGACTGTGTGTCCTCAGGTTTAAATACCTAGCCGCCCTAACCAGACGTACAACTGTCACAGCAGTTGGAACTGGTCTACCAAATCATTGTCTTCACCAAGCTACCTGGTTACATTTCCTCAACCCTTCCATTTCCTCATTTATGTGTTGAGTGCTTGTTCATATTTGTTTGAAGACTTTGACTGAAGACTTTCCCTATTTCCTCAGTTCAATTTCTTCAGTCTGTTTGTCTTATCCTATGTTATCCTGTGTTTATGCTTTCTGTACTCTGTAGTTGTTTTCATTTCATCATGAAGACCATGCTCATGCACTGTTATGTTTATTTCTGAGTACTTATTCCGCTGCAAGTAGTTCTTCACTCAGGAATTTCCTTACCCGCAAATTCCTCAGTGAAGAATTCATAAAAATCGCCTATTCACCCCCCTCTAGTCGATATAACGCACTTTCAATTGGCATCAGAGCAAGGTACTCCCTTGTTCTGTGTGATTTTGGTTTAACCACCTGGAGTTTTAGTTATGTCGACCACGGGTATGATCAAGGTTTCTGCTGGGTGTCCTACCTTTGATGGGACGGACTACCCCTACTGGAAGAATAAGGTGCACATGCATCTTGAGGCAATTGATAACGATCTCTGGTACGTTGTGGAGAATGGTGTTCCCTCTGTCACTCCCACCATCAATGCTGTTGATGTGAAGAGAATAAAGAAACTCGACTCTCAAGCGAAGAATATCATATGTGGCCATCTGAGCGAAGGGCAGTATGGCAGAGTGAGTGCTTTGGAGATAGCTAAGCTTATCTAGGATAGGTTGTCCAAGGTCAATGAGGGAGTCTCAACACAGCATGACTCTCGAGTTGACATTCTTAGAAATCTCTTCAACCGCTTCAAAAGAATCGACAATGAAAATGTACAGCAAACCTTCGATCGCCTCACTGACATCCCAAACGAGCTTCAAGCACTTGGTGCCGCTGATATTACCGACCATGAGGTGGTGAAGAAATTGCTGAGATCGCTTGATTCCTCATTTGATACCCTGGCATTGATGATACAAGAACGTGGAGACTACAAGTCACTTGATCCCGCTGATATCCTTGAGAGACTAAACACTCATGAGTTCCAGCTTGCTGAGAAGAGAGATCTCTATGGACCAAGTTATGGTAGATCACGGGCTCTGAAGGCCAAGGCGGTATCTGAATCTAATGGTGAAGATTCTGACAGCAGCCTTGGTGACCCTGAAGAACTGAACCAGGAGCTAGCAATGCTCCTGAGGAAGTTCCAAAAGTTTTCAAGACGTGGTCATTTGTCAGGACCCCGACTCGATGTCACATCGATCTAGCTGGTAACACCTCATATCACTTTGCGGCCTCACGCACGGTATCCCCACGGGTGTCGTCTTACCTTTTCCCGGGACCGTTTGCGCCTTTTGGCTCATGTATATGATAGTGTCGCTAGCATCCATATGATAAAGAGCCCGGGCCGACATGACTAGTCGTAAACCCAAAGTGGCACAGACTTACAGGGACAGGCATCCATGACCCAGCTTCGAACGTGTCGGTCATCAGCAAGTGGGTCCGGGCTGTAGCACTGGGCTAGCAGGACTCCGGTAAACCGGGCTGTAGCGGGCTAACAGGACTCCGGTACTCAAAGCGTGACATTTCCCCGAAGGGACAGACACAGGAACGAAGAAGGACACATGCCGGCCAGCCTAAGTGTTCCAGAGCAGTAGCAAGCTACCATGGCTCAGCGGTAACACTAGGAGACATTTCCCGGTAAGAGAGGCTACTAAAGATAAACAACTAGATAGTCAGATCCCACACATACCAAGCATTTCAATCATACACACAATATGCTCGATATGTGCAAATACAACGAAGCATCACAACATGACTCTACGACACAAGTACTTTATTTAAGGCTCAGGGAGCCATACATATCATACACACAAAGGTACGGGTCTCACGACCCAACATACAAGTCATACAGTCATACAAGCCAACAGCGGAAGTACTTTGTCTGGGTACAGACAACTAGTAAAATAAAAGAGGCTTGGAAGCCTAACTATACTACGTGGTCCATCACAAGCTCAGGGTCACCACCTGGGTCTTTAGCCTACTCGTTGATGTCAACGTCTACATAGAACCCATCAGAAGGGGTTGCAGCGTCTTCTGTAAAATGTAGATTATAGCAACATGAGTACAAAGGTACTCAGCAAGACTTACATCAGATCCTACATACATGCATAGTATCAAGAAGGGTTGGTGGAGTTATTGCAGCAAGCCAGCTTTGACTCTTGGCTAGACTATCCTACGATACTCCATTTGAAACAGTTTTGCGCACACGAGTCCACTACTCACCACTTCAATACACTACCGAGGATCCACCTCCGTCTTCCTACGGAAGAGCCATCCTCGGCACTCACACTTATCTTGAAGCTTTTAATAGTTTCCATTTACTTGTCTATGAACTGTATAGGCAACCAAGTAGTCCTTTACCGCGGACGCGGCTATTCGAATAGATCATGTTAACCCTGCAGGGGGTACTTCTTCATACACGCTCTCACCACTTACCGTCGTTTACACGACATGTACTCGGCAACCTTCAAGCGGAAGCCCAACGTGGGTGTCGGCCACGACCTACCTAATCACCTAAGTCTCCAGTCCAGGTTTATCGCCTATTCAGGTTCCATCCGCAGGGAGTCCGGCCGAGGTTTCCCATACGGCCCCGAACGATGTGAACAGGGTTCCCGAGATACCTAACGGGTATTCGGTACACCCGGCCACGTACCTACCGCATCACAGCCCACCCCTACGGTCAGCGCTGTCCACGGCCTCCAGTAGGCTACAAACACCAGAAACTACTTGCAACTCCTGGACGGAGAACTAGGGTGAATAAGAAGTCGAGAGGGTCCATTGGTTTCGGGCCCAATGCATGGTAGTAGCTGATTCTTAAATCACACATACAGATCTCAGTGCTTAAGGTCGGCTTCAATGAAACAACCCACCATGTACTCCTACATGGCCTCTCATCGATACCTTTACCAAATCGTGTTCACCACACCACTCTCATTACCGACATAATCATTTCACTCTAGCCCATCACCCAGATGAACCAGACCTGACACGACTCTAAGCATAGCAGGCATAGCAAGGTAGGAACAACACATACATATGGCTCAAACAACTCCTACACATGCTAGTGGGTTTCATCTAGTTACTGTGGCAATGACAGGTCATGCAGAGGAAATGGGTTCAACTACCGTAGCACACAGCAGTTTGAATCGCGTTGTCTTAATGCAGTAAAAGAGAGCAGGAGCGAGAACATGGGATTGTATCGATATGATCAAATGGTTGGTTGCTTGCCTGATGGTTCGTTGCACGGATACGGTTCTTCGTTAGGGTAGTCACGGTACTCCTCGGGGACAGATCCTGTCGCAAAGGATAACGATACACAGGCATCACCAAACAATGTGCAACAATATGATGCATGCATGAAACATGGCAACATGAGTGTGTTGGGCTAATGCAACTAAAGCCAGAAGGGTTTGAACAAATTTGAATCAAAGATTCAAATTTCAAATTCAAATATGGCCTTTTAAAGTGCTTTTCCTTGTTCTGATTAAAACATCAATTTAACTTGTTTGATCATGCATGAAAGTAGTACAGATGGATAGATTGGATTTTTCTGATCATTTTTCATATATAATTTGTCCAATTTGGAGTTACAGAATAAAAGTTATGAATTTTTGAAGTTTAATTAATATTCTGGAATTTCCTGATTTAATTTAAATCCAGAAATATCATTTACTGCGTCAGCCTGACGTCACAGTGGCATCAGCAGGTCAACAGAGCTGGCTCGGGTCAAACCTGACGTGTGGGGTCCACACGTCAGTGACACAGGGGCTAATCCCGTGTTGACCCGGGCTGGTTAGCTTTGACTAAGCCCTGGGGCCCACTTGTCAGCGTCAGTAGGTGGTGGGTTAGTGGCTAATTAACTAGGCCACGTCAGCTCGCCGGAGTTCTGGCCGGCGGCGACCATCAGTGCGGCGGCGATAGTGGTTTTGGTCGTTTCGGCCACCAAATGAACCGCGGAGGCCACCGGAGTGAAGCTGAGGACGACCCGCGGCTCTTGGCGGAGTCCGTTGGGGTCGGGGTGGCCGGAGTCGACGGCGGCGAGCTCGGCTGCGGCGGCCGGGGTTCGGTCGTGCACGGGAACGGTGTTGCAGGGCGTTAGGGGGGGTGTTGGAGCGTGCTACGTGCTCCTAGTGAGATGTGGAGCACGATGGTGTGCTCGGTTGGGCGCTACGGCGACCGTGGCCACGACGGCGACATCGCCGGCGGCGTGAAGCTTTCGGCCGCGGTGGGGCTAGGGCCTAGGGGTCGGGAGAGAGCAGGGGAGAAGGGGGAAACGCTCCGGGGGCTCACCGCGGTTGCAGTGGGCGTCGAAGCGGGCTCGGGGACGCGTCGGAGACGACGAATTTGACGGCGACGATGATCGGAGCCCGAAGAGGGGAACGGCGACGTGGCGGCGATGCAGGGCTTCCGGGGACCCGTGGAGCGGTGGGGAGGAAGAGGGAGTCGAGGCGGAGCTTCTGAGCTTGTCGGGGGAGCGAGGGGTGGTCGGAGGCAGTGGCTAAGGCGAACGGCGGCGACGGTGAGCTTCGGCCGTGAGAGAGAGAGAGCGAGGGAGAGCCGGGGGAGAGTGAATGGGGTGTCGGCGAGGTCGGGGCGACGACCAGAAGACGATCCACGCGGCGCAACGGCGACCAGGGCGATGCAGAGAGGCTGGGTGGTGCGTGGCGAGCTCGGGCGCGCCATGCTCACCTCCCTGCCTGCTCTGGCGAGGGGAAGCAGCTGGCTGGCACGGGCCAGCACAGTGCTGGGCCGGCTGGGCTGGGCCGCACAGGGAGGAGCCCAGGTAAGCTTCTCCCTTTATTTATTTTCTGTTTTCTGTTTTTATTTAATATATCTGCAACTTGTTGAATTAAATAAAATACCTAGGCAACTCCAAAAATCACCAAACTACTCCTGGTCCATAGTTGGATTATTTCCAACATGAAACATTTTAGTTTGGAGATATTTGAGCATTTAAATATTTTATATTATTTTAAATGCCCAAATTCAAATAACTATGATTTAATTCAAAAACCCTAGGATGGCCTAGGAAAATGTGCACCACTTTTGGCAGAGGTTCTGAACCAAGGCAAAAATGATGGGCATTTTAGAAGGGCATTTCAGGTTCATTGAAAAATTATTTTAGTAACCCTAGTTGGTTTCAGAGGGGAACTGGGGGTTCTGTCATCCCCATTTCAAGTTTCTGATGAAAGAGTAAACATGATGCAACACTCTAATGCATGACTAGCTAGGGTGTGACAACTCACCCCCACTCAAAAGAATCTCGTCCCGAGATTTGGGTTCCTCCGAGAAGAAGGCGGGATATTCAAATCGAAGACGATCCTCCCTTTCCCAAGTTGCTTCATCTTCAGAATGATGCGACCATTGAACCTTGAGAAACTTGATATTATGACGTCGCGTGGTACGTTCGGCTTGATCGAGGATACGAATGGGGTACTCTCGATATGTAAGATCATCTTGGAGATCAAGCGTTTCGTGGTCCACTTCACGGATAGGATCCGAGAAGCAACGCCTGAGTTGAGAGACGTGGAAGACATCGTGAACTCTGGAGAGGTGCGGAGGTAGTTCCAACTGGTAGGCAACTTCTCCTCGTTTGGCAAGAATGCGAAAAGGTCCAATGTAACGAGGAGCCAATTTGCCTTTGATACCGAAACGATGGGTTCCCTTCAGAGGGGTGACCCGAAGATAAGCCTTCTCATCAACCTCGAAAGTCATAGCCTTATGTTTTCGGTCATATTGACTCTTTTGACGAGATTGGGCTGTTTTCAACTTCTCACGAACGATACGAACTTGTTCTTCTGCTTCCTGAATCATATCCGGGCCAAAGAATTGTCTTTCCCCGGTTTCTGACCAGTTAAGGGGTGTTCGACATCGCCGTCCATAGAGAACTTCAAAAGGGGCTTTACCCAAGCTAGATTGATAGCTGTTGTTGTAAGCGAATTCGGCAAATGGAAGGCACTTCTCCCAGTCCATTCCGAAAGAGATAACGGAGGCTCGAAGCATGTCTTCTAGAATTTGGTTGACGCGTTCCACTTGACCACTTGACTGAGGGTGGAAAGCGGTGCTAAAGGAGAGACGGGTTCCCATAGCATTTTGGAAACTTTCCCAAAATCGAGAGGTGAAAAGACTTCCTCGATCCGAATTGATTTCCAAAGGAACACCATGGAGGGATACTATTCGGGAGATGTATAAGTCTGCCAGCTGACTAGCGGTTATACTCTCACGAACAGGTAAGAAATGAGCTACTTTGGAAAGACGATCGACAACGACGAAAATAGCATTATTCCCTCTCTTGGTCCTGGGAAAACCGGTAATAAAATCCATACTAATTTTATCCCATTTCCATTCAGGAATAGCTAAGGGTTGAAGGGTGCCAGCAGGCCGTTGATGCTCTGCTTTTACACGACGACAGACGTCGCAATTAGCAATATACTGAGCGATTTCTCTCTTCATCCTAGTCCACCAGAACCTCTGGCGTAGGTCCTGATACATCTTAGTACTACCGGGATGAATGGTGAGAGGAGATTCATGAGCTTCCTTAAGGATTAATCGCCTTAGGTTGCGCACCTTGGGAACCACTAGTCGATTCCCGAAGTATACGACTCCTTGATCATTAATGGAGAAACAATTCGCAATTCCTTTTTGAATGTTCCTCTTGATGCGGGAAATTCCCGGATCTACCTTCTGTGCTTTGATAATTTGATCCGTAAGGGTAGGTTTTGCCACCAAGGTGGAGAGAAAACCTTGAGGTACAATGTGAAGGTTAAGTTTCCGAAATTCCTCATGGAGAAGCGGTTGACTTTGTTGTAACATCAGGTTGTTACAATAAGATTTACGACTTAGCGCATCAGCCATGACGTTGGCTTTCCCTGGGGTGTAGGTTATTCCTAAGTCGAAGTCTGTGATCAATTCAACCCAACGTCTTTGCCTGAGATTCAAATCCGGTTGGGTGAAGATGTACTTCAGGCTTTGGTGATCAGTGAATATTTCGCAACGATTACCGAGGAGGTAATGTCGCCAGGTCTTAAGTGCATAGACTACGGCTGCAAGTTCTAAATCATGAGTAGGATAATTCTCCTCATGTGGGTGCAATTGCCGTGAAGCGTAAGCAATTACGTGTCGATCTTGCATAAGAATGCAACCTAGTCCTTGTCGCGAGGCGTCGCAGTAGATAACAAAGTCCTTGGAGAAGTCTGGCGGTACCAGCACGGGAGCAGAAGTCAGGCGTCTTTTCAGTTCCTGAAAGCTGTGCTCACATTGTGGAGTCCATTCGAACTTCTTATCTTTCTTGAGGAGTTCGGTTAGAGGTTTAGCAACTTTGGAGAAGTTCTCGACAAAGCGACGACAATAGCTCGCTAAGCCCAGAAAACTCCGAACTTGCTTGACTGATTCGGGTGGAGTCCAATCAAGGACGGCTTGAACTCGCTCAGGGTTAACCGCAATACCTTTACCAGATATTACATGACCCAGATAGGTCACTTCTGACAACCAGAATTCACATTTAGAGAATTTGGCATAAAGGCGATGCTCTCGAAGTTTCTTCAACACTAGCCTTAGATGTTCGGCATGTTCTTCCTCGTTCTTGGAGTAGATGAGTATATCATCGAGATAAACTACGACGAATTTATCCAAATACTCCATGAAGATTGAGTTCATTAACCGAGAAAAGGTGGCTGGAGCGTTGGTTAAACCGAAGGACATGACGGTGTACTCGTATTGGCCATAACGAGTAACAAAGGCCGTTTTAGGAATGTCCCCGTTTCTGATTTTGATTTGATGGTAGCCCAACCTCAAATCCATCTTGGAGAAGACTGAGGATCCAGCGAGCTGATCATACAGGTCGTTGATCCTGGGAAGTGGATATTTGTTTTTGATTGTGACCAAATTGACAGGTCGGTAATCTACAACCATCCGGTCCGTACCATCTTTCTTCTTGACGAATAGGACGGGGCAAGCCCACGGAGATGAACTAGGGCGGATGAAACCCTTTTTCAAGGATTCATCAAGTTGTTTCTTAAGCTCGGCTAATTCTAGTGGTGCCATCTTATAAGGTCTTCTAGCAATCGGAACGGTTCCGGGGATGAGGTCTATTACAAACTCAACATCCCTGTCAGGTGGGACACCTGGCAATTCCTCTGGAAAGACATCCGGGAAGTCACGGACTACCGGAACGTCCTCAAGGTCTGGCAAAGGGCTGGCGTTAAGAGAATATAATTGTCGCTTAGCTATTCGGGTCAAGACATTGACTATCTTCCCCGAAGGATGGGTGAGTTGAACAGTCCTGGAGAAGCAATCAATTTGGGCATGATGAGCTGACATCCAGTCCATACCCAGAATGATATTAATATCTGAAGATTTAAGGGCTATCAGAGATGCAAGGAAAACAAGTCTGTCGACTTGGATCTCATTTCCATAACTTACCCTAGAGGTCTGCCATCTAGACCCAGGGGTAGAGATTTCCATAGTGGATGGCAAGTCACAGAATGCAACGTTATGCAAACGAGCATAATTTTCGGATATAAAAGAATGAGAGGCTCCTGTATCGAAAAGAACAGATGCCGGGTGGCAATTAACAAGAAGCGTACCGAGAACGACATTGGGATCCTCTTGAGCTTCTTCGGCAGAGACACAGTTGACATGGCCACGTGGAGCGGTGACCGGTTTAGCATGAAACACCTTTCCTGTCGGCTTGCCACGGCCAACAGCTTTAGCAGATTGATTGGGGTTGGTCTGGGGACACTCACGCATATAGTGACCAGATTCCCCACACTTGAAACAAGTCACGGAACTGGTACGTGGAGGAGCATTATTGGTTGGACCCCCATAGGGCTTGGCTGGAGCAGACTGTTGAACGGGGCGAGGCGCCTGGAAAGATGGCCTCGGTGTGAACCTGGGTGGCAGGGCGGTATTGGGTACCCACACGCGGCGCTTCTGAGGACCAGCACCGGATGAGGAACCCGTGTCACGTCCATGCTTGCGTGTTGCGTCATAGTCAGTCTGACCAGTTTCAGCACTGATGGCTTTGTTGACAAGTTTCGAAAAGGATGTGCACTCATGCAGACGGAGGTCGCGGCGAAGCTCAGGACTAAGGCCCTTGCGGAACCTTGCTTGCTTCTTGGCGTCAGTAGAAACTTCCTCGGTTGCATATCGTGCAAGATTACCAAACTCCCTGCTATAGACATCCACAGAAAGTCGGCCTTGGGTGAAATTGCAAAATTCTTCACGCTTACGGTCCATGAGACCCTCCGGAATGTGATGTTCACGGAAAGCCTCGCTGAATTCAGCCCAAGTTGTGACATGGCCCGCTGGGCGCATAGCTCCATAATTCTCCCACCATAGACTGGCGGGGCCTTCAAGATGATATGCAGCAAAGGTGACCTTGTCAGCCTCAGCTACCAGCGCAGAACGCAGTTTGTGAGAGATACTGCGAAGCCAGTCATCAGCGTCGAGAGGTTCGACGGAGTGGTGGAACGTGGGTGGATGCAATTTGATAAAATCACTGAGTGACACCACGTTAGTCCTCTGATGGGGTGCTGTATTCTGTTCTATACGCTCCAACAAACGGTTTGTCTCCCGCTTGTTTCTTTCAGCTTCCATCATCACCTCGGCTAGTGAAGGAGGATGAGGCAGATTTTCATTCCTGGCTTCACTGCCTTCGGCCTGCTCTTGGGAAGCAGGATTAGCGCGTGTGTTGACCATCCTAGGTAGACAAGACAATGATTTAGTCAGAATGATGAAATTCCGACATGGGATACATAATGTAAGAAATAACTCGGAATGCAAGATGATCATCCGTATGACATGGTAGATACAGAAACTGCTTCTTTATTCCATCGTCATACACACCATACAAGGTTTAGTACAAGCCAAGCAAGGTACTAATACGGTGAAAAGAGGATTACATCTCATCGGAGGCATTCCAAGCTCCTATACATTATTTTTCTACATCTCCGGAAAGAGTACAAACTAGGTCATAACCCACGAGTCACGCGGGACGATAGATGACACAGCTAGTGCGAACTAGTGATGCTACCCCTAACTCAGACCGATCCGTAGTAGTCCTCATAAAAGTCACCTCCATAGCCTGGAAGCTCAACATGTTCATCCGGAAACAGACGATCTCGCGGAGCTTGTGGACCATAGGGGCTAGGATGAGGCCTTGGACCAACAAACGGTGGCCTGCGGGGACCGCGAGGTGGGGTGATGCCTCCTACATCACGCCAAACCATCACGTCTGGCAGAGCAGATCTCACAGGATAGAGATCGCGCATATCTGAATATCCAGCTTGCACCGCCGGTGCGAACCGAGTCAAAGTGGCCCAGTGGTCGGCACGGGTATTGAAGAGCTCTAACCTTAAGGCCCGATTTTCACGGTCCTTATCCTCGAGCATCTCAGCAGTGGTGCGAGTCCGTGAATCCTCCTGAGTGGAGTCAGCATAGATAGCTTGGAGATATCCTTGTGCCCCCGGAAGTGATCCTGGCATATACCGGAAGTCAGAGTCCCGAAATAAACCAGATCTGACTCGCATAATGGTCATCATAGAGTAGGCGGCATCCTGCACAGCCATCTCGATAGTAACCCCGAGTCCATAGGAGCAGTGAAGAGGCTCAGTGGATCCAGGATAAGATGGAAATATCCTGACAGTGCAGAGATACTGGCTTTGATTAAAGTCTCGGAATTGCTCTTCGACCGTGTACTCAGGATACCAGCGGTATCCAGCCTCAGTCATTACCCTGACCAACTTAGCAGTATGGCCGGGTACATCTAGGCATCGAGTTAGGCGAACCACTTGATTGAGGTCGCGAGTGGCCATCCGAAAGCATAATCATAATGCAAAGGCATTAGAATTTCTAGCAAAATTTCGGCAGCATAACAGCTGTAAATGCTCAAAAAGGATATTGAGACATTTGACAAAGGATTTCGTACACACTCAACATCATCATATCAAGTTCTGGAACCATTCCAACAACATAATGTGGTAGTAGAACTGAACTAGGCTGGTAACCATCAAACTTATAAGGTACTACTGATTAGTAACTCGTGATCCTGATAGAGAGAACAGATCCTAATTCCTTAACCCCCGGTGGAAGAATGGACTGACTCAGATCAGAAAGTCACAAGGTATAAGGAGTAAAAAGAGCCTTACGTTCCAACCCACAAACAATTCCCCTACATATAACTAAGAATTTCTAGACTCAACATCGACCAGTTTGGCTTGGAGAACCTACAGGCAGTCCGGCTCTGATGCCAACGCTGTCAGGACCCCGACTCGATGTCACATCGATCTAGCTGGTAACACCTCATATCACTTTGCGGCCTCACGCACGGTATCCCCACGGGTGTCGTCTTACCTTTTCCCGGGACCGTTTGCGCCTTTTGGCTCACGTATATGATAGTGTCGCTAGCATCCATATGATAAAGAGCCCGGGCTGACATGACTAGTCGTAAACCCAAAGTGGCACAGACTTACAGGGACAGGCATCCATGACCCAGCTTCGAACGTGTCGGTCATCAGCAAGTGGGTCCGGGCTGTAGCACTGGGCTAGCAGGACTCCGGTAAACCGGGCTGTAGCGGGCTAACAGGACTCCGGTACTCAAAGCGTGACATTTCCCCGAAGGGACAGACACAGGAACGAAGAAGGACACATGCCGGCCAGCCTAAGTGTTCCAGAGCAGTAGCAAGCTACCATGGCTCAGCGGTAACACTAGGAGACATTTCCCGGTAAGAGAGGCTACTAAAGATAAACAACTAGATAGTCAGATCCCACACATACCAAGCATTTCAATCATACACACAATATGCTCGATATGTGCAAATACAACGAAGCATCACAACATGACTCTACGACACAAGTACTTTATTTAAGGCTCAGGGAGCCATACATATCATACACACAAAGGTACGGGTCTCACGACCCAACATACAAGTCATACAGTCATACAAGCCAACAGCGGAAGTACTTTGTCTGGGTACAGACAACTAGTAAAATAAAAGAGGCTTGGAAGCCTAACTATACTACGTGGTCCATCACAAGCTCAGGGTCACCACCTGGGTCTTTAGCCTACTCGTTGATGTCAACGTCTACATAGAACCCATCAGAAGGGGTTGCAGCGTCTTCTGTAAAATGTAGATTATAGCAACATGAGTACAAAGGTACTCAGCAAGACTTACATCAGATCCTACATACATGCATAGTATCAAGAAGGGTTGGTGGAGTTATTGCAGCAAGCCAGCTTTGACTCTTGGCTAGACTATCCTACGATACTCCATTTGAAACAGTTTTGCGCACACGAGTCCACTACTCACCACTTCAATACACTACCGAGGATCCACCTCCGTCTTCCTACGGAAGAGCCATCCTCGGCACTCACACTTATCTTGAAGCTTTTAATAGTTTCCATTTACTTGTCTATGAACTGTATAGGCAACCAAGTAGTCCTTTACCGCGGACGCGGCTATTCGAATAGATCATGTTAACCCTGCAGGGGGTACTTCTTCATACACGCTCTCACCACTTACCGTCGTTTACACGACATGTACTCGGCAACCTTCAAGCGGAAGCCCAACGTGGGTGTCGGCCACGACCTACCTAATCACCTAAGTCTCCAGTCCAGGTTTATCGCCTATTCAGGTTCCATCCGCAGGGAGTCCGGCCGAGGTTTCCCATACGGCCCCGAACGATGTGAACAGGGTTCCCGAGATACCTAACGGGTATTCGGTACACCCGGCCACGTACCTACCGCATCACAGCCCACCCCTACGGTCAGCGCTGTCCACGGCCTCCAGTAGGCTACAAACACCAGAAACTACTTGCAACTCCTGGACGGAGAACTAGGGTGAATAAGAAGTCGAGAGGGTCCATTGGTTTCGGGCCCAATGCATGGTAGTAGCTGATTCTTAAATCACACATACAGATCTCAGTGCTTAAGGTCGGCTTCAATGAAACAACCCACCATGTACTCCTACATGGCCTCTCATCGATACCTTTACCAAATCGTGTTCACCACACCACTCTCATTACCGACATAATCATTTCACTCTAGCCCATCACCCAGATGAACCAGACCTGACACGACTCTAAGCATAGCAGGCATAGCAAGGTAGGAACAACACATACATATGGCTCAAACAACTCCTACACATGCTAGTGGGTTTCATCTAGTTACTGTGGCAATGACAGGTCATGCAGAGGAAATGGGTTCAACTACCGTAGCACACAGCAGTTTGAATCGCGTTGTCTTAATGCAGTAAAAGAGAGCAGGAGCGAGAACATGGGATTGTATCGATATGATCAAATGGTTGGTTGCTTGCCTGATGGTTCGTTGCACGGATACGGTTCTTCGTTAGGGTAGTCACGGTACTCCTCGGGGACAGATCCTGTCGCAAAGGATAACGATACACAGGCATCACCAAACAATGTGCAACAATATGATGCATGCATGAAACATGGCAACATGAGTGTGTTGGGCTAATGCAACTAAAGCCAGAAGGGTTTGAACAAATTTGAATCAAAGATTCAAATTTCAAATTCAAATATGGCCTTTTAAAGTGCTTTTCCTTGTTCTGATTAAAACATCAATTTAACTTGTTTGATCATGCATGAAAATAGTACAGATGGATAGATTGGATTTTTCTGATCATTTTTCATATATAATTTGTCCAATTTGGAGTTACAGAATAAAAGTTATGAATTTTTGAAGTTTAATTAATATTCTGGAATTTCCTGATTTAATTTAAATCCAGAAATATCATTTACTGCGTCAGCCTGACGTCACAGTGACATCAGCAGGTCAACAGAGCTGGCTCGGGTCAAACCTGACGTGTGGGGTCCACACGTCAGTGACACAGGGGCTAATCCCGTGTTGACCCGGGCTGGTTAGCTTTGACTAAGCCCTGGGGCCCACTTGTCAGCGTCAGTAGGTGGTGGGTTAGTGGCTAATTAACTAGGCCACGTCAGCTCGCCGGAGTTCTGGCCGGCGGCGACCATCAGTGCGGCGGCGATAGTGGTTTTGGTCGTTTCGGCCACCAAATGAACCGCGGAGGCCACCGGAGTGAAGCTGAGGACGACCCGCGGCTCTTGGCGGAGTCCGTTGGGGTCGGGGTGGCCGGAGTCGACGGCGGCGAGCTCGGCTGCGGCGGCCGGGGTTCGGTCGTGCACGGGAACGGTGTTGCAGGGCGTTAGGGGGGGTGTTGGAGCGTGCTACGTGCTCCTAGTGAGATGTGGAGCACGATGGTGTGCTCGGTTGGGCGCTACGGCGACCGTGGCCACGACGGCGACATCGCCGGCGGCGTGAAGCTTTCGGCCGCGGTGGGGCTAGGGCCTAGGGGTCGGGAGAGAGCAGGGGAGAAGGGGGAAACGCTCCGGGGGCTCACCGCGGTTGCAGTGGGCGTCGAAGCGGGCTCGGGGACGCGTCGGAGACGACGAATTTGACGGCGACGATGATCGGAGCCCGAAGAGGGGAACGGCGACGTGGCGGCGATGCAGGGCTTCCGGGGACCCGTGGAGCGGTGGGGAGGAAGAGGGAGTCGAGGCGGAGCTTCTGAGCTTGTCGGGGGAGCGAGGGGTGGTCGGAGGCAGTGGCTAAGGCGAACGGCGGCGACGGTGAGCTTCGGCCGTGAGAGAGAGAGAGCGAGGGAGAGCCGGGGGAGAGTGAATGGGGTGTCGGCGAGGTCGGGGCGACGACCAGAAGACGATCCACGCGGCGCAACGGCGACCAGGGCGATGCAGAGAGGCTGGGTGGTGCGTGGCGAGCTCGGGCGCGCCATGCTCACCTCCCTGCCTGCTCTGGCGAGGGGAAGCAGCTGGCTGGCACGGGCCAGCACAGTGCTGGGCCGGCTGGGCTGGGCCGCACAGGGAGGAGCCCAGGTAAGCTTCTCCCTTTATTTATTTTCTGTTTTCTGTTTTTATTTAATATATCTGCAACTTGTTGAATTAAATAAAATACCTAGGCAACTCCAAAAATCACCAAACTACTCCTGGTCCATAGTTGGATTATTTCCAACATGAAACATTTTAGTTTGGAGATATTTGAGCATTTAAATATTTTATATTATTTTAAATGCCCAAATTCAAATAACTATGATTTAAATCAAAAACCCTAGGATGGCCTAGGAAAATGTGCACCACTTTTGGCAGAGGTTCTGAACCAAGGCAAAAATGATGGGCATTTTAGAAGGGCATTTCAGGTTCATTGAAAAATTATTTTAGTAACCCTAGTTGGTTTCAGAGGGGACTGGGGGTTCTGTCATCCCCATTTCAAGTTTCTGATGAAAGAGTAAACATGATGCAACACTCTAATGCATGACTAGCTAGGGTGTGACATCATTTTGGTAAATCCTCAAGAGGTGGTGACTTGAGATCAGATCCCTCATCCCATGATTACAAGAAGAGACTCTGCCATAAATGCAAAAAACCTGGACACTACATTCAAGATTGTCCTTAGTGGGAAAAGGAATCAAAGAAGAAGAAGAAGAAGAAGAAATACAAGGATTACAGTTCTGATGATTCAAAGAAGAAGAAGAAATCTTCAAAGTCCTCATCATCAAGACCCTCAAGGTCCTCATCTCACATGAAGAGCTGCTCCAAGAAGGCTCGAGAATTCATTGGCAAGGAAATGGATTCTGAGGCTGAATCTGAGGAAAATGAGGAAGAGGAGGAATCTGAGGAGTCAGACTCTGGTGTGGCGAGCCTAGCCCTCGCTACCACGTTGGTAAGCAAGTCCATCTTAAACTCTGAAGAAAAGGACCTCCCCAACACTATGATGACGGCGATGAGACTACGCTCCCACCTATTGCTTCATGGCAAAAGGCTCAAAGGTACTCAAATATCCCTCATATGAATCTAGTGAGAATGAATCTGATGAAAACCTCAAACCCAGCTATTCTAAACTTGCTAAGATTGCTGTGAAACTGCAAAAGGCTCTTGAAAAGGTTCAAAATATGCTAGATAAAAGCGATGATATGTTAGGCGAGGAAATGGATCGCACTAAAATCTTGACTGAAAATCTTCAGAGACTTCAGTCCAAGTTTGACAATCTTCAAGCTCATCATAACACTCTCCTATCTAATCATGAGAAGCTTTCTTATGAATTTCTTCAAAGAAAGCAAGATCTTGAGAAGCTAAGAGTGAGTTATGAAGATCTTCAAAAGGAGCGTGATTCATTACTTGCTCAATAGATTAGCACCACTCAAGATGAATTTGTTCCTCCATGTTTGAAGTGCATTGAACGTGAAACTGCTAATTCTTCACTTGAATGCTCAAATACTACCATTGCTGCAAATTCTTCAACTGCCTCTACTATCACTAATTCCTCATCTGAGGACATTGCTAGTATCACTAATGATGCAGGGCTGAAGGAATTGTATATGACAGGCATGTACAAAAGCCTCAAGGGGCATCAGGCTCTGTGTGACGTGCTTAAAATGCAGATCCTCAACAAGAACCCTAGGAAAGAGGGTATTGCCTTTGAGAGGAAAATCAATGCTGATGGGACCTACTGGGAACCTGAGCAGTATCCAAAAACCTCATGGGTTGCTGCAAAGGGACCTTCAGTGGATCCATCTACTTTATCTGGCTTTACATGTGAATCTTCATATTCTTCTGATGAGTCCATTGACTCTAACTATAAACTGTTCAAAAATTAGAATGGTGAAGTACTTGCTAGATATGTTGGCACTAACTACAGGAACGGTCCTCCTATGAAGAAAATCTAGGTTCCCAAAAGGTGCCTTGAAAATCTTCAGGTGAATGTCATCATGACACCACCTGTGAAGAATAGGAACCCCAGATCAAATTCTTCATATGGACCAAATTCTTCATATGGATCCAAGTCCTCATACGGACCAAACTCCTCTCATGGATCAAATTCCTCAAAAGGATCAAAGTCCTCATATGAACATCATCGTGCTAACCCGTCTGTTTCACAGGGAAGATCTAAGGATAAAATGGATATGTGCATTATTCATCAAATCATTATGTCCATAAGTCCTCGAAGAATTTCTCTGCTTACTCTTATGCTTATCCTAACCCCTCTTATGTGAAATGAAGTGGATTGGCGTCTATGCCACCTTTCTTTTATGGAGCTCGCAGAATGATGAACTCTTTGCCACCCCTTCAGATGTGGGTGGTGAAGAAAAAGAACTAATCTCTTATGCAGGGCCAGGTCTCCAGATGAACTTAATCGTCTGAAGAATTTGCTGGAGACCTGAATATGCTTGAACGGAAGCAAGCTATTCATGAAGAAATGAATTTTCATTTCTCACGTCCTCATACTGTTTTATCTGTTCTATTGTCTGATGAAATTGATACCATATTCTTCACTGATGAAGTCTATGAGTTCGTAAGTTGCACTAATTCATCTGTAGGATGATCAACCCAAAGGCACTGAGTGGGTCCTCGATAGTGGATGTACAAATCACATGACTGGTGACAGGAGCTTATTGATGGACTCTACTTTATCTCCATCACATCTGAAGCATATCACCTATGCTGACAAAGGCAAAAGCTACGTATTGGGTCTAGGTAAGGTTGCAATCTCAAAGGATCGACACATGGACAAAGTCATGCTTGTCGATTTTTCACAACCCTAGTCAGTGCATGCATTAGAGTGTTTGCATCATGTTTAAATTTCACTTAAACTTGAAATGGGGATGTTCAAACCCTAGCACCAAATGGAACTCAACTAGGTTCAATCCAAAATCTCTTTCAAAGAACCCAAAATGCCCTTTGAAAATGTTCATGATTTCTGATAAGGGTGAAAACCTCTGCCAAAAATGATGAATATATTTCCAGGACATTCTGGATCTTTGAATTAACTCATATCGTATTTGAATTGGAGCATTTAAATCCTATAAATATTTTTAAATGCTCTAATAATTCTGAAACTAGTTTTGGGTTGTTGGAAATAATCCAAACACTGCCCACCATTATTTTCAGGATTTTACAAAATGGATTGTATTTTTACTAATTCAAAACAGAAAAACAAAAATAGAAAACAAAAACAGAAAGAAGTAGAAAGGATAGAAACTTACCTGGCGCGCTTATCTGGCCTGTCTTTGTAGCTGGCCCAGCCCACCAGGCCGAAGTGGCGTCTTCAACCTCTGCCAGTAGGCAGAGGCGTGTCGCCCGCGCACGCACCGGACGCCACCTCCTGCTTCCTCCCCCTGGTCCTTCTCGCGACGCCAGGAGACGTCCCCGACCTCCCCTGCCTCTCCCCTCGCTGTCTAGCTCTCTCTCCCCTCCTCTGGTTCTCTCCCCCTCGCTGTTCCCCCACCTCAACGAACCGCGCCGCCGCCACCGACGAGCTCCACCACGGCCGCAGCCACTCCCTCGCTCCCTCTCCGCGTCCCCGAGCTCCGCCACGACCTCGTGGAGCAAGACACCCGACGCACGCAACCAGAAGAGGCCCCAGTCGACCGGAGCGTCGTTGTCTTCACCTCTGGCGCCCGGAGATCGACTCCGTCGATTCGCCTCGTTCAGAGCGTCCCCAAGTCTGCAGATCTGCTCTGCGTGTCCACTGTGAGCCACCGCGTTGACTTCCCCTTCTCCCCTGTCCTCCCGTGCCCTCTAGCTCCCTTGCTGCACGAGCCAAAGCTCGGCTCCGCCATTGCCGCAGCACGCATGCTCCCCGTGCTCCGTTCGCTGCCGTCGTGCAACGGGCGCGCCCTAGAGCACCCCTGGCGCTACCGTGCAACACAGGCAGCTCGATAGCGAGCCCTGGCGCAGCACCCGCACACCACCGAGCTCCGCCGCCGCATATGCTCGCCTTCGCCACTGCTACACGCCGTCCCCGGCATCCCCACGACCACCACTGGGTGCCCCGCACCACGGGCTCTCCAACGCACCTAACCGCGCGACCAGCTATGGCCGGAAACAGCCGGCCGGCAATCGTCGCCGCGTTAGGTCATCGCAGGCGTAACCACGCCGACGTGGCATGGCCATTAGGGGCTAATCCTACTGATTAGCCGCCCTTCAGCCACTGATAGTGGGCCCTGCGGCGGGTCAAATCCTAGTCAACACGGGATTAACTCCCAGTTAGCAGTGAGTCAATGACATGTGGGACCCGGTCATCAGGTTTGACCTGGTCAGCCATAGTTGACCTGCTGACGCAGTGCTGATGCAGTAATGCCATTTTCTGGATTTATTCTTATTCAGGAAATTTAGAAAAGGTACTAAACTTCTAAAAATCATAGAAAATTATCTATAACTCCAAATAAGATAAATTATATATGAAAAATTATCAGAAAAATCCAATCTATCCTTCTGTACCATTTTCATGCATGTTTGAGCAAGTTAACCTCACTGTTTAGGATGAAACATGATTAGGGCAAATTTCATAATAGGTTTGGAGTTGGAATTTGATATAGTTTTGAATTCCACTTCAATTAAAATGACTTCCTGTTGCATTAGCCCAAATCATAGCATATTGCCATGTCATGATCATGCATCATATTGTTGCATTGCATTGATTGTATTTCTTCCTTGTTTGCCAGTAATTGCCCCCTCTCAGTAGACGAAGTTTCCGACGACGTGATCGCTGACACCGATGAAGAGCTATACTATCTTCAGAAGTGCCAGGCAAGCAAAAAACCCTTGTTCATTCCGATACAATCCCACTCTCTCGCTCCTGCTCTCTTTTACTGCATTAGGACAACAACGATTCAACTGTTACATGTTGCGGTAGTTGAACCCCTTTCCTCTGCATGACCTGTCATTGCCACAGTAAATAGATGAAACCCACTAGCATGAGTAGAAATTGTTTGAGCCCTGATGTGCCTACTCATTCATGCTTGTTTGTCATGCCTGCTACTGCTTAGAGTTGAGTCAGGTCTGATTCATCGGGAATGAATTGGAACGTGGTGAACATGTCCTACCGTTGAGGGCTAAGTGTGTGAACACGATTTGGTAAAGGTAGCGGTGAGAGGCCATGTAGGAGTACATGGTGGGTTGTCTCATTGCAGCCGTCCTCAGGAACTGAGTCTGTGTTTGTGATCCATGAACAATTACTACCACACATTGGGTTCTGGTAACTCGACCCCTCTCGACTTATTAATCAACCTGATCTCTGTCCAGGAGTTGCAACTAGTTTCTGGTGTTTGTAGGTAGTGTTAGTAGTCTACCAAGTGGCACCCGGTATAGGTGGGCTTGGGACAGACTACGCACAGTGGCCCAGTGTACCAAGTGGCACCCGGATGGTGGGCTTGAGAACCCTTTACACTTCGTTTGGGGCCGTGAGCGACACCCCAGCCGGATCTCCTTGCGGATGGAACCCGAATAGGCGATAAACCTGGACTAGAGACTTGTTGGTTAGTCAGGTCGTGGCCGACTCCCTCGCTAGGCTTCCGCTTGAAGGTTGCCGAGATACACGACGTGTACATGGTGGTAAGTGGCGAGAGCATGTGTGAAGAAGTACACCCCTGCAGGGTTATCATTATCTATTCGAGTAGCCGGATTCCTCGGATATGGAAACTTGGACCCCTTGCATAGTTCATAGACAAGTGAAAGTGGATACTCTAAAATGCGCAAGATAAGCGTGAGTGCTATGGATGGCGTTCTCGTAGGGAGACG
Organism: Triticum aestivum; assembly: GCF_018294505.1. Classification (NCBI taxonomy): domain Eukaryota; kingdom Viridiplantae; phylum Streptophyta; class Magnoliopsida; order Poales; family Poaceae; genus Triticum; species Triticum aestivum. The sequence continues at coordinate 361,061,929 of NC_057803.1, forward strand.
GGAGCGGATCCATAGTGGAGTATTGATATGCTGAATATGTGGACTCATGTGCGCGACCTCAAAAGAGTTACTTGCAGTCGTAGTTCAGGATAGACACCGAGTGAAAGCTGGCTTGCTGCAGTTAAACTCCACCATCCCTTCGTTGATAATGATGCATATGTAGTTAGTTCTGATGTAAGTCTTGCTGAGTACATTTGTACTCACGTTTGCTTAATTTATGTTTTTTGCAGAGAGACTTCAGTCTCGCTAGTAGTTCCGCGTGGACTTCGACGTTTAGCTTGTTACCTCAGCTACGATCTTGTACCTTGGGAGGGTCTTGTAGATAGTCAGGCTTCTGAGCCTTCTTCATTTGTAGTTGTCTGTAATCAGACAAGTTAAGCTTCCGCATGTGCTTTGACTTGTATGCTCTGAATGTTGGGTCATGAGACCCATGTTTGTAATATCTCGCTCCTCGGAGTCTAATGAATAAATACTTGAGTCGTAGAGTTATGTTGTGATGCCATGTTGTATTTACACATATCGAGCATATTGTGTGCATGATTGAAATGCTTGGTATGTGTGGGATCCGACAACCTAGTTGTTTATCCTTGGTAGCCTCTCTTATGGGGAAATGTAGTCTTGTGCTTCCATGAGCCATAGTAGTCCGCTACAGCCTGGTTCACCGGAGTCCTGCTAGCCCAGCACAACTGCTCCGAAGCACTTGACTGGCTGGCATGTGATTCACTTTGTTCCTGTGTCTGTCCCTTCGGGGAAATGTCACGCGGTGACATCCGGAGTCATGCCTAGCATGCTACAGCCCGGGTTCCCGGAGTCCTGTTAGCCTAGTGCTATAGCCCGGATTCACACACTGCTGACCGACATGCTCGATGTTGATTCATGTATGCTTGTTCCCGTAAGTTAGTGCCACTTTGGGTTCACGACTAGTCATGTCGGCCTGGGTTCTTTGTCATATGGATGCTAGCGACACTATCATATACATGAGCCAAAAGCCACAAATGGTCTCGGCCATGGTAAGGCGACACCCGTGGGAATACCGTGCGTGAGGGCGCAAAGTGATATGAGGTGTTACAGGCTAGATCAGTGTGACTTAGAATCGGGGTCCTGAAAACCTCTACCAAAAATGATGAATATATTTCCAGGACATTCTGGATCTTTGAATTAACTCATATCGTATTTGAATTGGAGCATTTAAATCCTATAAATATTTTTAAATGCTCTAATAATTCTGAAACTAGTTTTGGGTTGTTGGAAATAATCCAAACACTGCCCAACATTATTTTTAGGATTTTACAAAATGGATTGTATTTTTACTAATTCAAAACAGAAAAACAAAAATAGAAAACAAAAACAGAAAGAAGTAGAAATGATAGAAACTTACTTGGCGCGCTTACCTGGCCCGTCTCTGTAGCTAGCCCAGCCCACCAGGCCGAAGCGGCATCTTCAACCTCTGCCAGTAGGCAGAGGCGTGTCGCCCGCGCACGCACCAGACGCCACCTCCTGCTTCCTCCCCCTGGTCCTTCTCGCGACGCCAGGAGACGTCCCCGACCTCCCCTGCCTCTCCCCTCACATTCTAGCTCTCTCTCCCCTCCTCTGGTTCTCTCCCCCTCGTTGTTCCCCCGCCTCAACGAACGGCGCCGCCGCCACCGACGAGCTCCACCACGGCCGCAGCCACTCCCTCGCTCCCTCTCCGCGTCCCCGAGCTCCGCCACGACCCCGTGGAGCAAGACACCCGATGCACGCGACCAGAAGAGGCCCCAGTCGACCGGAGCGTCGTTGTCTTCACCTCCGGTGCTCGGAGATCGACTCCGTCAATTCGCCTCGTTCAGAGCGTCCCCAAGTCTGCTGATCTGCTATGCGTGTCCACTGTGAGCCACCGCGTTGACTTCCCCTTCTCTCCTGTCCTCCCGTGCCCTCTAGCTCCCTTGCCGCATGAGCTGAAGCTCGGCTCCGCCATTGCCGCAGCACGCATGCTCCCCGTGTTCCGTTCGCTGCCGTCGTGCAACGGGCGCGCCCTAGAGCACCCCTGGCGCTGCCGTGCAGCACAGGCATCTCGGTAGCGAGCCCTGGCGCAGCACCCGCACACCACCGAGCTCCGCCGCCGCATATGCTCGCCTCCGCCACCGCTACACGCCGTCCCCGGCATCCCCACGACCACCACTGGGTGCCCCGCACCACGGGCTCTCCAACGCACCTAACCGCGCGACCAGCCATGGCCGGAAACGGCCGGCCGGCAATCGTCGCCGCGTCGGGTCACCGCCGACGTAACCATGCCGACGTGGCACAGCCATTAGGGGCTAATCCTACTGATTAGTCGCCCTTCAGCCACTAACAGTGGGGCCCGCAACGGGTCAAATCCCAGTCAACACGGGATTAACTCCCAGTTAGCAGTGAGTCAATGACATGTGGGACCCGGTCGTTAGGTTTGACCTGGTTAGCCACAGTTGACCTGCTGACACAGTGCTGACGCAGTAAATACATTTTCTAGATTTATTCTTATTCTGGAAATTCAGAAAAGGTACTAAACTTCTAAAAATCATAGAAAATTATCTATAACTCCAAATAAGATAAATTATATATGAAAAATTATCAGAAAAATCCAATCTATCCTTCTGTACCATTTTCATGCATGTTTGAGCAAGTTAACCTCACTGTTTAGGATGAAACATGATTAGGGCAAATTTCATAATAGGTTTGGAGTTGGAATTTGATATAGTTTTGAATTCCACTTCAATTAAAATGACTTTCTGTTGCATTAGCCCAAATCACAACATATTGCCATGTCATGATCATGCATCATATTGTTGCATTGCATTGATTGTATTTCTTCCTTGTTTGCCGGTAATTGCCCCCTCTCAGTAAACGATGTTTCCGACGACGTGATCGATGACACCGATGAAGATCTATACTATCTTCGGAAGTGCCAGGCAAGCAAAACCCCGTTGTTCATTCCGATACAATCCCACTCTCTTGCTCCTGCTCTCTTTTACTGCATTAGGACAACAACGATTCAACTGTTACATGTTGCAGTAGTTGAACCCCTTTCCTCTGCATGACCTATCATTGCCACTGTAAATAGATGAAACCCACTAGCATGAGTAGGAATTGTTTGAGCCCTGATGTGCCTACTCATTCATGCTTGTTTGTCATGCCTGCTACTGCTTAGAGTTGAGTCAGGCCTGATTCATCGGGAATGAATTGGAACATGGTGAACATGTCCTATCGTTGAGGGCTAAGTGTGTGAACACGATTTGGTAAAGGTAGAGGTGAGAGGCCATGTAGGAGTACATGGTGGGTTGTCTCATTGCAGCCGTCCTCAGGAACTGAGTTCTGTGTTTGTGATCCATGAACAGTTACTTCCACACATTGGGTTCCGGTACCTCGACCCCTCTCGACTTATTAATTAACCTGCTCTGTGTCCAGGAGTTGCAACTAGTTTCTGGTGTTTGTAGGTAGTGTTAGTAGTCTACCAAGTGGCACCCGGTATAGGTGGGCTTGGGACAGACTAGGCACAGTGGTCCGGTGTACCAAGTGGCACCCGGATGGTGGGCTTGGGAACCCTTTACACATCGTTTGGGGCCGGGAGCGATACCCCAGCCGGATCTCCTTGCGGATGGAACCCGAATAGGCGATAAAACTGGACTAGAGACTTGTTGGTTAGTTAGGTCGTGGCCGACTCCCTCGCCAGGCTTCCGCTTGAAGGTTGCCGAGATACACGACGTGTACATGGTGGTAAGTGGCGAGAGCGTGTGTGAAGAAGTACACCCCTGCAGGGTTATCATTATCTATTCGAGTAGCCGGATTCCTCGGATATGGAAACTTGGACCCCTTGCATAGTTCATAGACAAGTGAAAGTGGATACTCTAAAATGCACAACATAAGCGTGAGTGCTATGGATGGCGTTCTCGTAGGGAGACGGGAGCAGATCCATAGTGGAGTATTGATATGGTGAACATGTGGACTCGTGTGCGCCACCTCAAAAGAGTTACTTGCTATCGTAGTTCAGGATAGCCACCGAGTGAAAGCTGGCTTGCTGCAGTTAAACTCCACCATCCCTTCGTTGATAATGATGCATATGTAGTTAGTTTTATGTAAGTCTTGCTGAGTACATTTGTACTCATGTTTGCTTAATTTATGTTTTTTGCAGAGAGACTTCAGTCTTGCTAGTAGTTCTGCGTGGACTTCGACGTTTAGCTTGTTACCTCAGCTACGATCTTGTACCTTGGGAGGGTCTTGTAGATAGTCAGGCTTTTGATCCTTCTTCATTTGTAGTTGTCTATAGTCAGACCAGTTAAGCTTCCACATGTGCTTTGACTTGTATGCTCTGAATGTTGGGTCATGAGACCCATGTTTGTAATATCTCGCTCCTCGGAGCCTAATGAATAAATACTTGAGTCATAGAGTTATGTTGTGATGCCATGTTGTATTTACACATATCGAGCATATTGTGTGTATGATTGAAATGCTTGGTATGTGTGGGATTCGACAACCTAGTTGTTTATCCTTGGTAGCCTCTCTTATGGGGAAATGTAGTCTTGTGCTTCCATGAGCCATAGTAGTCCACTACAGCACGGTTCACCGGAGTCCTGCTAGCCCAGCACTACTGCTTCGAAGCACTTGACTGGCCGGCATGTGATTCACTTTGTTCTTGTGTCTGTCCCTTCGGGGAAATGTCACGCGGTGACATCCGGAGTCCTGCCTAGCCTGCTACAGGCCGGGTTCCCAGAGTCCTGTTAGCCCGGTGCTACAGCCCAGATTCACACGCTGCTGACCGACATGCTCGATGTTGATTCATGTATGCATGTTCCCGTAAGTTAGTGCCACTTTGGGTTCACGACTAGTCATGTCGGCCCAGGTTCTCTATCATATGGATGCTAGCGACACTATCATATACGTGAGCCAAAAGGCACAAACGGTTCCGGGCCATGGTAAGGCGACACCCGTGGGAATACCGTGCGTGAGGCCGCAAAGTGATATGAGGTGTTATAGGCTAGATCGGTGTGGTCCTGACACGAGTCCTTAGGGTTCAACCTCATGTGTGTCTCAATGCTTTGTGATCTTGATATGGTGGTTGTCTTTGGCAAGTATCGTTGTGTTGTGATCATGGAAACTGACAATTCCAAAGTCTTTGAAGGCTTTAGAGAGGAGATTTGTATATTGTTGATTTCTCTATAGTACCACAACCTGCTACATGTCTTCTTGCAAAAGCTTCAGAAGGCTGGCTATGGCATCGACGACTTGGTCATGCTGGCATGAGGAATCTGCACACGCTCGCGAAGAAGAAGCATGTCATTGGCATTGAAAATGTCAAATTCCTCAAGGATCACTTATGCGGAGCCTGTGAAGCTGGAAAGATGACCAAGGCCAAGCATCCGACAAAGACTATCATGACTACTACTCGACCATTTGAATTGCTTCACATGGATATCTTTGGCCCTACTAACTATGCCACATTTACCAATGCTGCATCTTTATATGGCTTTGTCATTGTTGATGATTACTCAACTGAAGTGCAGGAAGTCTTCAAACGATTTTCCTCGAGGGCTTCAACTAACTTTGGTGTGAAGATCAAGCACATCAGGAGTGATAATGTAACTGAGTTCAAGAACACTGGCCTTGATGACTATCTTGATGAACTCGGTATTACTCATGAGTTATCTGCTCCTTATACTCCTCAGCAAAATGGCGTCGAGGAGCGCAAGAACATGACTCTTGTTGAGATGGCCCGCACTATGCTTGATGAGTACAAGACGCCTCATCGCTTCTGGCCTGAGGCAATTGATACTGCGTGCCACATCATCAACAGGGTATATCTTCACAACTTCTTCCAGAAGACAGCATATGAACTTCTCACTGACAAGAAACCCAATGTGAGTTATTTCAAAGTCTTTGGTGCTAAATGTTGGATTAGAGATCCTCAGCACAGTTCTAAATTTGCACCGAAAGCACTTGAAGGTTTTATGCTCGGTTATGGTAAGGACTCGCACACCTACAGAGTCTTCAACACCTGTCATCACAAGGTTGTTGAAACTGTAGATGTGCGGTTCGATGAGACTAATGGCTCGCAAAGAGAGCGCCTACCTCCTATGACAGATGAAATACATCCTGAGGAATTTATTATGCTCAAGGCTACAGAGGATGTCATTCCTACTGAAGAATCAGCTGAAGAAGTTATTCCAGAGCATGAAGAACATCATGCTAATGCACCTGAGGAAAATGGTGCTGAAGAAAATGCTGATCAAATTCCTCAACGACAACCCTCTCATCCTCGCATCGCAAATGAAGTGCAAATTGAGAAAATCGTCAGCGACATCAACATTCCAGGTCCTCTCACACACTCAAGAGCTTCACATTTATCTAACTTTTGTGGGCACTTTGCTTTCTTCTCTATCACAGAGCCCACTAAGGTAGATGAAGCATTTTTGGAGCCTGAGTGGATTCAAGCTATGCAAGAGGAATTACATCAACTCGATCTCAACAACGTCTAGGAATTGGTCAAACGTCCGGATCCTCGCAAGCACAATATCATCGGCGCAAAGTGGATCTATCACAACAAGCAAGATAAAAATGGCCTTGTGGTGAGAAATAAGGCACGGCTTGTAGCTCAAGGCTACACACAGGTTGAAGGAATTGATTTCGATGAAACTTTTGCACCTGTTGCTAGACTTGAAGCTATTCGCATATTACTTGCTTATGCTAACCATCATGATATCACTTTATATCAAATGGATGTGAAAAGTGCATTCCTCAATGGTAAGCTTGAGGAAGAAGTGTATGTTGCTCAACCCCCAGGTTTTGAAGATCCAAAGCATCCTGACAAAGTCTTCAGACTCAATAAGGCCCTCTATGGCCTCAAGCAGGCCCCACGGGCGTGGTATGATACTTTGAAGGAATTCCTCATGAAGAAAGGCTTCAAACCCGGTTCACTTGATCCAACTCTTTTCACTAAATCTTATGATGGTGAATTGTTTGTGTGCCAAATATATGTTGATGATATTATCTTTGGCTGTACTGACCAACGTTATACTGATGAATTTGCCTATATGATGAGTGAAGAATATCAAATGTCTATGATGGGAGAATTGAAATTCTTCTTAGGTCTTCAAATTCGTCAACAACGCAATGGCATATTCATATCTCAGGAGAAATACCTCAAGGATGTACTGAGGAAATTCGGCATGCAAGATTGCAAAGGAGTCAAAATCCCTATGCCCACAAATGGCCATCTATACACTGATGAAAATGGTATTGACTTCGATCAAAAGGTATACCGCTCCATGATTGGTTCTTTATTGTACCTATGTGCATCTAGGCCAGATATTATGCTTAGTGTTTGCATGTGTGCCCGATTTCAAGCTACACCGAAGGAATCACACCATAAAGCTGTGAAGCATATTCTTTGATATCTAGCTCACACACCAACACTTGGATTATGGTACCCCGAGGACTCGGCTTTTGATCTCATTGGATTTTCAGACTCTGACTATGCTGGTGATCGTGTGGATCGCAAGTCAACATCTGGCACATGCCATTTCCTCGGACAATCTTTGGTCTGTTGGTCCTCGAAGAAACAAAACCGCGTATCACTGTCTACTGCTGAAGCTGAGTACATTGCTGTTGGTTCTTGTTGTGCTCAACTACTATGGATGAAGCAAACTCTCAAGGACTACGGCGTCAATGTGAAGAATGTGCCACTCTACTGTGACAATGAGAGTGCCATCAAGATTGCTCATAACCTAGTTCAGCACTCGAAGACAAAGCATATTCAGATTCGTCATCATTTTCTTCGTGATCATGTGTTGAAGGGCGACATCTCCATTGAGCATGTGAAGACTGAAGAATAGCTAGCCGATATCTTCACTAAGCCCTTGGATGAGAAGAGATTTAGCAAGTTGCGGTGTGAGCTAAATATCCTAGAATCTTCGAATGTTCTTTGAAAAAAACACCCATCCTAACACTTATGCAAAATTGATGACTTAGATGTGCAACACATGAAGAAACGTTTTTCTTCAATCAATGAACACTAACATTCTAAGTGTGAAGAAATTAACAAAGAATTTGATTCTCAGAACCCTACGACAATTGTATGCGGTGTCTGAAATCATCATTCTTATACGGTGGGTCACGCCACCACAAAATGTTGAAAATCTTCAATTGAGCTTTTCCTCAGTTCTTTGAAATTCCTCAGTTGTTTTTCAACTTGCATTGTCTTCACCATTTCTGTCGTTTTTCTTCATTGGCTATATATATATATATATATATATATATATATATATATATATATATGAGTTTATGTCCTCTACATCATTCACTTATTGCTATTTCCTCAAGTTGCTTGTTCCGCTAAGTGAATATGATCGGACCCTTCCCCCTCTATGCTAAACTCAACCCAATCTATTCACAAATTCTTCATGTGCGTTCTATTTGAAACTCGTTCAAAATCTTCACTGTGTCCTTGTCAGCTGAAGAAATTGCGAACGGAACTTTAAAACCTATCTTATCTAAATTTTTGGCTTTGCCACTCAAACTGTTCCACATCCCACGACAACACTTATCCATTCACCCACGATCTCACATGATCTCCACTTCTCAGTATGTGGGTGACACATGTCAAGTGAATGAGTAGGGTCAGGGACACGTTTATCCAATTTCTTCAGGCGAACAGTTTTTTCACCATGGCTATAAATACCCCTTCCCTTCCTGACTTCACTTTTACTCCGCTCGTTCTCACTCCAGCTCAAGCTTCTCAAACCCTAGCGCCGCTGCTACTTCATCATCGTTGGTGAGGAAGAGCTTCACTGCCTCAACCTCATCGTCGTCGTACTCGCCGGCTGCGGATTTCTTCACTCCGCCGCCGTAGTTGTCTTCCTCTGCCAAGTTAGGGCGTGGAAGATCTGAACTGACGAACTTCACATCTACACCTCTCAGTTCATCGTGTACTTTGTCCAGGGTAATTAAAAGTTACTTTTACTGCCCTCTTTGATTCAAATGATAACTACAAAATCTTCAAAGGTGTTTATACTTCAAATTCATCACACACTGAACACCTCACATGTCATCTGTTCTTGATTCATTTCTCTAACCTATATTTTTCTTCAAGATTCCTCAAATGTGTGGATTTTCTATCTATACATCTCTGGAACCTAAGACAAAGAACGCTTAGTGAAATTCTTCAAGACTCATCTGTTCCAATTCCTCAAACTTGCTCCTTTTTGAAAAACCTCTGAGAACGCATATGACCTCTCCATATTCCTCGCAACTATACTCTGTTCACAGGTACTCATGTCAGCTGCTGAATCACTAGGTTCTCATCAACTTAACTCATTTGCAGTGTTCCTCGAAGAAAAGTTGCATACATCTTCAGAGAATACCATTGTTCAAATTCCTCATTTGAAGAAAATGGCTGATGGAAAGAAGCCACAGAAGGGAGGAAAGAGGCCTGAGGTCAATACTGCTTTTGAGATCCCTGATGACATATACAAGGACTATTGCACTCCTGATGAGGCCACTCATGGAAAGGAAACCAAGAATGAGCGCAAAGTGCGCATTCAAAGAATAGAGAGGAGATGGGCAAGAGAGTGGAGGGAGTACAGGTATGTTACTCCCAAGTACATGAAGAAATTCGCTCTCAATCCTCCATGCCCAAGACCTCCGTTGGCACCTGGCCAAGAAGCAGATCCCACCAGCCTCAAGCGCGGTAAGGATTATCCTAATGAATGGGCTAAGCGCCAGGCCAAGTTGGCCATACAAGCAAGAGAAGCAGTGAGGAAATTCAATGAAGACTCTGCTACTGCCACTGCCGAGGCCTCTGCAAGCAAGCCAAAGAAGGCCATGCCAAAGAAGCCTGCTCACAAGCCAAGTGCTTCACCAGCAATGCCCTCACGGCCAAGTTCCTCAGCAATGCCCTCACGACCAGATTCTTCAAAGCCCTCACGGCCAACTCCTCAAGATGCTCCCACTTCAAAATCCTCAGCTCCTCCACCAAAGTCCTCAGCTGCTCCGACCAAATCCTCAGCACCTGCGCATCTCACCACGTGCCAAAGGATGACGGGCATCTCTATTGCCTCAGGAGCATCTGCTAGTTCATCAGCACCACTGCATTCTTCAACTGGTCCCCCTCTGTTGAAGACCAAGGCAACTCCTGGATGAGGCTCTCGACCAAGTCCTCAAAAGAAGCAGGTCGCTTTTCAAGTGCCGTCAGATGAAGACGAAGCTGATGATGATGAACTTGCAGAAATCATCAGAGACAGGCAGGTCAAGGCCGCTAGAGCCAAGGGCACAAGTGTGCCTCTACTTTTGGATCCAAAGTTGATCCTTAAGTACATTGACCTATGGCACAAGGACCCAAATACTCCTATGCCTGATTTCAAGCTGACTCCTAGCCAAAGTCATATGTTGACTCACTTCATACAAGAAGAAAAATGGAAGTTTGAGAAGGCCATGTAGATCAAGAAAGCGCAGTACAAAAAGGAGCGCTACCTGAAGAAAAACGTTGTCTCTATGACAACTGAAGAACTCGTCAATATACAGTCTGAGATCAAGAAACTCAGTGATGAATTTGACGCATACCATGCTAATTGGCTGGGAGCCAGGGTTCATTTTGTGAGACTCGCTGACAACTTCACTTCAAATGTTGCAGCCCCAGCGCAACAGGAAATTCCTCAGGCTGAAGCATCTGCTCAGCCTATCGAAGAATATGCCAGCACCGCTGATGACAATCAGGTTACTGAAGAAAATGCTAATTACAGGGCTGATGACTGCATTCCAGCCGCTGAAGAAACTGCCAGGGCAACCACTAGTGTTGTGCCTGAAGAAAGTGAAGACGTCAGGGCAACTGCATCAGTTGCGCCTGAAGAAATTCAACCAAATTCCTCTGCTCCTCCTGCGCCTACACCAACTTCGATCCTTCCATCTACATCAGATGTGAAGAAGACCAAGGCTGCAGAGCGTGTAGTAGTGAAGAAAAGGAAGGCATCAACTTCATCAGATTCTTCAGCCCCGAAGAAAATGAAGCCGTTGACCAGCTCATTTGCCAACCCAATTGATGTTGTTCCTATCTCAACCATGCCATCAAACGACCTTGTTCCTTTTGATGAAGAATATGTGATTCCAAGTGAATCCGATGAAGAGAATCCTTCTGCTGCTTCATCAGAGCAGTTGGATGAAGAAATTGAAGTGGATGAAATCCCTTCAACCCCAATTATCTCATCGCCCATGCCTCAGTTCACTGCTGAAGAGGCCGGCGTTGAAGAAATGGATGAAGAAGTCGATGTGGACATTGGATGCACCACGCCAGTGCTGAATGATGACTTTTGGGAAAGTCAGCACCCCAACTCTCCTCTGTTCACACCTCTTCAACAAATTCCTCAGTCCCCAGTAACTACTGAAGTCCAAATGGGATCTGAAGAACCTCGTGCAACTCCGTCCATCCATGAAGAAATTCCAGCCACTAGTGCTGATGAACATGTAAATGAAGAATTGAAGTCCCAGGCTGCCACTGAAGAAGTACCTGAAATTCCTCAGCCTGTGGAACCTGAGATTGAGATCCCTGAGGTTGTGATGCAATTGACTGACACTCCTCACCCCAAGCCAAAGGATCCCTTCTCGAAGAAACAAAAATTCAAGGCTGATGACTTCTTTGGCGAGCATGTATTCTTCACTGACTACAATCCTTATGACTCTGCTCGTCTTAGGAGGAAGCGCTTCTGGACTGCCAGCCAGGCCAATTTCTATTCTTCGCTGCTTTTCAACAAGGACAAAATCTTCTACCATGAGCATATTCCTCATGTGGACATGGAATCATTGCCTTGTTTCACTCCTGTGCTCAGTGTGCTTCATGACGCAGGCCTCCTCAACTTTTGCTCTGACATTGTTGATTGCAATGAAGAGCTTATTCTTTAGTTCTACGCTACACTGCATATCACAGGTGATCCTGAAGATATCAACTCCTGGGTCTTGGACTGGATGACCGATAATACTCATTATAAGGCATCGGCCTCTGAGTTGCTTCATGCCCTGCCCATCAGTCCACCCAGTGAAGGAGCTCGCTGCCTGTACCAAGAACCTGAACTCACTGCTCATTACATGCAAGTGTTAATGAAGCCTCTGAAGCCCGGTCAAGCCCCAAGGACCAAATTCCTCGTAAAGGACTTACTCTATGTGCCCAGAACAGTCTATCGCATTCTGACGAGGACAATGAGTCCCATCAAAGGCCACGACTCATCTGATGAGGAAATAGTTGGCATCATGAAGAATCTACTATTCAACATCATTCATAGCATTCCAACCAATTATTATGATTTCTTCATGAGGACTCTGGCAAATGTTGCACTCTCTCCGTTTGAGTTGAAGCCTTATGCTCCTTGGATTATGAGATTCCTCAGAACAAGGTCTTCACTCAACTACAAGGCTGATTTTCAGAATCACCTCAGCTACTTGCCCCCGATTGAAGTCCTCAAGCAGACTTTTACTTCAACTGATGAAAAGGGCAAGACACCTCTTGTCATTGATGAAGGCATTCGTCCATTGGATGGTCAGTTTTGCAAAGCTGCATCTTACTCCACCAATGATGACTCTGCCACTCATGATTCTGCTGCCAATGCACCCAAGTCTACTCCTCAAGCCACAGCTCCACGTGTGATGACTGACCGTGAGATTCTTCTTAGTCTTCACCAGAGGGTGGATCGAAATCATAAATGGGTTAAGTGTCAGTTTGGTTCTATTCTTCACAACATGACTGCTACACATAATGCAGTGAAGAAAAACCATTACTACCTCCATGAAGTTTTCGGTCGCACCTGGGTTGTCTTATCTCATCTGTATGGTGAAGAAGATCCGAAGAAAATGGGTCTCAAGGAAGATTTTGACTGGTCTACACCTCCTCCAAAGAAATTCAAGAAGGTCAGAGTTCCTACCTTGGTGGCCAGTTCATATTCTTCATCCCGTGACACCGACGAGTATGAAGACTTGGACGACACAACGGCAGGCCCCACAGCGACAAACGACCCCAACAACGCTGGCGTTCCTCCATCAACTTGATATTCTTCAGGGGCATTAGTCCTCATTTTCAACCCTTTTGGTCATTCGATGACAAAGGGGGACAAATTTGAGTTAGTCTTCAAGCGGGTCTACTTTCATGGGCATTTTTTTCTAAGTTATGACTCTCGTTCTTTTGAAGACTTTGCTGGATCGAGTTGTAATCTTAAACTCTATGGTGGCATGATACTTTTGTTGTGCTTTCCTGCATGCTTATTCCTTATTAATGTTAATGCACACATGCTGGATTACATCAGTCACCATATTTCATCATGCATTTCAAATTCTTCATATTATATGTCAATGCGTGTATGAATTACAAGATATAGGTGGAGATCTCCATGATTCTACTCTTCAAGTGTGCTTTGCTTCAAAAGAAAATTCCTCACTATGCACATCTTCAGGGGGGTTCTTCTATATCTTGCAATCAAATTCCTCAATTCCAGTATTTACACTTCATATGTTTATCCCCGTTGAAAACTTAACCTATATTGTCATCAATCACCAAAAAGGGGGAGATTGTAAGTGCATCTAGTGCCCCTTAGTGATTTTGGTGTATTGAAGACTTATAGGTTAAGGGACTAATGTGTTTATGAGTGTTCACAGGTCTATAAGTCTATGAGGAGTTTGATATTTACAGAGAAAGTCGACCCCTAAAAATGAAGTTCTTCGACTGAAGACTTTTGGACTTTCTGAAGACTTTGAAAGTGAAGAAATTGGTGCAATCCTGAAGACTTGGTATTCATTCGAGGAACATGAAGCATGAAGACTTTTGTTTTCGCAGTTTCATTTTCTCTTTCTTGAGTCATAGGAAACACCGTACTGTTAAAGGGGGTCGAGGAAATACTAAGGAAAAATTTCCATGTGATGCTCAACTCAAATCCTACACCTACCAATCCCTTCGAGTGAAGCCATTGGAAATCTCATACAGTTCAGTCAATTTCTTCAGTGACAGAGACGAAGTTCTTCTGGTCTCTGAGGAATTTGTTCTGACTGAGGAGTTAGGAATTCGCCAGTGCGGATTGCCTACACAGTGAGGAACATGATAGCCCTGAGGAATTTGATACTCAAAATTCCGACCGTTGTTGTGCTATGCGCCAGCTGTCCCAAAATATCTACCCACCTAACGGTCATATCATTGAAGGGCATTTATGTCTTATCATGTCGGGCTGCTCCCTAGGCTATAAATAGCCGCCCCCTACAACCACTAGCTGGTTGGCTGCTCTGAGAGAAACTGACACTTGTCATTTGAGAGCATCCCATCCTCCGAGGACTTTGAGTGAAAATCATCAAGTGAGGAAAACCCAAACCCAAACACCTACAAACCCCAAGTGATTGAGCATCACTGAAGAGATTGATCCTGCGTGGATCCGACGCTTGTTACCTTTGAAGACTGTGCATCTTCCAGACGGTTAGGCGTCATGGTCTAGAGCATCCAAGAGGAAATTGTGGATCGCCGAGTGACCAAGTCTGTGAAGGTTTGGAAGTCACCTAAAGACTTACCATGAGTGATTGGGCGAGGTCTGTGTGACCTTAGCTCAAGGGGAATACGGTGAGGACTAAGTGTCCTGAGCTGCGTGTTCAGGACTGGGTGTCCGGGACTGTGTGTCCTCAAGTTTAAATACCTAGCCGCCCTAACCAGACGTACAACTGTCACAACAGTTGGAACTGGTCTACCAAATCATTGTCTTCACGAAGCTACCTGGTTACAGTTCCTCAACCCTTCCATTTCCTCATTTCTGTGTTGAGTGCTTGTTCATATCTGTTTGAAGACTTTGACTGGAGACTTTCTCTATTTCCTCAGTTCAATTTCTTCAGTCTGTTTGTCTTATCCTATGTTATCATGTGTTTACGCTTTCTGTACTCTGTACTTGTTTTCATTTCATCATGAAGACCATGCTCATGCACTATTATGTTTACTTCTGAGTACTTATTCCGGTGCAAGTAGTTCTTCACTCAGGAATTTCCTCACCCGCAAATTCCTCAGTGAAGAATTCATAAAAATCGCCTATTCACCCCCCCTCTAGTCGATATATGTCACAGCCCTAGAATTTGATTGCAAATAGTTGCACAAGCATCTTGCATCATGTTTAAATTCATGAAAGTTGAATTGGGGAAAGTGGAAAGCCTCAGAAATCATTTCAAAAAAAATGATCAACATTAAAAATTGCTTGAAATAAACCCAAGAAAATGTTCCTATTAAGCTATAAAAATATTGGCAAGAGGTAAAATTCAAACCAATATTTTTGGAGTCACAGAAATATTTATTTTGGGCATTTGAGTTAATCCAATAATTATTTGCATTGGATTTATATAGGTGATATATTAACTATATGTCCAATAATTCTGATAATTGTTGAGGGGCTTTGGAATAATCCATTTAGTCCGTGCAAAAATTGTCAGAAGCAGAAAAATTAGTTTGGTTCAAAAACCAAATTAAAACAAATGTCAGAAATAGAAAACAGAAACTATAATGAAGGAAAGAGAGAGAAAGTTTTTTACCTGGGCTTCTTACCTGGCCCAGCAGCCGGCCCAACTCCTGTTCAGGCCCACCCCACCAGGGGTAGCCTTGTCTTCCTCCTCTCGCCGGTAGCCAGAGGGGAAGCAGTGCACGGCGCCCGCGCACACCGGCACGCAGCTGCCTGCCTGGCTCCCCCTCGACGCTCATAGACGATGCCATGGAGACGCCCAAACCACCCCTCTCTCCTCTCCCTCACTCGCTGCTCTCTCTCCCCTTCCCTATATTGCTCTCTTCCCCACCACCGAGCGTGCCCATCACCGCCGCTCACCGTTGCCGCGCCCTGAGCCACCGCCTCGCCTCCCCGACGTATCCCTTATCGCCGCCACATTGTCCTGAAGCTCCGTGCCTACTCACGCAAGCTAGGGAACCCCACAACATCGCCAACATCGTCGTGTTCATCGTCGGGCGCTGGAGATCGTCGTCGCTGATTCGTCGTCCTCAGTGCATCCCCGAGCTCTCTAGTGACTCCTTCGGATCTGCTGTGAGCCACTGCGTCGATCCCCCCCTCTCCCTTGGCTCGTTTCCTTCCTCTAACGCCAATGCCCATCGGAGCCAAGAGCTCTTCGCCGCCGTTCATGTCGTCGACGTGGCCACTATCACCTAGGGTCGCGACCAAGCACACCACCGTGCTCAGTGCAATGCCAGGACCCCAAAACTGTCACCTGTTGCTTCTGTCATGCACTGAAGCACCAGAACCGCCAACTTCCGAGCTTCGGCCGCCGCCTTTGAGCTCTCCGCGGTCGTCTTCGGCCACCCCAGCTCCCGCCGTCTGCTCCATCAGCTGCACGCGGGTAGCAGCTCTTTGTAGAGCCTCCGCATGCCCAAAACCATCGCATGTGGGCGATTTCCGAAGCCCTCCGCCGTCTCTGGCCTCGCCGGCGACGAGCCGCGGGTCAACTCCGGTGGGGTTGACCCCGGTTTGACTAGGGTTTGACCCCCCTGAGTCTATGACATGTGGGCCTAGGCCTGCTGACACTTTTAGTTAAGTTAGTCTAACCACTAACTAGCTCTGTTAACCATTGGGACACTGACCAGTGGGCCCCACTGGTCAGGTTTGACCCGGACCGCTTCGTTGACCGCTGATGTCAGCGTGGTGTCATGCTGATGCAATAAATCGATTACTAGATTTTGTTTAATTCTAAATAACCAGAAAATCCAGAAAATGATTTGAACTTCCAAAAATCATAGAAATTCAACCGTAGCTCAGAATGAAATAATTTATATATGAAAAATGATCAGAAAAATATGAAGAATCTGTTTATGCCATGATCATGCATGTTTGAACAAGTTAAAATCACTGAATAGGACAAATGATGATTAGGGAAATTTATGAAATAACATTTGGAGTTGGAATTTGATCTTGTTTGAGTTCCACTTCAATTAACTTGGCTAGATATTTCATTAGGTGAATTCAGTACCTTAACATGACATGTCATTCATGTGAATGTGCATTGCATTGATTGTGTTCCTTCTTTGCTAGTCGGTGGTTGTTCCCCCTCAGTAGATGTATGTTCCGATGATGAGATCGATGACACCGATGAAGAACTATACTATCTTCAGAAGTGCCAGGCAAGCAAAACCCCCTTGTTCATTCCGATACAATCCCACTCTCTCGCTCCTGCTCTCTTTTACTGCGTTAGGACAACAAGGATTCAACTGTTACATGTTGCGGTAGTTGAACCCCTTTCCTCTGCATGACCTGTCATTGCCACAGTAAATAGATGAAACCCACTAGCATGAGTAGGAATTGTTTGAGCCCTGATGTGCCTACTCATTCATGCTTGTTTGTCATGCCTGCTACTGCTTAGAGTTGAGTCAGGTCTGATTCATCGGGAATGAATTGGAACGTGGTGAACTTGTCCTACCGTTGAGAGCTAAGTGTGCGAACACAATTTGGTAAAGGTAGCGGTGAGAGGCCATGTAGGAGTACATGGTGGGTTGTCTCATTGCAGCCGTCCTCAGGAACTGAGTTCTGTGTTTGTGATCCATGAACAGTTACTACCACACATTGGGTTCCGGTAACTCGGCCCCTCTTGGCTTATTAATCAACTCAATCTCTGTCCAGGAGTTGAACTAGTTTCTGGTGTTTGTGGGTAGTGTTAGTAGTCTACCAAGTGGCACCCGGTACAGGTGGGCTTGGGACAGACTAGGCACAGTGGCACGGTGTACTAAGTGGCACCCGGATGGTGAGCTTGGGAACCCTGCACACATCGTTTGGGGTCGTGAGTGACACTCCGGTCGGATCTCCTTGCGGATGGAACCTGAATAGGCGATAAACCTAGATGAGAGACTTGTGTGGTTAGTCAGGTCATGGCCGACTCCCTCGCCAGGCTTCCACTTGAAGGTTGCCGAGGTACACGATGTGTACATGGTGGTAAGTGGCGAGAGCGTGTGTGAAGAAGTACACCCCTGCAGGGTTATCATTATCTATTCGAATAGCCGGATTCCTTGAATATGGAAACTTGGACACCTTGGATAGTTCATAGACAAGTGAAAGTGGATACTCTAAAATGTGCAAGCTAAGCGTGAGTGCTATGGGTGGCGTTCTCGTAGGGAGACGGGAGCGGATCCATAGTGGTGTATTGATATGGTGAATATGTGGACTCGTGTGCGCCACCTCAAAGAGTTATTTGCAGTGCTAGTTCAGGTTATCCACTGAGTCAAAGCTGGCTTGCTGCAATTAAACTCCACCACCCCCTTTGTTGCTACCAATGCATATGTAGTTAGTTCTGATGTAAGTCTTGCTGGGTACATTTGTACTCACATTTGCTTAATTTATGTTTTGCAGAGAGACTCCAGTCTCGCTAGTAGTTCCACGTGGACTTCGACGTTTAGCTCGTTACCTCAGCTACGATCTTGTACCCTTGGGAGGGTCTTGTAGATAGTCAGGCTTCTCAGCCTTCTTCATTTGTAGTTGTCTGTACTCAGACAAGTTAAGCTTCCGCATGTGCTTGTTTCTTGTATGCTCTGTATGTTGGGTCATGAGACCCATGTTTGTAATATCTCGCTCCTCGGAGCCTAATGAATAAATACTTTGAGTCATAGAGTTTTTTTGTGATGCCATGTTGTATTTACACATATCGAGCATATTGTGTGTATGATTGAAATGTTTGGTATGTGTGGGATCTGACAACCTAGTTGTTTATCCTTGGTAGCCTCTCTTATGGGGAAATGTAGTCTTGTGCATCCATGAGCCATAGTAGTCCGCTACAGCCCGGTTCACCGGAGTCCTGCTAGCCCAGCACTACTACTCCGGAACACTTGACTGGCCGGCATGTGATTCACTTCATTCCTGTGTCTGTCCCTTCGGGGAAATGTCACGCGGTGACATCCGGAGTCCTGCCTAGCCTGCTACAGCCCGGTTCACCGGAATCCTGTTAGCCCAGTGCTACAGCTCGGATTCGCACGCTGCTGGTCGACATGCTCGATGTTGATTCATGTATGCTTGTCCCCGTAAGTTAGTGCCACCTTGGGTTCATGACTAGTCATGTCGGCCCGGGTTCTCTGTCATATGGATGCTAGCGACACTATCATATACGTGAGCCAAAAGGCGCAAATGGTCCCGGGCCATGGTAAGGCAACACCCGTGCAAACACCGTGCGTGAGGCCGCAAAGTGAACTAGGTGTTACCGGCTAGATCGATGTGACTTGGAATCGGGGTCCTGACAATATAACGCACTTTCCCAATCATCATTCACATCATGGATATTCAAAGAATTCATAGTAGCAATATTGCAATCATGCCCATCATCCAACGTTTTTATGCCATAAATTTTGTTGAATTCTTTTTCTAGCAATTGAGCACAATTGTTGGAATCCTTATTCTCAATATAGACATTATAAAGATAAAGAACAACCTGAGGTAACCCAATATCCATTTTTTGTAGTTTTCTATTATAAAACCAAACTAGTGCTAAAACAAGAAACTAAAAGATTCAATTGCAAGATCTCAAGATATACCTTCATGCACTCACCTACCCAGCAACGACGCCAGAAAAGATCTTGATGTCTACTACACAACTTGTTCTTGTAGACTTGTGTTGGGCCTCCAAGTCTAGAGTTTTGTAGGACAGTAGCAAATTGCCCTCAAGTTGATGACCTAAGGTTTATCAATCCATGTGATGTGTAGGATGAAGATGGTCTCTCTCAAATGACCCTGCAACCAAAAAATAAAAAGTCTCTTGTGTCCCCAACACACCCAATACAATGGCAAATTGTGTAGGTGCACTAGTTTGGTGAAGAGATGGTGATACAAGTGTAATGTGGATAGTAGATGTTGGTTTTTGTAATCTGAAATTATAAAAACAGCATGGTAACCAATAGTAAACGGGCACAAAAACGGTATTGCAATTCTTAGATACAAGGCCTAGGGTACGTACTTTTACTAGTGTGATCTCCCAACAATGTTGACATAGTTGAATCATATGCAAATCCCTCAAGTGCGGTGTAGAGTTCACTCCAAAATTACTTGTTGTATAGAAATTGTTGTCTAGCACGAAAGCACCACAAAGCTATTCCTTATAATAATACCTTAAGATGCACATCAACCAAATCCATAATGTCACCTAGATATTCCAATGTCACCGCAAATATCCGTGGGTTTGGTCATACGATAAGGATCACACAACTTCAGATTCATCTATTTGATTCTTAAGGAGTGCCCCAAAATATCTATTGGAGAGTCAAGATGAGAACGTGTGCCAACCCCTATGCATAGGCCCTAAAGTCATGGAACCCGCAAGTTGATAACAATAATATACATCAAGTAACTCAATTAGATATCCCAATGTCACTATAGATATACTCATGCAAAACACATATTAAGTGCTCTCAAATCCTTAAAGACGCAATCCGATAAGAAAACTTCAAAGGGAAGACTCAGTTCATCAAGAAGATAGAAGGGGGGGAAACTCCATATGATTCATCTATGTAAACAAAGCCCGCGTTACATCAAGATTGTTCCATCTTAAGAACACGAGAAAGAGAGAGAGAGATACAACACATAGATACTAGTACATACCCTCAACCCCGAGGGAGGACTACTCCCTCCTCGTCATGGTGGCCGCTGGCATGATGAAGATGGCCACCTGTGATGATTCCCTCCTCCAGCAGAGTGCCGGAGAAGGGCTCTAGATTGGATCTCGTGGTTCTGGAACTGGCGGCGATTGGAACAAAATTTCGTCGACTCCCCTAGGGTTTTTGGAATATTTGGGCATTTATAGAGTGAATAGGTAGTGCGGGAGGCTACTGTCGGTGTCAAAACCGGCGGATCTCGAGTAGTAGGTCCCGAAGTGTGCGTCTAGGCCGGATGGTAACAGGAGGCAGGGAACACGATATTTTACCCAGGTTCGGGCCCTCTTGATGGAGGTAAAACCCTACATCCTGCTTGGTTAATATTGATGATATGGGTAGTACAAGAGTAGATCTACCACGAGATCAAGGAGGCTAAACCCTAGAAGCTAGCCTATGGTATGATTGTATGTATATGTCTATCGACTAGCCTGGCCTCGGTTTATATAATGCACCAGAGGCCTAGGATAACAAGAGTCCTAGCTGAATACGCCGGTGGGGAGGAGTCCTTGTCTTGATCACCAAGTCTTGTAGAATCTTCCATGTATGCGGCAGCTGTCCGAACTGGCCCGTGAGTATACGGCCATGGGGGTTCTCGGCCCAATCTAACAGATCGGGAGATGACGTGGTGAGTACCCCCTAGTCCAGGATATCATCAGTAGCCCCCTGAACCGGTCTTCAAGTTAGATACGCTCCTCGATTCTTCCGAACTATTCTTCATCTTCGGTTGTCGGTCTTGGAAACTGGTTCAACAAATCTTCCCATCTTCGATCTTGAGGATCGCCGAAATGCATTTGACGAGTTTACACGTCGGGTATCCGAGGAGCCCCTTTAAGTTTCCGGCCTTTATCAATGCCTTGTTATTTTTATGCCACACCTCGGGTTTGAAGTTGTTCCCGGGAGGCAGTGTCCTCTTGCGTCCGAGCTCTAACACCGGATAGCATTCGACGTATCTATTGCATCCGAGCACTAATGCCGGACTGCTTCCGAGCTCCAACGCCGAGATATATCCGAGCTCCAACGTCGGACTGTGTCCAAGCTCCAACGCCGGACTATATCCAAGATGTCATAGATCATCTTGGTCCAAAAAAGTTGAAGGAGTTTAGCCGAGCTTAATGCTGGAAATGCCCTCTATGGAGCCAGCCACTAGGGCCTGAGCTTTATGCCGGACTGCTTCCGAGGTGGTGCACCACCCCGAATGTGGGCCGATTTTTGTGAATATTTTTTGTTGGTGCAATTTATTCTCTACCGAGATATATAGCCAGTAGCCCTCAAGGTGTGTATCGGTCTAAAACCTGAGATGCACCTGAAGGATGACGTAAGATCGCTGATCCCAGTAGCCACTGAGACTCAGGTTGATTTGCAAAATCGGCCTGAGGATCAAGTCCAAGCTCGGCAGAATACTTCGGGACACTAAAAGCGGCGTGCTCAGTCTTCGAGACTCAGGTTGGGTGCGGCCGACCAACCTAAGGATCAAAATCTCCTCGGAAACTATATTGCACATAAAATTTTCTGCATTGGACAAGCAATGCAATAGCCCCCGAGACACTGGTCGGGTGGTAACACCAGATCAGGGGATCAATGTGCCCCTTTAATATTTGTAAATAATAAGCCCGAACCCAGTAGCCCCCGAGCCTTAATGCGGGCACGGGTGGCCGAATTAAGGATCAATATCCATAGTAAAATCACAAATTATTTGTAATGACTCTATGTATCCAAGTACATTACGTCATTAATGCTCGGATCCACATTGTACAAAACCTTGTTGACCGACCATCAGCTTCCACCTCTTCGGCCAGTAGCCGAGGAGTGTTTATCCTACTTTATAAAGCCTTTATGAGGGCAAAGATTTACAACAAACAAGGCAATCTGGCCATACGGTTTTATAAACAAAGGTACACAGAGAGTTATATTACTGTTTAACAAAAGAAATGTCTTCCAAAGAAATTAGTCCCGCTATCGGTTCCTTTCTTTGGGTTGTCATGCTAAGCATGATCATTAAACCTCAGCTCTAATGTAACAGCAAAATATTGAGGATTTAGTTTTGGGAGGCCATTTAATAGCCCCGGTAGTGTTTGGCGACAGTCGGGGTCAAGCCGTAAACACTTCGGCCAATGTTATGAACGGCCCATCATTTAACATAGTCATCGGATCGCTGACCAGTTTACGCTTATTGTGAAAGTCAGTTTTTGGCTTTCTCCACTAAGGTGCTTAACCGTGTGAGCTGGAAGCACAATCGCAGTGGTTCTCCCTTTGCACGCCTAGCCGAACAAAACGGAACGTAGGAAGCAAGTGCAGGAGTCGGGCAACCCAACTATTGACCGAGGACACAATTCGAAACCGATGCATATATAGCAATATCTGAGAATGTTTTTGCCGAATCCCTAAAGGTGTCCGGCGTTGCACTGCGAGACTAATGCTGGAAAAGCACAAATAGTTTAAAAGTGCCAAAAAGCTTGGAAAACCAAGAAACGTCGGTAAAAACATGACGTCCGAACAATATCAAGTGTTCGGTGCCAATCTGAAAGTTGGTCTTAGAAAAAAGAAGTGCTTCTGTCGTGCTTTAACATGATACATCCTATCTCAAGACTTCGAGCGGGTCAGCCTACGGCTTCAACCTCCTATCCCGAGGGCGGAGTACTTCTCATCAGGCCAGTTTAGCAAACTAAACTCTAGCGGTTTTGAGAGAGAAATTAGGCTCCCCGGCTAGTGACCGCACACTCGTGTCGAAAAAAGGAGTGATAAATAATAATAAAAAACTTTGCAACGACTAAGAAGAAGAACACTTATTATAAAACAGCACAAATAAACTTAAGAGCCCCCAAGTGACTTGGGTAGAAGAATGATTGCATGTACCAAAGCACTTATATCATATCTATGTTCAACCGGACTTTAAAAGCGTCTTAACCGACCGTCAGCTTCTCCCTCTTCGGTCAAGGACCGAAAAGTGTTATGTACTCCATCGGTCGAGAATATTGACGGTGTTTCCAATAATCAGGCAATCAGGCCATAAGGCTGTAACAGACAAAGCGCGCTCAGGGAACTTATCCTATATTACCGTGAAGTGTAAGAAGCATCTTCGAAGAAAATAGTACCCCCACCGATACCTTTCTTCGGTGCTCATTGTTATTATGAGACTTGTGCAATAGATTTTTTGTACTCATGAGTTCCGTTGTGTGCCGACCATCATTGAAAACTATAAGAGCGCTAGCTTTCGGCTTCACCCAGTCTGAGGCCCGGCTTGGGCGACCCGATCGTGACAATCGCAGAGGTGCTCCCTTTACTCCCTAGCCGAACAATCGGGAACGTAGGGGTAAACACAGGAGCGAGGCAACCCAGCTTGCAAATCGCTTAAGTCAATATGGTGCATATTGTGGCGTAATACACGAACAAGGAACGAAGCCGTACAAGTATAATCATATGCAAGTGGAAAAGCTTCATGAAGGAAGCCCCCAAATGAATTGGGTATTTGAATTTATGCGTGACAAACAAAGTTTGGACAGGGAAATTTTTTACAAGCAAATTTTTTCCAAAAAAGTATAATGCTTGGTCAAACCAAACACAAGTTAAAAATTAAAACTTTGAGCATGAAAGTGACTTAGCTGGTTAATGTGTTCGGCATTGATGACGCGGTCCGAGCTTGATGCGGGACAAGGTCCCATACCCCAAGCCGATCCCGAGGTGGCAGAGCAGAGAGCTTGACACGCCGAAGTGGTGACATAGCACGGTCAGTGCAGACCGGCAGAGTGATGACGAAGTCACCGGATCGTTTTCTTGTGCACAAAAAATAGTGCAAACCGGAGATAATAGTAATAATAATAAATAATTTATGCAAAGTGAGTAATAAAAGAAATATGGCCTGGCGCCAAAGTCAATGTCGACCCAGGGCGTCAGCATGATGCGGTAAAGGCGTGGCAAAGCCTGGATTCATAGGTCGGTCTGAGTTCCGGATGCGGCGTTCGCCGGACTATGTACGGAAACTGACCGAACCACCACGCGACAGTCGTTAATGCGGCCATAATTTGATAGACCTGCATACAGATGATGGACAAAACAAAGTAATAATTCCCTGGGAAAATAAACCCAAACAAGCAAAAAATACTAGGATTAATAGCACCTAGTTTATTAGCAATCCGAAGAAAGGTGATTCCCAAAATTGGGACTCAATCCGCACACCCATTGCCTGATGGGCGATAAAGCGATGGTATGGCGATGCTGGCAAAGGTTGGCTCGCCGAGGCAAAGCCCTCGGTCCAGCTAACGTGACGGAGCTGGTCGGCTAGTGACGCCGAAGTCTCCGGAGTAGGTTGATGGAGAGATGGTGAAGCCCCCGGTCCAGCCGAGATGTCGAAGCCTCCGATGAGGTGAAGTAGGTCGGCGTGATGGACACCAGCCTGAAGAAGCAATAGTGCGGCCCTGCCGATGCAGGTCGTGACGTGGTTGATGCCAGCTTGATGAAGTGACCATGCGGCGATGCCGGTATGCCCGCTCCGTGTAATCCGTGGGGCGGCGATGTTGGTGATGATTTATCCTTCGCGATGCCGGACTCTTGTTCGGCTTGCCGAGATGATGATCCGAAGAAGTTGAGCTCGGCTAAAATGACGATGTGTCTAGCGCAGGTCGGCAGCCGTGGAGTAATATTGCCGGACTGGTTTGACACCAACATGATGTTGAAGATCATGTTCAAAAGATCTTAAAGTTAGTGGGATGTGTTCGGGAACAAAACACAATACCCCATATAAAACTTCCTTCAAAAGGGATGTCCGAAATCCCGTTCATAAAAAACATGAACTCGGGTCGGAATCATTTTCGCGCAGAAAAGAGATCCGAAAAGTGATGCACTAATCGGATGGTTCCCGGAGTTTGGACGGTCGGATCGAGCTGAAATTTTGAGAGGTGGTAGATATAGGAATTCCGCAGCCGATCAACGGTTGCATCTTCCAAAGGACGTCCGAGCTAGAAGCTGGACAACACGCCCTAAACTCATCCAAATTCCCGTCCAGATTTGACAGGGCTCCGGTATATCGTGGATTGCCAGAGATTCCTCCGTCGGAACTTGACGAAATTTTCCAGGGTTGTTATAGACTCTATTCCGCACAATTCCACCAAAGCGATACTCAAGGAGGTGGTGGCGGCAGATATGAGTTCACTGTCCAAAAAAAACAGCGCGGTCGCTTGAGGGCAATGTTGACATTGAGCCCCCGAGCTCCATAGATGATTCCTCCGTGATCTTGATAGAGATCGGAGTTGATGTTTGATGAAGGCCCTCGTCCGAACATGGTGATCCGAACACGGGGCGCAATTCTTGGTCGAACCAAGGTGACCAATCAAACTAGTGACGAAGACGCCAAAGTCGTAGTTGATCTGCAGGCGAGCCATCGATCCTTTTGTCGATCACACAGCGGAACTCTCAATGAAAGCACCAATGTCAGTGTCAAAACCGGCGGATCTCGGGTAGTAGGTCCCGAACTGTGCGTCTAGGCCGGATGGTAACAGGAGGCAGGGAACACGATATTTTACCCAGGTCCGGGCCCTCTTGATGGAGGTAAAACCCTACGTCCTGCTTGGTTAATATTGATGATATGGGTAGTACAAGAGTAGATCTACCACGAGATCAAGGAGGCTAAACCCTAGAAGCTAGCCTATGGTATGATTGTATGTATATGTCTATCGACTAGCCTGGCCTCGGTTTATATAATGCACCAGAGGCCTAGGATAACAAGAGTCCTAGCCGAATACGCCGGTGGGGAGGAGTCCTTGTCTTGATCACCAAGTCTTGTAGAATCTTCCATGTATGCGGCAGCTGTCCCAACTGGCCCGTGAGTATACGGACATGGGGATTCTCGGCCCAATCTAACAGATCGGGAGATGACGTGGTGAGTACCCCCTAGTCCAGGATACCGTCAGCTACCGAGGTGGGCACAACCCACCTGGGTGCGCCTGGGCCCCCAGGCGCGCCCTGGTGGGTTGTGACCCCCCTCGAGGCACCCCCTATATGCTTCTTGGGCCCACTGGATATCTTCTGGTCCAAAAAATGTTCAAAAAGTTTCGCTGCATTTGGACTCCATTTCATATTGATTTTCTACGATGTAAAAAACAAGCAAAAACAGCAACTGGCACTGGGCATTATGTCAATAGGTTAGTCCCAAAAAATGATGTAAGGTTGCTATAAAATGATTATAAAACATCCAAGAATGATAATGTAATAGCATGGAACAATCAAAATTATAGATACGATGGAGACGTATCAACCTCCCACACTTCTTCGCGGAGGAGTTGTAGGCCGGAGGGCCCAATGGCCTGTGGCTGCAAGCCGACGGTTGTTGCAGCAAGGCCTCGTGAGTGGAGGTTGAGGTAACCCGCATAGGCAATGTGTTCCTGAACTACGGGTGGCAGACATTCGCTCGCGCCCGCGGCCTACAGGGTAGGCGTACCCTCCACTTCAAGTATGATGGAGCAGTGACGCTCTTCCTCAAGATCTTCGGATAAGATGGCCGGTTATTGGGGTGCTACCCAAAAGGTGAAGGCGGCGACAGCGACCACCTTTCCGACGACGATGAGCATCGCGGCGGTGGCTCCCTCTGAGGTGAACTTGCCCTTGGCTAAGGTCGTGATACCTTCGGCTGTGGCGGCGCCTCCCACAGGGAGAGTACGAGCGACGATGACTACGATGAGCCGCCATGCCGCTATGCTCGGACCGAGGAGGAGGGTGAGGCACTACACCGTCGGGCCCCTGTCAAGGAGGACGACTCTGACTGATCACGGGCAGCGCCAGAGCAGGGCCTTGGGAATAGCGTCCCTCCGAAGGCCGCTCCTTTTGTTTGTTTTCTGCTTCCTACATCCAAAACCATGAAGGGCCCCATGGGGTGTGTAATGAACTATGGAGCTTGCGCCTTTTATCACCGTTTCTTGCTCGTATTCTAGCATCTACATGGTTACAAATTGAAAGATTCATGTCTGGCGTGATTAGGATAACTTAGCTCGGTTTGCTCGCAGCCCTTGGCGGCTCCCTGCGTCGCGGGGGCATGCTCCTCCGGAGCCTTGACCTATGGAACAACCCTGAGCTCCCGAGGGGGATCTCATGAGGTACCAGAACCTCCGGAGGCACCCCCGCCAGGTGTTGAACCTCTCATGGATATAGGCAGCGCTTGGCATGAGGTTCCTTGCTAGCGAGTCAAGCCACGACTGATTTTTCTCTAGTCGCCCCTTCGTGGCGCCCATCCTGCGCCAGAGCCCCCGAGCAAGGGTCGATCATCGCTGGTGCGCCGGGTCACGGACCTGGGGCCGAGGACCACACTTGCCTGTTGGCTCGCTCAGGAGCATCGCATGAGGATCCGGACGCCAAAGCATTAGCAAGGTGTGTGTGGGCGGACTCACAGCTGTTGTGGCAACGTTGTCGGGTTTTCCCCGAGTGCAACACTGTGCCCAGCCCCCTCTCCCGACGCACGAGGGAGGGAACAATGGGCCACTGTTACTTCCTCCGAAAACAAGGTTGAAGAGGGAAGACAACGCAAAAAATCTTGGCCCCCCATTCGAATAAAGATGCGGAAACTTCAAACATAATTCCAAGAAATAGCAAATCTTTTATTACAAAAGAAAGCAAAGAATAGCCGTGTCCGGCACCTAGGCTGGCCTTCCCACCGGCATGGAGCATGGGGCCTCCACTTGGAGTGGGCATAGTCATTGTATGACCATGTCGTCAGCCAGCGCAGAGCATGGGGCTTCCACTTGGGCGTGGGTGGGAGCCCCCGTGAGGCCCAGGGGCAGCGCTCAGGAGACTTCGGGGCATGTATAGCCCCACCCATTATTACATGAAAGTGTCATGGGTAGAACTTGCGGAAATGTTGGATGTTCCAGGCATTCTAGACGGGGACCCCGTCCTGTGTCTCCAGGTGTACGACGCTCGGCCTGGAGACGCGGGCGATCCTGAACGGGCCCTCCCACATGGGCAAGAGAGGCCCTCCCTGGAGAGCACCCGACTCAGGACGAGGTCTCCAATCTCAAGAGTCCGAGAGCGGATGTTGTGGCAATGGTAGCGCCGCAGCACCTGCTGGCACCTCGCTGCGCAGAGCGACACTCGGCAGCGTGCGTCCTCCCCGAGCACGAGGTCTGTCCCCTGCGTGGCATCATGATGCGCCTTGTCAAATGCCATGACTCGCGGGGAGCAATGCTTGACCTCGTTCGGGAGGACCGCCTCAACCCCGTAGACGAGGAAGAACGGTGTAACAACCACAATGCGGCTATATCTCCCACGTGTCGGGGCACGACTTAGAGGCATAGCCGCATGGTAGGTTTGTCGCAAGAGGGGTAATCTTCACAGAATCCCATGTAATGAATAAGAATGGGATAAAGAGTTGGCTTACAACCGCCACTTCACACAAATACAAGTTAAACATACATCATCCAGAATATAATCAAGGTCCGACTACGGAACCAGAACAAAAGGAAGACAACCCCAAATGCTAGATCCCCGATCGTCCCAACTGGGCACCACTACTGATCAACAGGGAACAAAACAACGATTGAAGATCTTCATCGAGCTCCCACTTGAGCTGGGTGCGTCACCTGCAATGGTATCATCGGCACCTGCAAATGTTTGGAAGTATCTATGAGCCACGAGGACTCAGCAATCTCACACCCATGAGATCAAGACTATTTAAGCTTATAGGTAGGATAGGGTAATGAGGTGGAGCTACAGCAAGCACTAAGCATATATGGTGCCTAACATACGCAAATAAGAGGGAGAAGAGAAGCAACGCAACGGTCAAGAAGCTAGAAATGATCAAGAAGTGATCCTGAAGCTACTTACATTCAATCATAACACAAAAACTGTGTTCACTTCCCGGGGTCCGCCGAGAAGAGACCATCACGGCTACACACGCGGTTGATTCATTTTAATTAAGTTAAGTGTCAAGTTCTCTACAACCAGATATTAACAAATTCCCATCTAACCATAACTGCGGGCACGACTCTCGAAAGTTTAAACCATGCAGGGGTGTCCCAACTTAGCCCATCACAAGCTCTCATGGTTAACGAAGGATATTCCTTCTCCTGAGAAGACCCAATCAGTCTCAGAATCCCGGTTACAAGACATTTTGACAATGGTAAAACAAGACCAGGAAAGCCGCCCGATGTGCCGACAATCCCGATAGGAGCTGCACATATCTCGTTCTCAGGGCAACACCGGATGAGACATCCTACGGGTAAAACCAAACCTCAAGTTTCCCCGAGGTGGCCCCGCAGTCTACTCGGTTCGGACCAACACTTAGAGAAGCACTGGCATGGGGGGTTAAAATAAAGATGACCCTCGGGTTGGCCGACCCAAGGGAAGGGTAATAGGTTGTTAGGAAAATGTAAAACCAAAGTTGGGCCTTGCTGGAGGAGTTTTATTCAAAGCGAACTGTCAAGGGGTTGCCATAACACCCAACCGCGTAAGGAACACAAAATCAAGGAACATAACACCGGTATGACGGAAACTAGGGCGGCAAGAGTAGAACAAAACACCAGGCATAAGGCCGAGCCTTCCACCCTTTACCAAGTATATAGATGCATTAATTAAATAAGATATATTGTGATATCCCAACATATCCATGTTCCAACATGGAACAAACTTCAACTTCACCTGCAACTAGCAACGATATAAGTGGGGCTGAGCAAAAGTGGTAACATAGCCAAACAACGGTTTTCTAAGATGGTGGGTTTGAGGCTTGACATGGCAATATGGGAGGCATGATATAACAAGTGGTAGGTAGCGCGACATAGCGATAGAGCAAACAACTAGCAAGCAAAGATAGAAGTGATTTCGAGGGTATGGTCATCTTGCCTGAGATCCCGCAAGGAAGAAGAACGAGTCCATGAAGAAGACAAACAGACAAAGTCGAATGAATCCTCACAAATGCAACATTATCGGAACTAACCCGAAGAAGCAACACCGGAAAGAAGCAAACAACATAGTAAACAACCATCACATAAACATGGCATGATGCACAACCAAGTATGATGCATGTCCGGTTAAATATGCATGGCATGGCAAAGTGCACAAACAAAAACTACAAGTTAAGTGGAGCTCAATATGCAACGAGATGCATATTGATGAAACACCACGTGACTTATTTAGTTCACTCTCATTTATGTACCCAACAATATTAAATGTTGTTAAACATGGCAAGAGGTGAAGCATATGAAAACTACCTATCTAGGCAAGTTTAAATGAGGCCGGAAAACAAGCAACAAGTCCGGAGAAATCCTCATGAGCATATATTAGATTTGGTATTGTTCTATCCCAAAGCATATTTTAGAGTTGTTAAACATGCAAGATGAGTGCACCATGTTAAACTAGGCATTTTTCTACCCCATTTAATATAAAGTTTGTTAAGTTTGGAGCTACGGTTATTTAGTTATGAAATAAAGCATTTTAACATGGCATTAGGTCAATT
This sequence comes from Triticum aestivum, assembly GCF_018294505.1. Classification (NCBI taxonomy): domain Eukaryota; kingdom Viridiplantae; phylum Streptophyta; class Magnoliopsida; order Poales; family Poaceae; genus Triticum; species Triticum aestivum. The sequence goes on from NC_057803.1 coordinate 361,092,987, forward strand.
ATAAGCAAACATCATTTTAAAGATTTTAAACATGATTGAGAATGGCATATTATGAAACTACACAAAATTCTAAGCAACTTTCATATATAGAGTTTTTACATGTGATGCTTAGTTTGTGAATTAAGATATGCATGAAGTTTAGGGACCAAACTGTAAAACGGTAATTCTCTGGATAAAACCTAAAACCGCAGCAACAGGGAAAAAATAGAAACGGGCTGAATCTGCATTCGGGCCAACAGTGCACACAGGGCTAGGGGATTTGGTGGTGCTCACCATGGGCTTCAGCCCAGTCAAAGCAGTGGTAGGGCAGGCTGGATCTGTAGGGGAAGCAGCGGGGCCGGCGTGTAGTGCGGGCGGCTGGGCCTTGGCGCCGGGGTCAACAGCAGCGGCAGGCCGGCTCTCACAATTGCGGTCAACGCAGTTGGAGCGCTGCACTCTGCTCCTCTCGAACAGCAACGCAGGGGAAGAAGAGGATGCAGCGGCGGACTCGGCGTAATGCGGGGCTCCAGCGGCGCAGTCAACGGGCAGGAGAGGCCGGAACGGGACTAAAACGGCGGGATCCGATGGAGGGGGCCAGATCTGGGGCGCGGAGGCGAGGATCCATGGAGGCAGAGCTCCATTCAGCGACCATGGCGAGGCCCTTGTGTGAAGGAAGGACAAAATTCAGAGATGAGACAGGGGAAGGGAAGAAGAGAGACGTCGGGGCATGGTGTTCCTACCGGCGGTGGCGTCGCTGAAGGCTGGGGAGGACGACCTTCGACGGCACCATCCATCATTGGAGCTTGAGGATGGCCTTGGAGTTCCTGAAGAAAAGAAACGGGGGAGATGAGGGTGGCGGAGAAGGGAGGGAAGGAATTTCGCCGGAGAGGAGCGGATCACCGGAGGCGCTGCTGCTTCTGGCGGCGACGGTTCCCGACACGGTCGGACGTGCAGCAGGGCGGCGGGGTCGAGCAAGGCGTGGTTGGCCCGGGGTCGCAAGGAGACGAGGACGAGCGGGACTAGTGCTCGAAGCGAACAGAGGGACCTGCTGACGGTGGTCTCCAGCGACGCAGCTGGTCGCAAGGACGAGCGCGGGGTTCGGGCACGCGAGGCTGTGGTCGAAGAGCTCGGAAGGCTTGGCGGCTTGGCGTCCATGGCGGCTTCTGTTCGTCCTGAAGAGAGAGGGATCGCGATGTGAGGGAGAGAGACGAGCGAGGGTAAGGGAGGAAGGGCGGCGCGGGGCTCATCTACTGGTGGTGCTCGACGGCGGAGGGAGCTCCGGTGCTGCAGACGAAGGAGCTTGTCCAGCTGGGCCTCGGGCGTGAGCGTTCCCGCTCGGGAGGGCTCCTGTGGTCATAGGCGAAGACGGCTGCGAGGACGAAGGACGACGCGATGGCGGCTCAGGGCTCCGGTGGCGCTCGTTCTGTTTGGAGGAGGAGCTCGGGTCAGCTGGGGTCTCAGGCGCGAGGACGAGGCACACAGGGGCTCCTCTCCCTGGCACGTGATGGTGGAAGGGCGAGCGCTGGTTGGCCCGGTGCTAAAGAAGAGGTGGATCGTTGGTTGCTGCAGGAGGAGATGAGGAGGGGATCTGGGAGGATCCCAAGGGAGAGAGTGGTGGCGGCGGGTGAGGGATTGGATGGATGGAAGGATGGGACAGGATCCCTAGTTTCTAGGGTTGCCCATTATATATATTGCAATGAGATTAGAGTAGGGCTATCCGGTCCCTTCGATCAAAATCGGACGGTCGGGAAAAAATAGGTGAGGGAGAGTCCAACGGGAAATCGATGATGATTTAGGGATGTTAGGGGATGATCTGAATCCAACAGTGACGACTACCCAGGTCGGGTCCGGGACAGCTTTTAGACGCGCGCGCGAGGAGGGCCGCGGGCTGACGAGAGAGGTTCGGTTGGGCCTGGCGATGAGTGGTAGTGGGCTGTGCAGAAAGCCTTGGGCTGAGAGAAGAGAAGAGAGAGACCCGGCGACTGTTTTCGGAGACCGAAAACGTCCGACGTTTGACCGGCTATATTGCCACTATAGTTATCCGTTGGGGCGTCAAACGAACTCCGAATGCGATGAAACTTGGCAGGAGACCTACTAACAACATAACAACACCGCACGCCAACTTCCATCCCATTCCGAGAACATTTTCCGGCCACTTATAAAATACTATTTTGGACATGCCGCGAGCGCGTGCGAGTGTCGTTGGGCTCAGAACGGACAACAGAGAGAATGGGGAGACCCGGACGAATGCAAGTTTTGAAAACATGATAATGCAATGCGGATGATGACATGGCAAGATGCGACACGCAAGAAAATGACAAGGCAACAACAACGAATAACTGGAAGACACCTGGCGCGTCCGTCTCGGGGTGTCACAAACGGGGTCTTGCCAGTGGGCTTAGTCGTGGTGCTGCGGATGGACCACAACACGGACTGGAGCTCACGGAGCCAACCCCTTCCATAGGCTTTGAGCTTTTTCTTGAAGCTCCTTCTCTTGAGGCCCCTCAGGACCTCCGCATTGTCGCGCTCGGCCTGGCCGTTGCTCCGTGGGTGTGCCATAGAAGCGTAGCATATCTGCGTTCCAAGGTTAGCACAATATGTCCTGAAAAGGTTGCTTGTGAACTGGGAGCCTTTGTCAGTAATGATACGGTTGGGGACCCCAAAATGGCTCATGAGGCCCTTGATGAACTTGACGGATGAGCCGGCGGGGATGGTGCACACGGGCTCCACCTTCGCCCACTTGGTGAACATGTCGATGGCGACATAGAGGTAGCGGTATCCGCTAGCTACCCGAGGAAATGGGCCCAGGATATCCAGTCCCAGACCGTGAAGGGCCATGAGAGTGGGATGGTCTAGAGTCCTTGCGCGGGATGGTCTGGAGTCCTTGCGCACGCTGGTGAATCTTCTTGGCGTGGAACTAGTAGGCCTCGCAGGATCTCACCAGCTCGGTGGCGTCTTTTAGCGCCTTTGGCCAGTAGAACCCGCTGCGGAACACCTTGCCCACGAGGTTGTGCAACGAGGAGTGGTTTCTGCAATCTCTTCGTGGATGTCAGCCAACAGCTCGCTGTGACGCCCCAAGACCGATGCTCGAGAAGACTTCCTTATGTTCTGGGTTTCGCCGTGTGTTTCATTTGTGCCTACCCTTTTATTTTTGCATTGCATCATGTCATCATGCCATCATCTCATAAATCTTTTGCAACTCAACTAAATAAATGGCATGGATCTTTGATCCATTTAAACCGAGGGAATTCACATGGTGATTCTCTTTACAACATATCCTCTCGGTATTTAGAGAGCTATAGTAAATATTCCAATTATTTGGAATTACTGCAAACACACTTGCAAAATATCCCAATGCCTTTGTTATCTTAATTCTTGGTCTCCAACATGGCCATATATTTCTTTCATCATATTTTGGAGCTCCACCAAAAAACCGAACATTTTGGACCTTCCAAACCTCCACTTCCTATTCACCCATTCGAATTTAATTCAAATGTGTTTGAATCTAAACCTTGCATCCATGCCCACTCCTATTTTCTTGGATTAGACTCATTTTTATGAGTTTGAGAATATATTCTTTCTCCTACCATCTCCTTTTCTCTCTTTTCTTTCTTTCTTGTTTTCTTCTCTGTAATGGAAAGGAGAGAAGAGAGAGGGAGGAGAGAGTCCATCCCATCTAGGGTCTTCAAACAGCAGCAGCACTGGGCCAGCCTCCCTGGCCCAAGGTTTTCCCGCAGCCCCACTTTAAACCCTAGTCCCACTCCCCCGGCCCAGCCGGTGCCTGTCTAACCTAGGCCCAGCCGCTCCCTCTCCATCTCCCTCGTTCCCTTCCCTCGTCTCCCTCCTCACGCCGCCAGGAGCGTCCGTGCCTGATGCCACCCGCTCGATCCCCCATCCCTCTCCTTGATCTCGATCCCCCATGCTCCTCCTTCCCCTCGCTCGGCCCCGCTCCCTTGCAAACCCTGCATCACGCCTCTCCTGCCTTGGATCTCAGGCGCAAGCTCCTGCATCAAGCAGGGGAGTGAGTAGGTTGAAGCCCCAGCAGCCGTCGCCGCCGGCCTGCTACCTCCACCGCCCGGACCCGTGCTTCTGCCCGCCGCCATCTCCTTCCTGGAGCCCCTCGTCGTCTTCCGTGCCAAGTTCCAACACCAGTGCAGCCGCTCGCGGTGCCCTGCCTCTCATCTTCGTCGTTGTCCAGAACCATGGAGAGGAGGACAACTCAGGCGCCGACCCCGCCTCCTCTGCTCGCCTGTTGCTCGGTCCTCCTCTGGCAAGAACCTAGCCGCCGTGCCCTGCTGCAGCACCACCGTCCTCGACCTCCCCGTCTTCCTGGCCTCCTCGCGTCCCCTAGTTGTCTCTCTCTCTGCAGTGAATAGCTGCAGCTCAGCGCCTCGGCACCCCTGCATCCCCCTCGCCCCCGGCAGCATCAGCAGCTGCTGCACCCTTTCGACGCGCCCGGCCCTACTTCTCCTCTGCGCGCCATGGCCTTGACCCCCCTGCTCCACCTTGATGACCTGCCAAGCACCGGTGACCGAAGACCCAAGTGCTCTTCAGATCATAAAGGCTGGCAAGTCCAACTAGTTCCAATGCCCCAAGGACGACTACGCGATGTTGCGCCAAGTACCTAAACCGTGTCTCCGGAATCGCCAAGACTGTCCTGAATATTGCCAAGTACCACTTCGATTCCGGAACGCAGCAAGTACCACTATGGCCGGAGACCTCAACGCCCGACGCCTAAAACGATCACCGAACCGGAAATAACGCCAAGTACTAGGTCAACGAGGACCACCAAGTTCGTCTTCCGCCGTCTCCGAAATCGCCAAGTACCACGACGATACGAGAACAACTACCGTCGACGTGCATTTTGCTAAGTACCGCTACCGTCGACCCTCGAAGACTCAGTGGACATCAAGTTCTCGCCGTGCCTCTGAACATCTATGGAAACTTGTGAGACTAAGAATGTGAATGACTACCATCGCCGAGTACCACTACTTCCCACGACGATCATGAACGACTACACCGCTTGACCCGAACCGTTCCGATAACGCATGCTTCGAAGGTATAATCCCGAGACAACCACCCATTGTCGAATGCTTGTGTGATGTATGAGATGCCCGTGTGTTGCTCCGTGTCCGTAGTGTCTCTCGCTTTCATGCCATCGACTCATGGGACACCCGATATCCGGGAGCACCGCACCATCTTTTGCACGCAACCGCACACTTCTCCTTTGCATCGGTATCTCAATCGAGTTACCGGAACCGGAACATTGCCATGGCATCGTTTTCATTATCATTGCCGTGACACCCCTTTCCTTTCCACCACGGTGACAAATGCTTCATAATGCTCTTATCAATATTTTCATAAAACTTGCATAAAACTTGCACATGTCATTTGCATCATGATAATAACATTTAAATGTTTAAAATTGTTGTTGCACCAAATTGATAAATGCATATGAGATTTTATCGGAATTGTTGCTTGTTGTTCCGGCCTCATTTAAACTTGCCTAAATGTTTAGTTTACTTATGATCCACCTCTTGCCATGCTTATCAACATTTAATATTGTTGGGTACCTAAACGAGATCGAACTAAATAAGTCATGTGGTGTTTCGTCAATATGCAACTCGTTGCATATTGGGCTCCACTTAACTTGTAGTTTTGTTTCTGCACTTTTCCATGCCATGCATATTTAAACCGGACATGCATCATGCTTGATTGTGCATCATGACATGTCTATCTGATGGTTGTTTACTATGTTGTTTGCTTCTTTCCGGGTTGTCTCCCTCATTAGCTTCGGTTCCATTCTGGAGTTGTGAGGATCCATTCGACTTCGCCTGTTTGTCTTCTTCATGTACTCGTTCTTCTCCCTTGCGGGATCTCAGGGAAGATGACCATACCCTCGAAATCACTTCTATCTTTGCTTGCTAGATGCTTGCTCTTTTGCTATGCCTATGATGCGATACCTACCACTTGCTATATCATGCCTCCCATGTTGCTAAGCCAAGCCTCTAACCCACCTTGTCCTAGCAAACCATTGTTTGGCTATGTTACTGCTTTGCTCAGCCCCTCTTATAGCGTTGTTAGTTGCAGGTGAAGACTGGAGTTTGTTCCTTGTTGAAACATGGATATTTTGTTGGGATATCACAATATCTCTTATGTTTATTAATGCACCTATATACTTGGTAAAGGGTGGAAGGCTCGGCCTTATGCCTAGTTTTTTGTTCCACTCTTGCCGCCCTAGTTTCTGTCATACCGGTGTTATGTTCCTTGATTTTGCGTTCCTTACACGGTTGGGTTATAATGGGAACCCCTTGACAGTTCGCCTTGAATAAAACTCCTCCAGCAAGGCCCAACATTGGTTTTACCATTTGCCACCTAGCCTTTTCTTTCCCTTGGGTCAGCCGGCTCAAGGGTCATCTTTATTTAAACCCCCAGCCCAGTGCCCCTCTGAGTGTTGGTCCAAACTAGAGTCCTTTGCAGCCCCCCTCGGGGAAACTCGAGGTTTGGTTTTAGCTGTACGGAGCGCTCATCCGGTGTGCCCTGAGAACGAGATATGTGCAGCTCCTATCGGGATTTGTCGGCACATCTGGGTGGCTTTGCTGGTCTTGTTTTACCATTGTCGAAATGTCTTGTAACCGGGATTCCGAGTCTGATCGGATTGTCTTGAGAGAAGGAATATCCTTCGTTGACCGTGAGTGCTTGTGATGGGCTAAGTTGGGACACCCCTGCAGGGATTTGAACTTTCGAAAGCCGTGCCCGCGGTTATGGGAAGATGGGAATTTGTTAATGTCCCGTTGTAGAAAACTTGAAACTTAACTTAATTAAAATGCATCAACCGCATGTGTAGCCGTGATGGTCTCTTTCCGGCGGAGTCCGGGAAGTGAACACGGTGTTGGAGTTATGCTTGAACGTAAGTAGTCTAGGATCACTTCTTGATCATAGTTTCTCGACCGTGCTTTGCCTCCTCTTCTCGCTCTCATTTGCGTATGTTAGCCACCATATATGCTAGTGCTTGCTGCAGCTCCACCTAATACCTTTTACCTACCCAAAAGCTTAAATAGTCTTGATCGCGAGGGTGTGAGATTGCTAAGTTCTTGTGACTCACAGATACTTCCAAAACCAGCTTGCAGGTGACGCAACCGAGCTCAAGGAGGAGCTCGATGAAGTTTGTGTTCGTTATGTTGTTCCATTTCCAGTTGATCAGTAGTGGAGCCCAGTTGGGGCGATCGGGGATCTGTAGCATCAGGGGTAGTCGTCTTTTATTTTGGTTCCGTAGTTGGACCTTGATTGTATCTGGATGATGTAATGCTTTATTTATGTATTGTGTGAAGTGGCGATTGTAAGCCAACTATGTATCCCTTTCCTTTTTCATTACATGGGATGTGTGAAGATTACCTCTCTTGCGACATTGCTTACAATGCGGTTATGCCTCTAAGTCGTGCTCCGACACGTAGGAGATATAGCCGCATCGTGGGCGTTACACTCGCGCCCTTGCTCCTTGGATATGCACCACAGCAAGTCATTGTTGGGGCGCCTTCGATATAGCTCATCATCCTGCAAGCAATAAGCGGTGGCCTAACGAACCACGCGATGTGCGTCCTCCACCTTCTCTGGCAAGGCTCTGCGGAGCAACTACGCCTTGAACTCCTCGGTCCAGCAACCCGCCTGAGGTTCCAGCACCAAAAGCAGGCATACTCCCAAGGTCGGGCCACAGGCTGGGGCGCCTAAGGACGGGGCCGGTGGCGGCTCGTCCCGGATCAACACCGGAGCTGCGGCCAAAGGTGCCACCGACGGCCTGAAGAGCCTTTCCTCAAACACACCAGGCTTCTGAGGCTTGCGGTGGGACGCCCTCTTGGCGATGTCATCTGCTTCCTTGTTCGCGCCACGCGGGACGTGCTGCAATTCCAAGCCCAGAAAGCATTTTCCGATTTTACGTACCTCCTCTAGGTAAGCCTCCATGTCCTCGTCCCTTGGCTTGTATTCCTTGTTGGAGAAGTTGACGAGGAGCTGGGCCGCCCTTGATGGTGAGGCGCTTGACCCCCAGGGCGGTCGCGGCCCTGAGGCCGGCAATCAAGCCCTCGTATTCTACAATGTTGTTTCAGACCTCTCGCTAATACATCTCCGATGTATCTACAATTTAAGAAGTATTCATGCCATGTTTATAACAATTCTACATGATTTTGGTATGATTTGATTAGAACTAACCTGGACTAACGCTGTTTTCGGCAGAACTACCGTGGTGTTATTTTTGTGCACAAATAAAAGTTCTCAGAATGGGCTGAAAAATTTATGGAGAATATTTTTGGAAAATATAAAAAAATACTGGATCAAAAAGATACCAGAGAAGAGTCTCGGGCTAACCACAAGGGTGGGGGCGCCCACACCCTCCTAAGGCGCGCCACCCGTCCTTGTCATCGCCTCGTGGGCCCCCCTAACATGAAACCAACACGCCAACCTCTCCTATAAATCCTAAAAAACCAGAACAGAAGGGAGATCGGGAATTCTACCGCTGTAAGCCTCTATAGCCACGAAATACCAATCTAGGCCCTCTTTGGCACCCTGCCGGAGGGGGCCATCATCACCGGAGGCCATGGAGGAGGATCCCGGAGGGGCCATCATCACCATGGAGGCCAAGGACCAGAGGGGGAACCTCTCCCCATCTAGGAGGAGGCAATGGAGGAGGAAGCACAAGGTGGGACTCTCTCCCCCTCTCTTTCGGTGGCGCCGGAGTGCCACTGGGGGAATCATCGCTGCGGTGATCGTCTTTATCAACATCACCATCATCATCGCCATCCTCATATCTTTTACGCAGTCCCCTCTCCCGCACCCCGCTATAATTCCCTACTTGAACATGGTGCTTTATGCCACATATTATGATCCAATGATGTGTTGCCATCCTATGATGTTTTGAGTAGATTTTCTTTTGTCTTTGGGTTGATTGATGCTGGATTGGTACGAGTTGCATGTTTTATTTTGGTGATGTCCTATGGCGCCTTTCGTGCACGCTCATGTGAAGGATTCCCATTGTAGGGTGTTGCAATACATTCATGATTCGCTTATAGAGGGTTGCTAGAGTGACAGAAGCTTAAACCCGAGTAAGGGGGTTGTTGCGTATGGGATAATGGGGACTTGATGCTTTAATGCTATGGTTGGGTTTTACTGTAATGATCTTCAGTAGTTGCGGATGCTTGCTAGAGTTCCAATCAATAAGTGCATATGATCCAAGGAGATAAAGTATGTTAGCTTATGCCTCTCCCTCATATAAAATTGCAATGATGACTACCGATCTTGTTAACAATTGCCTAGGAAAATTTCACACGCCGACCCATCATTATTCTACAATCGCTATTTATAATATATAATAATATATTCTAACTTTATGATAACAGCACCTACTTTTATATTTTAGCTCTCCGATATCATGCAAAGTTATCCTCTTCATACCCACAACGTAGTTTTATTTCTCGTTTCTAGTTGGAAGCAAACGTTCGATGTACATAAAGTCATATCAGTGGCAGATAAGACTTGAGAGAATATTGATCTTACCTTTAGCTCCTTGTGGGTTTTACACTCCATACTTATCACTTCCACCTTTGGAAATTTCTACGATGATTCCTTGCACTTGGGGATTGTCAAGCTCTTTTCTGGCCCCATTGCCGGCGAGCAATAGCGTGGGGTTGATATTCTCGTGTATGCTTGTTTGCTTTCTTCACTAAGTAGATTTTGTTTTCCCTTCTTGTTCTTGTTTAGTTGTGGGTGAAACAAAAAAATTACAAAATGAAAATACAAAAAAATTACTTGCCTCTTATACCTAAAAACTTTTTTAAAGAGAAGTAATTGCAAGGTTGTGCATTGGAGAAGTGAGGGTCGACCTTTAACACTTGTGTTCATGCTCATGGAAACAATGTAGAACTTTTCATGGAAGTTTCTCAAAAATAAGTATCCCCTTGTATATATTTGTTGTATTATATAAATATTGTGTCATGGTTTGGCTTTAGAGTGTTTAAATTGCTTGTTTGGTGTGTGCAGTAGAAAAACGGAAACTTTTGTTGTAGTCTTTTATTTTTCATTTCTTACTGGAGCATGATAAAATCTTGAAATTTCTACACAGTGCTGCCCCGCAAATTGTTTAGATTTTCTGAATTTTTAAGAATTTTTGAAGTTACAAAAGTATACGGGAGTTTCATATTGCTACAGACTATCCTATTCTTGACAGATTCTGTTTTCTATGTGTTGTTTGCTTGTTTTGATGAATCTATGGGTAGTATCGGGGGGTATGAACCATGGTGAAGTTGGAATGCAGTAGATATAATGATAATATGAAATTGGAATGAGTTTACAACAGTACCTAAGGGTAGTGATTTGCTTTATTATACTAACGGATCTCACAAGATTGTTTGTTAAGTTTTGTGTGGATAAAGTGTTCGAAGAACGAGGAGTTACTGATATGAGAAGAATAAGGAGAGGCAAAAGCTCAAGCTTGTGGATTCCCAAGGCACCCCAAGTAAATATTTCAAGGATACTCAAGCATCTAAGCTTGTGTATGCCCCGGTTGGCATCCCATCTTTCTTCTTCAAACAATTATCGGTATACCTCGGTTTTTGTTTTGTTCACATGACATGCGTCTTTTGTGTTTATTTTTTCCTTTCTTTTCCTTTGTGATCCATGCTAGTATGATAGCCCTTCATTTATTTGTAGAATGCTTTTTTGTGCTTCACTTGAATCCTTTGAGTATGGCTTTATAGAATGCTCTTTGTGCTTCATTTCAATATTTTGAGTATAACTTTATAGAATGCTTCATGTGCCTCACTTATATATTTTGAGCTTGCATATTGGTAAATTTATATTATTTATAGAATGCTCTATGAACTTCACTTATATCTTTTATAGTATGAATAAAAGGATTATCGGAATTGGGCTTGGAAGACTATCATTCGAATATCATGCCTAGCTAAAAAGGCATTAAAGAAATGTGCTTGTTGGGAGGCAACCCAATATTTATCCTTACTGTTTTCGTGTGTTCTAATTATTAAGCTACTGTAGTAATCATGTTTTATAGCTTTAGTTTCAATAAAGTGCCATGTAAGACCTTTGGGACGGCTTACGGTGATAGTTGATTTGATCTTACTAAAAAATAGAAACTTTTGCGCTCAGGAAAACAATTCTCGTTTTTAACAGATTCTTGATAAAATACTGATTATTTTTGCAGAAAATTAATAAACTAATTTCCTAGGTTTTCCTAATTTTTCCTAATTTTTCAGAATTTTTGGAGTAGCAGAAGTATGGTTGTTGTTCAGATCATTATAGACTGTTCTGTTTCTCGTGGATTCTGTTTTCAGTGCATAGTTTGCTTGTTTTCTAGTTTATATGGCTTATATTGCTCAATATAAATTGTAGAAATGATATGATACAGTAGGCATTGTGTGAGAGCAATTATGAATCTTGTCTTTGACAGTACCAAAGTGAATGATTTACTCTTTATCATACTAACCCATCTCACGAAGTTCCGTTAAGTTTTGTGTGCTTGAAGTTTTCAAGTTTTGGGTGAGATATCGATACGAGGAGAATAAGGAGTGGAAAGACCCTATGTTTGGGGATGCCCAAGGCACCCCAAGGTAATATTCAAGGAAGACTCAAGTGCCTAAGATTGCGGATGCTCCCGAAGGCATCCCCTCTTTCGTCTTCGAAATCATTGGTATACCTTATTTGGAGCTATATTTTTATTAGTCACATGATATGTGTTTTGCTTGGAGCATATTTTCATTTTACTTGTTGTTTGAATAAAATCATTGGATCTGAAATCTTGAATGAGATAGAGTCCTCCCATGGCTGGTTAATTACTTGACTACTCATTGTTCTTCACTCGTATCTTTTTGGAGTAGTTTTGTCATTTACTCACGTGCTTCACTTATTTCCTATGAATAAATGGTTCAATGAATTGAATATCATAAATCTGAATTTATATATGTTTCATATGCTTATACCATGGGGAATAATGACTTCACACATAATATGTATAGGTGGTAAATTTATTGAAAGTTAGCAAACATAGTATTGGTCACTTGAACAATTCATGAAAGAATATTGAAGGAAGAGAGATTTCACATGTAAATATACTATCTTGGAAATCTTTTGTAATTGTGAGCACTCATTAAATATATGACATGCTAAAAAGTTGATGTTGGACAAGGAAGACAACATAATGGGTTATGTTTTCCTATATCCGAATAGAAGTTATATTGTCATGGATCCTCCAATATGTTGTGCTTGCCTTTCCCTCTCATGCTAGCAAATTCTCTGCACCAAGTAGAGATACTACTTGTGCTTCCAAATATCCCTTAAACCAGTTTTGCCATGAGAGTCCACCATACCTACCTATGGATTCAGTAAGATCCTTCAAGTAAGTTGTCATCGGTGCAAGCAATAAAAATTGCTCTCTAAATATGTATGATCTATTAGTGTGAAGAAAATAACCTTTATATGAACTTGTGATATTGAAGAAATATAAAGTGACGTTCTTTTGCATTAAGATTTTGTGCATCCAACCATAAAAGCGCAAGACAACCTCTGCTTCCCTCTGCGAAGGGCCTATCTTTTACTTTTATCTTCTACCCTTATACAAGAGTCATGGTGATCATCACCTTTCCTTTTTATACTTTTTCCTTTGGCAAGCACTATGTGTTGGAGAAATCCGTATAAATATATCCACTCAGATGTAGGTTTTCATAAAGTATTATTGTTGACATTAACCTCGAGGTAAAAGGTTGGGAGGCGAAATTATAAGCCCCTATCTTTATCTGTGTCCGATTAAAACTTTGAACCCATAAATATCACGTGAGTGTTAGCAATTGTGAAATACTAAATGATAGTTGAGTATGTGGAATTTGCTGAATCGAAGCTTTTACATAGACCCTTCCTGAAAATAACATGAATTGCAATTGTTTGATGACTAAGAACATGGTTTGTTTTCAAGAAAGTTTATGGTCTATACCTTAATTTGTGAATAGCTTGTTACTTGATCATAAGAAGTTTTATGAGTTGAGCTACTGTTTATGCTGAAGAATAATGCTAGAATAAGTGCTTGGAACTTTCATTGATCAAACTTGTGCACTTAATAGCATTCACACTTCATAAATTATTTCTTTTATCATTTACCTACTCGAGGACGAGCAGGAATTAAGCTTGGGGATGTTGATACGTCTCCAACGTATCTATAATTTAGGAAGTATTCATGCCATGTTTATAACAATTCTACATGATTATGGTATGGTTTGATTAGAACTAACCCGGACTGACGTTGTTTTCAGCAGAACTACTGTGGTGTTGTTTTTGTGCAGAAATAAAAGTTCTTGGAACGGGCTGAAAATTTACGGAGAATATTTTTGGAAAATATAAAAAATACTAGAGCAAAAAGATACCAGAGAAGAGTCACGGGCTAACCACAAGGGTGGGGGCGCACCACCCGTCCTTGTTGTCGCCTCGTGGGCCCCCTGGTGTGAAACCGACGCTAAGCTCTCCTATAAATCCTAAAACCCCCAGAACAGAAGGGAGATCGGGAGTTCCACTGCCGTAAGCCTCTGTAGCCACGAAAAACCAATCTAGGCCCTCTCTGGCACCCTACCGGAGGGGGCCATCATCACCGGAGGCCATGGAGGAGGATCCCAAAGGGGTCATCATCGCCATGGAGGCCAAGGACCAGAGGGGGAACTTCTCCATCTAGGGGGGAGGCCATGGAGGAGGAAGCACAAGGGGGATACTCTCCCCCTCTCTTTCGGTGGTGCCGGAGTGCCACTGAGGGAATCCTCGTCGCGCTGATTGTCTTCATCAACATCACCATCCTCATCTCTTTTACGCGGTCCACTCTCCCGCACCCCGTTGTAATCCCCAACTTGAACATGGTGCTTCATGCCACATATTATGATCCAATGATGTGTTGCCACCCTATGATGTTTTGAGTAGATTTTCTTTTGTCTTTTGGGTTGATTGATGATCCAGATTGCTACGAGTTGCATGTTTTATTTTGGTGTTGTCCTATGGTGGCTTTTGTGCCGCGCACACATAAAGGATTCTCGATGTAGGGTGTTGCAATAGGTTCATCGTTATCCCTGTTGTTTGGTTATCTCTGGAGTTGTCCCCGCGACCTCCGCGTGTTGCTAGACCCGCCTCTTGCTCATCCCGCGACGGGGGCTGCTGGCACGGAGCTTGTGCTTGGGTCCGTCCCTGTAGCACTGATAAACCTAAGAGACCAAGCTCTGGCTCGCGGCCGGCCCTGCGCATGTCACCTCACCGAGTCCTTAGTGCCTTCGTCTTCTTGCGGAAAGATCACCGGCGGGACAGCAAGTGCGACAGTGCGCTATTCTCTCTTTCTCTGACTAACTCACAGGGACCTCCGGAGTCGGAACCGTGGGCGGCACCGCCAGCAATTCGAGTCATGACCCCTCCAGGGCCAGCCGCCCCTTTTTCACACAATTCGCTTGCACGTTGAAGGGGGGCTCCTGAGAATTGCGCCTCAGGGGCTCCTACTGGCTCTCGAGCCCTCACCCCCTAGCCTTGACCACGGCATCGCGACCTGGCATACCAACGGTGGTTGAGCCTTGCTCGAGGGCTGAGACACGAGGACATAGGGCATTTAGATGCGTGTGGAAGAGGGGATCGGCGTAGCCCTGCCTAGGAGCACCACCACCAGGACATGGTTGGGCACTGCGCAACAACTGTCTTCATAGCAAGGGAACCGTCACGACCTCGCCAAGATAAGTCACCGCATTCACGTTGGCATAAACCTCATGATTCGGTATTTCGGCTCTTGTGACCTTGCTCAGGCAAGGACGTTTCCCTTTGGGCCTTCAGGAAGCCGCTTGCACACTAAAGGGGACCCCCTGAGCATCGCGTCTCGGGAGCTCTTACCGGACCTCGGGCCGCTGACCTCCTGGCCTTGACCACGGCATAACTACCTGGCATACCAGCGAAGGCTGAAGCCTTCCTGGGAACTGGGTCCTGTCAGCGTAGAGCACTAAGCTATCGCGAGAACAAAAGGGAACACCGTGCCAAGGCACGATACGCGATCACAACAACAAACCAGGAACAATAGCATTAAAGCAAAAGCATTACAATTTTTTACATACCCCCACGAGGCTCGTCATGATTTCGCAGGGAAAGCAAAAGAAGGGACCCAGAAGAACCCCGGCCTCAGCGACATCACCGACGACGCCGAGTCGACATTGTTGCTATGCTCCGGGCGTGGCAGCTCGGCGGCTCATAGCTATCGTCGTCGCTGGACTCCGAACAATCGCTGGACTCTGAAGAGTCACCGCTGCTGCCGGAGGAGCGGTTGGCAAGGCCAAGGGAAAGTTCAACGCCCGTGGCCGCGCCACCTTGACCACCTCTCCTAGAGGAGCATTCCAGGCACCGACCGTCCTCGCCAAAAACCTTGAAGAAGAGCGTCGAAGCCCCGTCGTATTCAAAGTGGATGGAGAGGGCTCCCTTCGGGCAGCAGACGCAGGTGATCTCGCCCCATCCTTGAGCCATGAAGACGTCGCCAGGGCGGACGACCTCGACCTCCGCCTCAGAATACTGACCGCAGCACCTGGTGTGCTGAAGCCATAGCTCGACCGGCCCATTCGGCGGAATCTCCTTTGCGAAGAACCATGAGAGCCGGATCCATGTGCGCAGCGGCATTGCCGCCCACACCACAAACTTGCGTGTCGTGCCTTTGGCATGGGGTCGTGATCTAGGTGGTCGTGCCGCCATCGCCCATCCTCCACCGTAGCCTTGTCCTTCGCGGCGTCGGGTGTTGTCCTTATGTGCGGTGCTCTGCACGTGAGCGTGCACAGGGAGCGGTAAGCCCAGCGGAGGCCATTCGTACCAAGGTCGCGTAACCTCCCGCTCCTCGTTAGCGTCGTGAGAGCGGCCAAGCCTCTTCATCGGCGGGAGTAGCCCAAGCCCTTCCATGGGGGCCTTCCCTTTCTCGGCCGCGGAGAACCTCCTCGCCGGCGCCATGTATGCTTCGACGAGACAACGAGATAGGAAGGAAGAAGAAGGAGCAA
Organism: Triticum aestivum; assembly: GCF_018294505.1. Classification (NCBI taxonomy): domain Eukaryota; kingdom Viridiplantae; phylum Streptophyta; class Magnoliopsida; order Poales; family Poaceae; genus Triticum; species Triticum aestivum. The sequence goes on from NC_057803.1 coordinate 361,109,009, forward strand.
GAAGCGGGAAGACGGAGATGAGCACGGGGGTTCCGGCCCCTCCCCCCCCCATTTATAGCCAGAGGGAGACCAACCGCCGTCCTCCCATGATCCCCTATAATGATGATCTTTTTGCATGCAGCAGGCTGTTGTCAGGTCGGACGGTTATCGAGGCAGCATGGGGAAGCGGAGATGCCCACATCTCATCAAGCGCCACACGTCAACCGGTTCCGTAGGCGGTTGGGGCCGCGGCGCTTCACCTCGAAGCCAAGTCCAAGCACGCCTTGGGCCCGGGGGCTACTGTCGGCGTTCTGGTAACCGGGGTACCCAGACTTGCCTGCATGCGGCCCACGGCGTGGCTCCCTCAACGGCCTGGTATGGCCCACCTTCAGCATTGACAATACAAGACCCACGTGAGGGGCCAAGCCTCGCGAGGCGGACGACACCAAGACCTCCAGAGGGAGCAGCCTCCCTAGGCTGTCTCCTTAGGAGTGGACATTTCTATGCACGCGCCCACCTCAAATAACTTTCATGGATATAAAAAGATAGATCTGATCAGAAACTCAAAGTTCATCCGATCCCAACAAACACACCGCAAAAAGAGTTACATCATATGGATCTCCAAGAGACCATTGTATTGAGAATCAAACGAGAGAGAGGAAGCCATCTACCTACTAACTACGGACCTGAAGGTCTACAAAGAACTACTCACGCATCATCGGAGAGGCACCAATGAAAGTGGTGAACCCCTCTGTGATGGTGTCTAGATTGGATCTGGTGGTTCTGGACTCTGCGGCAGCTGGAATTGATTTTCGTCGACTCCCCTAGGGTTTCTAGAATATAGGCGTATTTATAGAGCAAAGAGGTGGTCCGTGGGGCACCCGAGGTGGGCACAACCCACCAGGGCACGCCTAGGCCTCCTGGCGCGCTGTAACACCCGGATAATTAAGCTACAGTGAAACTCTGCTAATGATGCCTCGTCACCTCGGTTATTATTGTTAATCTTGCGTTAGTTCAAAATGTTTCAAATTGAAATTTTATTTAAAGGCAAACAACAAAAGTTTTCAAATATTAAAACTAAAGTGTTCGAAATGTGACATAATTAAACATACTAAATTAGGTACAACTTTTGTATTTTACCAAAACTAAAATATTTAAGGAAATAAGTGAAACAGTAAAGGAAAAATAAATAAAAAGAAAAGGAAAAACAGAAAAGAATGTAAAAGAAAAAGAAAGGAAGCAATTAAAGAGAAACAAGCCCATATGGGGCTGGGAGGCCCAACCCACCACACCTCCTCTCCCTCCTCACGCTACAGGAGGCAGAGAGAGGGCGTGACGGCCATCCCGCGGCTATGGCCGCTCCCCGGCAACGTGTCGTCCATCCCCCCAGCCCCCTCTCGGATAAGAGAAACCCTAGCCGTCTCTCTTCCTCCGAAACCCTAATCCCCACTTGTTCCTTCCCCTCGCCCGTGCTATCGATCTGGAGCTCCTCCGAGATGCATCGGAGCACGCCATCGTGAAATACCGCGGCCACCAGTCGAGGCTCTCCTCCGGACCGTGACCCCGAGCTTCGTCGTCGTCACCTTCATCGAGTATGCACACTAGGATGGATCGGGAAGCCTCGGAGACGACGCCTGCTTCCCTTCTTCTCCGACAACGTCTGTTGCCTTCCGTCGTCGATCCACTCGTCCTCAACCAGCCCCAGCCTCCCCAAGCGCGCCGACGAACCCCGTTGTGAGCCCCCCTACCTTGCTCTGCATCACCGGTTCCATCGCTTCCGTATATGCGCCGTCGCGGGACTTGTCGTTCCCAGTGATTCCGGCAACACCAGTGCCTCGTGCGACCTCCCGTGGATGTGCGCGACTACGGGATGCCCTCGTCCGCCCACTGCCAACTGCGCCCGCGCCCTCGTCCGCGGTCGCGCTCGCCGCTGCTCAGCATTGCTGAAGCTCCGCTCTTGTGCACGCTCACCCACGCCCGCAGCTCGTACAACCGCGGCGTGCCCCGCCTTCGCCCGGGCTCGCCGGGTCCGCGCGACGCTCTCTGCCGGTGCTCCGCTGCGGCCTGCCCACGCTCCCCTGCCGCTCGTCACGATCCCGCGAGCGCCCCGCCGTGTTCGGCCGTGCCCGCCACCGGTCGCGCGCCCGCCGTTCCCCGCCTCTGCTGCGCCTTTGCCGCGCCACACCTCTCCCCGTGCCCGTGCGTCGTTGCTCCTTGCTGCTCGCTGCTGCTTGCTGCTTTCCCCCACCGCCGCTCGCTGGAGGCCTCCTCCCACGCACGCTCTACCCACTGCTACCCGCTTGACATTGCCGCCGCCTTCGCCCGCTTCTAGCGCCGACAGTCGCGCCCCAACACCCCTCCTCACCAGCATCGCCCCCCCTCCCCCCGCTCACTCCCGCTCGCAGCTGCGCTGGCTAGCCGGCCACGCCGCGCCCTGCCCTCGGCCAGTGGCTGCGTGCGGGCTGTGGCCGCCGGCCACTACCGCTGGGCCCGGTCCAATAATTTGGGGGGCTAATCCCCATTAACTTAACCCCCACCTAATTAGTCTTTGGTCCAATGACATGTGGACCTTGTTGCCAAAAAATATTAAATCATCTAATAAAAGCAAAGAGAATGACACACGGGACCCACTGCACTATTCACCCTTTGACCAGTCAGATGTTGACTGAGTCAACTTAGTCAACATGCCCCACATGTCAGCCTCTGTAGACCCTGCTGTGTACACTTCACTATGTGCACATAGCATTTGTCTATTAATTTTGAATTAATAACAATTTTGGAATTTTGGAATATCTATTTAAAACTTTGAAAAATAATATAAAATAAACCGTAGCTCGGATGGGAAAACTTTATACATGAAACTTGCTCAGAACGACGAGTCAAATCCGGATACACACCCCGTTCGTCCGCCACGCATCCCTAGAATAGCAAACACGCAACTTTTCCCCCTCTTATTCATTTGTCTGAAAACGCGAAACACCGGGGATATTTTCTCGGATGTTTCCCCCTTCACCGGTATCACCTCATACCGCGTTACGGCACCCCTAGCACTGACTTGTCATGTCATGCATCGCTATGCATCCGTTTGCATTATATTCATTGTTTCTTCCCCCTCTTCTCTTCGATAGACTACGAGACTGACGCCGCTGTTGGTGCCCTGATCGACTACGCTGTTGATGACCCCTCTTTCTTGCCAGAGCAACCAGGCAAGCCCCCCCCCCCCTGATCACCACATATCGCATACTCTTTTCTGTACTGCTTGCATTAGAGTAGTGTAGCATGTTACTGTTTTTCGTTAATTCTATCCTGATGCATAGCCTGTCATTGTTGCTACAGATGTTGATACCTTACCTGCAATCCTAAATGCTTAGTATAGGATGCTAGTTTATCATCAATGGCCCTACATTCTTGTCAGTCTGCCATGCTATACTATCGGGTCGTGATCACGTCGGGAGGTGATCACGGGCATATACTTTTATACATATTATATGATACTTGTGGTGACTAAAGTCGGGTCGGCTCGTAGAGTACCCGCGAGTGATTCACAGATTGGGTCCGAAAGGACGTTTGTCCCGACGGCCTTCTAAGTGAATCTTTGTGGCGGAGCGACAGGGCAGGTTGAGGCCACCTAGGAGAGACATGGGCCTGGCCCTGGTTGGTGTCCGCAGTTATTTCAAAATAACACGCTTAACGAGATCTGGGTATTTGATCTGAGTCTGGCCACTAGCCTATACGCACTAACCAACTACACAGGAACAGTTATGGGCACTCGACGTCATGGTATCAGCCGAAGCCTCCTTGACGTCAGAGACTGAGCGGCGCGCGCTGGGTTGTGTGCAATTTTTCCTTATATAAGGGAGGCTACGTCTGGTTGCCGGCCGCGTATGCAACATGCAGGTGTGCAATGGGCGATGGGCCCAGACCCCTGCGCCATAGGATTTAGACCGACGTGCTGACCTCTCTGTTGTGCCTAGGTAGGGCTGCGACGTGTAGATCCTCCGAGGATGTAAGTGCATCTTGTGACGCCCCGAGACCGATGTGCCAGGTGTCGTCCAGTTATTCGCCGTCGTTGCCATCTCTTTTGCTTGCGTGTTGCATCTTACCATGTCATCATGTGCATTGCATCATCATGTTTTCAAAACTTGCATTCGTCCGGGTTCCCCCAGTTCCGTCCGTTGTCCGTTCTGAGTCCAGACATACTTGCACGCGCCCGCGGCACGTTCGAATATTATTTTAGAAGTGGCCGGAAAATATTCTCGGAATGGGATAAAAGTTGGCTGCGGTGTTGTTTTGTTGTTAGTAGGCCGCCTGCAAAGTTTCATCGCATTAGGAGTCTGTTTGACGCCCCAACGGATAACTATAGCGACAATATAGCCGGTCTAACGTCGGACGTTTTCGGTCTCCGAAAACAGTCGTCGGGCCTCCCTCTCTTCTCTTCTCTTAGCTCGAGACCGTCTACATAGCCCACTACCTACCGCCAGGCCCAGCCTAACCTCTCTCGTCAGCCCGCGGGCTCCTCACGCGCGCCCAGAGGTTGTCCCGGACCCGTCCCAGGCGGTCGTCACCGTTGGATTCGAATCATCCCCAAACATCCCTAAAATATCTGCGATTATTTGTTTGGACTCCCAAAGCATTTTACTTCGAACCGTCCGATTACGATCAGAGGGACCTAGATAACCTCAAACCTTATCTCCTACCTATATAATCGTTGTAACCCTAGACCTAGATGTCCCATCCATCCCTCTCATCTCGCCGCCGCCACCCACTCACCATCTCCATCGAGATCCTCCCAGATCCATTCACTCCACCCAGCCGACATGACCAACTCCCTCGTTTTCAGCACAAGCCAATCTCCTCCTCCTTCCAATCGATCCAACCAAGCCGCGTCGCTCTAATCCCGCAGGAGCCCGAGCTCCTCTGCCTAGCAGCGCCCGATCTTCCCTCATCCCCGAGCTCCACTCGAACCCCCTCCTGCTTTGCTTCGTCCTGCTCTCCGAGCCCAACAGGAGAGGGGCTCCTCCATGGCGTGCTCCTCACCGAGCCCCACCTCATCGCCGGAGAGGATCTCCTGCAGGACCTCCGGCCTCTTCCCACGATTCAGCCGCAGCAGCACCCGAGGGCCTCCACCAGCTCACCGCCGCAAACTCCACCACGATCCGGAGGCACCAGGACCCTGTCGCCATGCCTACTGCCGCCTGCATAGAGCGAGGGGACGAGCTCCTCCTCGGCCAGCCACGTCGTCCTCTTGACCCCGACATCTGCGTGCCGGCCTCAAGCTCGACCTCGCCTCATCGCCCGACGACCGGCGCCGCTGCCGTCGACCACCACCAAGGGAGCACCACGGCGCCCCGTTTTCTCGCGCCCCCTCTTGAACTAGGAGCCGGAGCTCGTCCACGCACTGGCCAGCAGCAGTGCGCCCCGCCTCGACTCGCCATGGAGACCACCGTGGCAAGGCTAGCCCTTGTCGCCCTTCTCCTTTTCCATCCTTTCTTCTTCCACCTCCCTAATCTCTCTGCTCCCTCTCTCTGCCGCCATGGACAGGGCTTCGACGCCGCTGCCTCCTCTGCTTCAGAGCAACGCGCCGCCCCATGGATCCTTCTCTGCCTGGAGCTTCTTCACCTGCATCCTCCCCCCTCCGTCCAGATCTGCCGTCTCCGCATCCCTTCCTTCATCTCCGGCGAGCAGTCGTGCCGCCGCGGCTCTGCTTCCCGTCGAGCAGAGCAGCGCGCCCGCTCGTCCCTGTCGCGTTGACCACGATGACGCCTGACCAGATCCAGCCGGCCCACTTGCCCCGCCAGCTTGCTGCTTCCACCACATGGGCCTTAGCCCAATGTGAGCCACCCCAAGCGCCCCCTCCTTTTTTTTCTTACCGCTGGGCCAGTTCAGTTTCGGCCCAGTGGATGTTTTTTTTGGTTCTGCGAATTTAGCTAATTTCCAGGGATTTGCATATTTACAGAAAACCCCCTAGCCTTCATGCATTTAATATCTCACAAACTAAGCATCACATGTAAAAACTTTGTATATGAAACTTGCTTAGTTTTTCATCTAGTTTCATAATATGTCTTTTTCATCCATGTTTAAAATGTTTAATATGTTGTTTGATTAAATTTTCTTAAATAACTTGCTAAAATGCTTTATTTCATAACTTAATAACCGTAGCTCCAAACCTAACAAACTTTATATGTAAATGGGGTAGAATTTTGCATAGTTTAACTTTGTGGCATCACTTTGCATGTTTAACAACTACAAAATATGGTTTAGGGCAGAACAGTACCAAACCAAATATATGCATATGAGGGTTTTCCGGACTTGTTGTTTGTTGTTCTGGCCACATTTAAACTTGCCTAGATGGGTAGTTTTCATTTGCTTCACCCTCTTGCCATGTTTAACAACATTTAATATTGTTGGGTACATAAACGAGATCGAACTAAATAACTTGAATGTGGTGTTTCGTCAATATGCAACGGAGTTGCATATTGTGCTCCACTTAATTTGTAGGGTTGCGTGTGCACTTTGCCATGCCATGCTTCATTAAACCGGACATGCATTATACTTGATTATGCATCATGCCATGATTATGTGATGGTTGTTTACTATGTTGTTTGCTCCTTTCTGGTGTTGCTTCTTCGGGTTGGTTCCGGTAATGTTGTGTTTGTGAGGATCCGTTGACTACGTTCGTTTGTCTTCTTCATGGACTCGTTTTTCTTCCTTGCGGGATTTCAGGCAAGATGACCATACCCTCGAAATCACTTCTATCTTTGCTTGCTAGATGCTCGCTCTTTTGCTATGCCTATGTTGCGATACCTACCACTTGTTTATCATGCCTCCCATATTGTTAAGCCAAGCCTCTAACCACCTTGTCCTAGCAAACCGTTGTTTGGCTATGTTACCGCTTTGCTCAGGCCCTCTTATAGCGTTGTTAGTTGCAGGTGAAGATTGAAGTTTGTTCCTTGTTGGAACATGGAGATGTTGTTCCTTGTTGGAACATGTTTACTTGTTGGGATATCACAATATCTCTTATTTAATTAATGCATCTATATACTTGGTAAAGGGTGGAAGGCTCGGCCTTATGCCTGGTGTTTTGTTCCACTCTTGCCGCCCTAGTTTCCGTCATATCGGTGTTATGTTCCCGGACTTTGCGTTCCTTACGCGGTTGGGTTATAATGGGAACCCCTTGACAGTTTGCCTTGAATAAAACTCCTCCAGGAAGGCCCAACATTGGTTTTACCATTTGCCACCTAGCCTTTTCTTTCTCTTGGGTCGGCCAGCCCAAGGGTCATCTTATTTGAACCCCCCCCCCCCCGGGCCAGTGCTTCTCTAAGTGTTGGTCCAACCCAGAGCACCGTGCGGGGCCGTCCCTTGGCAACTTGGGTTATGTTGGCTCCCGTACGCTTAGCTTATCTGGTGTGCCCTGAGAACGAGATATGTGCAGCTCCTATCGGGATTTGTCGGCACAGCGGGTGGTCTTGCTGGACTTGTTTTACCATTGTCGAGGATGTCTTGTAACCGGGATTCCGAGTATGATCGGGTTTTCCCGCTAGAAGGAATATCTTTCGTTGACCGTGAGAGCTTGTGATTGGCTAAGTTGGGACACCCCTACAGGGTTTTGAACTTTCGAAAGCCGTGCCTGCGGTTATGGGCAGATGGGAATTTGTTGATGTCCGGTTGTAGAAAACCTGAAGTTTACCTTAATTAAAATTCACCAATCGCGTGTGTAACCGTGATGGGCTCTTCTCGGCGGAGTTCGTGAAGTGAACACGGTGTTGGAGTTATGCTTGACGTAGGTTGTTCTAGGATCACTTCTTGATCATAGTTTTATCGACCGTGCCTTGCCTTCTCTTCTCGCTCTCATTTGCGTATGTTTAGCCACCATATATGCTAGCCGCTTGCTGCAGCTCCACCTCATACTTTTCCTTACCCATAAGCTTAAATAGTCTTGATCGCGAGGGTGCGAGATTGCTGAGTCCCCGTGACTCACAGATACTTCCAAAACCAGTTTGCAGGTGCCGATGTCACCGAGCAGGTGACGCAATCAAGCTCAAGGAGGAGCTCGATGAAGATCTTATCCTTTATGTTGTTCCGTTCTAGTTGATCAGTAGTGGAGCCCAGTTGGGGTCGATTGGGGATCTGTGTAGCATTTGGGGTAGTCTTCTTTCATTTTGGTTCCGTAGCCGGACCTTGATTGTATTTGAATGATGTAATGCTTTATTCATGTATTGTGTGAAGTGGCGATTGTAAGCCAACTATGTATCTCTGTCCCTTATGTATCACATGGGTTGTGTGAATATTACCTCACTTGCGACATTGCTTTCAATGCGGTTATGCCTCTAAGTCGTGCTTTGACACGTGGGAGATATAGCTGCATCGAGGGCATTACAAGTTGGTAATCAGAGCCTTCCCCGACCTTAGGAGCCCCCCTGCTTGATCGAATAGCTGGCGTTGTTGAGTCTAGAAAAATGTTTTGAGTCATTCAGGATTATATATATCGGAGAGTAGGACTTCTTTTTACTCCTCATCCCCTTCGTCGCTCTGGTGAGGCATCCTGACGTAGAGTTTTGACTCTTCTCTTCTCAAATTTCACTAAAAAAGATTTGGGATCACGCGGATATCTTGGAATCGTTCCGATGGTTTTGTGACGAGAACATTGTTCTTGGTGCCTCCTATCATTTAGGGGTTGTGGCAGTGTCCCGGGGAGTTGAGCTCCGAGGTGTTGTCGTCACAATTTTATCGTTGCAGTTCTGGAATACCTGAGTTTAGTTTCGCCGACATCGAAAATCTCTTTTGTGCAGTTGTTGGTGAGATAACCTCGACGCCACCCAGTACTGGGGAAGGAGTTCAGGAGTATTGCCATAACTCGTATAACGGATGCTTTTCGAAGGTTGAGGTAGACAATTTCCGAAGGTTTCTTGGTTATGTGTTGAAGGATGGATACAGCTGGATGTAGGATTTGCTAGTTTTAGGTGAGATATTATGCTTCCCCTGTATCCCCAACACCTAATTGCATAACCAGAAAATTTCGGGAGTTTATAAGTGGGAATTCAAGTAGCTCTTAGGATATCTTTCCGACAGATGTATGATATGAAATTGGGGTTCGACGTCTAGTGGTTCGCCTATTCACGGTTGGTTTTATAGTGGTCTCGTTGTGTCTTAAAGAGTCCTTGGCTATGCCGACTCGGGGACACTTCGTATGTCATGTGCACTGCCTTGTACATGATGGTGTTGTACGATCAAGCCCGTGTAGGCCCCACCACGAAAACTTCGGACGAAATTTCTATCATATGTTTGTTCTGGCTTATTCTGCAAGCCAATCCTTTGTTTTGTTTTGAGTTGTGGTATTCGAGTTGCTTCAGAGACAAATGTGGATTCCATCCCTTTCCTAAGCGGTGTTCTCATATTCCTATGTGAATACTAATCCTTCATGATAATCGAGATTGGCATGTCAATCCTTTTCAACCGGTGTGTCTCTCTTCAAGTGGATCCGTTCATTTTCAACTTTCACAAGATCCAATCTCAGTTTTCTCAACGGTGTTCGTTTCATCCGCCCCAAGTTGTCTTTGTTTTTTCCCCACCCACCCCCCCTTTTTTTCTTCGAGGACTAAGATTTCTTATTCAAGTATCCTTTTATTGATGTGAAGTCTCTCCATTCTTTCCCTCCAATGTTCTTATCCGATGATTCTCATGAAGATTCTAATGGAACCTCAAGTTCATCATTATTCATTCTCTTTCTTCTCCGGTGGAACTAATTCAGACTTTGTTGATCATATCCTTTCCTTGTTTCAAATGCCTTCTCATACCGGTGCACCTCATAATATTTCATTTCTCGATATTAAATTCTTCCGGAGTGTTCAAGATATCTTGAAGATTCGTGTTTCCACTCTACATTCGTTCAAGCTCTTTCGAGGATGTATTCTCATTCAAGTCATTTAATTCAACCGGTGCAACCTCTATTTTAAATCGTTCAACGGTGTTTCTTTTGAGTGGGCCCTAACCCACATGTCTTTTCCTAGGATCTTACCTGACTCTTCTTATTTTCCCGGAGCTATCCAAATTTCTTTTCGAAGTGTGACGTAAGAATGAATTTTCATCAGTCAGAGGGTTTCTCCAAGATCTTTCAAATTCTTTTCATCGTTGGCTCAACCTTTACATTCTTCATTCCGGAGTGCCTCAATAATTCATGGTGGTGTTTCTCGTCGTCATTCTTAGAATTGAAGACCGAAGAAGATTTTTCCTCTAAATCTTGCTCCTTTCTCTTCAAGATTCATAGCTCTAGCTTCGTACCATCCTCTCATAATTGTTTTCGATTGTGAGAATTCTTTTCACCTATCCGGAGCAATTCAAGATTCTGTTCAGTTTGTTCATCCGGAGTCCATCATCTCAGATTTATTCATTCTCAGGTTTCGGCTCTCTTTCTCTAAATCTTACTGGTGCATCATTCAAGTTTTCTCTAATCAGTCGTCATCCCTTCATTCTCATGTATCTAGTTTGTCTCAAGTATCTTCGTCCATTTGCAAATTCTTCCCGGTGTTTCTTTATCTTTTACTTCGTTTATTTTAATTCTTAAGGTGGTTCGTTCAAGAGTTCCTCTTCCTTCGTTTATCATATCAATTCATTTGTTGTTTCAATTCTACCGGCGGTTCATAGGAGACCTTCCCAAGTTGGCGCTATATCTCTCTTAATCCTTGCTACGAGAATAAGTAGTGTGCCAAATCCGTTGATTGTCATCAATTTAATTGGGGAAGGATAAGCATAATGTAATTCTTATTCTTGTTTCATCCAAATGATTCAATTCCTTATTCCGGAGTGGTTCATCATACATATTCTTGGTTTCAAGTGCTCATCTTTCTCTCCCGGAGTTCCAAGCTCTCGCAATTATGTAATCACGGAGATTTATCTAAGTCATTACAAGGATTCACCTTGTGCTTTCAACTTCTCTTTCTTTTCGTTTGATCATCCTTTTGTTACCGGAGTTCTTCATGGAGGTTCTACATGATGGTTCATCAAGGATTTAATTCCTTCTCCAAGTTTTTCATCGAGATTCTCTTCTAAGAAGCTCAAGCTTTCTTCTTGCAATCTGGAGTGCATTGGTTCTCTCTTATCTTCTTGAGATGGTATTATGTCATTCTTGATAAGTTGAGTTCATGTTTCATGATTCACAGGTTGTTAAGAATGGGGTATTTTAAATCCATCAACCTCTTCGTTGGAGCTATCTTGGGTTATATTTCACCTAAAGCTTTCCCTAAGGATTGTTGCTATTTACGGTGCTTATAAATGATCCAAGTTCTTCATTTATCCTCCCGGTGAGATAGCTTCTCGTCTATTTGTTCTTATCAATCCAATTCATTTTCCCGTGAGTGGCAGGTTGTCACCTCATAATTTTGAGATGTATTCCTTAAGACCATATCAAGCTTATTCTTTTCGTTGTTGGTGTTCCAACAACTCCGTTCGACCCTTCTCCTAAGAATGCCTTCTCAAACTCTTTTGTGACAGAAGTTGCCATTTTCTTCTCCATTCTTTTATTTAAATTATCTGTATTCTATTCTTTTGTTCCGGAAGCTTTGTGATGTTGCTCTCTTCACTCATCGTCTCGGATTGTGAAGATCATGTTCTTTCCTTGCTTATCCCATTTAACCGGAGTGCCATGCCCTCTGTTCAAGTTCTTCCCATTCTGTCAAGTTTTGGGCTCCCTTCTCAACCAGAGTGCCGTCTGAAATCGTTCTTACCCTTTGTGCCATTCTTTCAATAATTCCGGAGGTAGTGTGTTGTTGATTTCATCAAGTATCCTCTCATCTTGTCAAGTTCTTGTTAATTCCTTCCATTTTCAGTCGGAGTGTTGTCCAAATTATATCATTCTTAATCCTTCTCTATCTTGACTTAACCGGAGTGGTTTCAATATATATCTTGCCCTTCAACCTCAAGGTTTTTCGCAATGTTCTTTGTCCCTCTTTTCTAACGGAGTGTTTTCGACTTTGTTCACCTTCGTTGTATTCTTTTCTCAAATTTGTTCAACCTCGCAAGGTTCTTTGGTTTCACTTGTTTGTCAAAGAAGAAACTTAGTTTTACCTCTTCTCTTTCTCTTCCGTTTTTCTCTCTGGTGCCATTCTAGATCTCGGGACGAGATCCACTCGTAGTGGTGGAGTGTTGTGACGCCCCGAGACCGATGTGCCAGGTGTCGTCCAGTTATTCGCCGTCGTTGCCATGTCTTTTGCTTGCGTGTTGCATCTTACCATGTCATCATGTGCATTGCATCATCATGTTTTCAAAACTTGCATCCGTCCGGGTTCCCCCAGTTCCGTCCGTTGTCCGTTCTGAGTCCAGACACACTTGCACGCGCCCGCGGCACGTCCGAATATTATTTTAGAAGTGGCCGGAAAATGTTCTCGGAATGGGATGAAAGTTGGCGTGCGGTGTTGCTTTGTTGTTAGTAGGCCGCCTGCCAAGTTTCAACGCATTAGGAGTCCGTTTGAAGCCCCAACGGATAACTATAGCGACAATATAGCCGGTCTAACGTCGGGCGTTTTCGGTCTCCGAAAACAGTCGCCGGGCCTCCCTCTCTTCTCTTCTCTCAGCTCGAGACCATCTACATAGCCCACTACCTACCGCCAGGCCCAACCTAACCTCTCTCGTCAGCCCGCGACCCTCCTCGCGCGCGCACCCAGAGGTTGTCCCGGACCCGTCCCAGGCAGTCGTCACTGTTGGATTCGGATCATCCCCAAACATCCCTAAAACATCTGCGATTATTTGTTTGGACTCCCAAAGCATTTTATTTCGAACCGTCCGATTACGATCGGAGGGACCTAGATAACCTCAAACCTTATCTCCTACCTATATAATCGTTGTAACCCTAGACCTAGATGTCCCATCCATCCCTCTCATCTCGCCGCCGCCACCCACTCACCATCTCCATCGGGATCCTCCCAGATCCATCCACTCCACCCAGCCGACACGACCAACTCCCTCGTTTTCAGCACAAGCCAATCTCCTCCTCCTTCCAATCGATCCAACCAAGCCGCGTCGCTCTAATCCCGCAGGAGCCCGAGCTCCTCTGCCCAGCAGCGCCCGATCTCCCCTCATCCCCGAGCTCCACTCGAACCCCCTCCTGCTTTGCTTCGTCCTGCTCTCCGAGCCCAACAGGAGAGGGGCTCCTCCATGGCGTGCTCCTCACCGAGCCCCACCTCGTCGCCGGAGAGGATCTCCTGCAGGACCTCCGGCCTCCTCCCACAATTCAGCCGCAGCGGCACCCGAGGGCCTCCACCAGCTCACCGCCGCAAACTCCACCACGATCCGGAGCCACCAGGACCCTGTCGCCACGCCTACTGCCACCTGCATCAAGCGAGGGGACGAGCTCCTCCTCGGCCAGCCACGTCGTCCTCTTGACCCCGACCTCTGTGTGCCGGCCTCAAGCTCGACCTCGCCTCATCGCCCGACAACCAGCGCCGCTGCCGTCAACCACCACCAAGGGAGCACCACGGTGCCCCGTTTTCCCGCGCCCCCTCTCGAACCAGGAGCCGGAGCTCGTCCACGCGCTGGCCAGCAGCAGTGCGCCCCGCCTCGACTCGCCATGGAGACCACCGCGGCAAGGCCAGCCCTCGTTGCCCTTCTCCTTTTCCATCCTTTCTTCTTCCACCTCCCTAATCTCTCTGCTCCCTCTCTCTGCCGCCATGGACAGGGCTTCGACGTCGCTGCCTCCTCTACTTCAGAGCAACACGCCGCCCCATGGATCCTTCTCTGCTTGGAGCTTCTTCACCTGCATCCCCCCCTCCGTCCAGATCTGCCGTCTCCGCCTCCCTTCCTTCCTCTCCCGCGAGCAGCCGTGCCGCCGCGGCTCTGCTTCCTGTCGAGCAGAGCAGCGCGCCCGCTCGTCCCTGTCGCGTTGACCGCGATAATGCCTGAGCCAGATCCAGCCGGCCCACTTGCCCCGCCAGCCTGCTGCTTCCACCAACTGGGCCTTAGCCCAATGTGAGCCACCCCAAGCGCCCCCTCCTTTTTTTCTTACCGCTGGGCCAGTTCAGTTTCGGCCCAGTGGATGTTTTTTTTGGTTCTGCGAATTTAGCTAATTTCCAGGGATTTGCAGATTTACAGAAAACCCCTAGCCTTCATGCATTTAATATCTCACAAACTAAGCATCACATGTAAAAACTTTGTATATGAAACTTGCTTAGTTTTTCATCTAGTTTCATAATATGTCTTTTTCATCCATGTTTAAAATGTTTAATATGCTATTTGATTAAATTTGCTTAAATAACTTGCTAAAATGCTTTATTTCATAACTTAATAACCGTAGCTCCAAACCTAACAAACTTTATATGTAAATGGGGTAGAATTTTGCATAGTTTAACTTGGTGGCATCACTTTGCATGTTTAACAACTACAAAATATGGTTTAGGGCAGAACAGTACCAAACCAAATATATGCATATGAGGGTTTTCCGGACTTGTTGTTTGTTGTTCCGGCCTCATTTAAACTTGCCTAGATAGGTAGTTTTCATTTGTTTCACCCTCTTGCCATGTTTAACAACATTTAATATTGTTGGGTACATAAACGAGATCGAACTAAATAACTTGAATGTGGTGTTTCGTCAATATGCGACAGAGTTGCATATTGTGCTCCACTTAATTTGTAGGGTTGCTTGTGCACTTTGCCATGCCATGCTTCATTAAACCGGACATGCATCATACTTGATTGTGCATCATGCCATGATTATGTGATGGTTGTTTACTATGTTGTTTGCTCCTTTCCGGTGTTGCTTCTTCGAGTTGGTTCCGGTAACGTTGCGTTTGTGAGGATCCGTTGACTATGTCCGTTTGTCTTCTTCGTGGACTCGTTTTTCTTCCTTGTTGGATTTCAGGCAAGATGACCATACCCTCGAAATCACTTCTATCTTTGCTTGCTAGATGCTCGCTCTTTTGCTATGCCTATGCTGCGATACCTACCACTTTCTTATCATGCCTCCCATATTGTTAAGCCAAGCCTCTAACCACCTTGTCCTAGCAAACCGTTGTTTGGCTATGTTACCGCTTTGCTCAGCCCCTCTTATAGCGTTGTTAGTTGCAGCTGAAGATTGAAGTTTGTTCCTTGTTGGAACATGGAGATGTTGTTCCTTGTTGGAACATGTTTACTTGTTGGAATATCACAATATCTCTTATTTAATTAATGCATCTATATACTTGGTAAAGGGTGGGAGGCTCGGCCTTATGCCTGGTGTTTTGTTCCACTCTTGCCGCCCTAGTTTCCGTCATATCGGTGTTATGTTCCCGGACTTTGCGTTCCTTACGCGGCTGGGTTATAATGGGAACCCCTTGACAGTTTGCCTTGAATAAAACTCCTCCAGGAAGGCCCAACATTGGTTTTACCATTTGCCACCTAGCCTTTTCTTTCCCTTGGGTCGGCCAGCCCAAGGGTCATCTTATTTTAACCCCCTCGGGCCAGTGCTTCTCTAAGTGTTGGTCCAACCCAGAGCACCGTGCGGGGCCGTCCCTTGGCAACTTGGGTTACGTTGGCTCCCGTACGCTTAGCTTATTCGGTGTGCTCTGAGAACGAGATATGTGCAGCTCCTATCGGGATTTGTCGGCACAGCGGGTGGTCTTGCTGGACTTGTTTTACCATTGTCGAGGATGTCTTGTAACCGGGATTCCGAGTCTGATCGGGTTTTCCCGCTAGAAGGAATATCCTTCTTTGACCGTGAGAGCTTGTGATGGGCTAAGTTGGGACATCCCTGCAGGGTTTTGAACTTTCGTAAGCCGTGCCCGCGATTATGGGCAGATGGGAATTTGTTAATGTTCGGTTGTAGAAAACCTGAAGTTTACCTTAATTAAAATGCACCAATCGCGTGTGTAACCGTGATGGTCTCTTCTCGGCAGAGTTCGGGAAGTGAACACGGTGTTGGAGTTATGCTTGACGTAGGTTGTTCTAGGATCACTTCTTGATCATAGTTTTATCGACCGCGCCTTGCCTTCTCTTCTCGCTCTCATTTGCGTATGTTTAGCCACCATATATGCTAGCCGCTTGCTGCAGCTCCACCTCATACTTTTCCTTACCCATAAGCTTAAATAGTCTTGATCGCGAGGGTGCGAGATTGTTGAGTCCCCGTGACTCACAGATACTTCCAAAACCAGTTTGCAGGTGCCGATGTTACCGAGCAGGTGACGCAACCAAGCTCAAGGAGGAGCTCGATGAAGATCTTATCCTTTGTGTTGTTCCGTTCTAGTTGATTAGTAGTGGAGCCCAGTTGGGGTCGATCGGGGATCTGTGTAGCATTTGGGGTAGTCTTCTTTCATTTTGGTTCCGTAGCCGAACCTTGATTGTATTTGAATGATTAATGCTTTATTCATGTATTGTGTGAAGTGGCGATTGTAAGCCAACTATGTATCTCTGTCCCTTATGTATTACATGGGTTGTGTGAAGATTACCTCACTTGCGACATTGCTTTCAATGCGGTTATGCCTCTAAGTCGTGCTTCGACACGTGGGAGATATAGCCGCATCGAGGGCGTTACACATCTAGTGCCCCTTAGTGATTTTGGTGTATTGAAGACTTCTAGGTTAAGGGACTAATGCGTTTGTGAGTGTACACAGGTCTATAAGTCTATGAGAAGTTTGATATTTACAAAGAAAGTCGACCCCTAAAAATGAAGTTCTTCGACTGAAGACTTTGGATTTCTGAAGACTTTGAAAGTGAAGAAATTGGTGTGACCTTGAAGACTTGGTATTCATTCGAGGAACATGAAGCGTGAAGACTTTTGTTTTCGTAGTTTCATTTTCTCTTTCTTGAGTCATAGGAAACACCGTACTGTTAAAGGGGGTCGAGGAAATACTAAGGAAAAATTATCATGTGATGCTCAACTCAAAATCCTACACCTACCAATCCTTTCGAGTGAAGCCATTGGAAATCTCATACAGTCCAGTCATATTCTTCAGTGACAGAGACGAAGTTCTTCTGGTCTCTAAGGAATTTGTTCTGACTGAGGAGTTAAGAATTCGCCAGTGCGGATTGCCTACACAGTGAGGAACATGATAACCCTGAGGATTTTGCCACTCAAAATTCCGACTGTTGTTGTGCTATGCGCCAGCTGTCCCAAAATATCTATCCACCTAACGGTCATATCATTGAAGGGCATTTATGTCTTATCATGTCGGGCTACTCCCTAGGCTATAAATAGCCGCCCCCTACAACCACTAGCTGGTTGGCAGCTCCGAGAGAAACTGACACTTGTCATTTGAGAGCAACCCATCCTCCGAGGACTTTGAGCGAAAATCATCAAGTGAGGAAAACCCAAACCCAAACACCTACAAACCCCAAGTGATCGAACATCACTGAAGAGATTAATCATGCGTGGATCCGACGCTTGTTACCTTTGAAGACTGTGCTTCTTCCAGACGGTTAGGCGTCATGGTCTAGAGCATCCAAGAGGAATTGTGGATCGCCGAGTGACCAAGTTTGTGAAGGTTTGGAAGTCACCTGAAGACTTACCACGAGTGATTGGGTGAGGTCTGTGTGACCTTAGCTCAAGGGGAATACGGTGAGGACTAAGTGTCCTGAGCTGCGTGTTTAGGACTGGGTGTCCGGGACTGTGTGTCTTTAGGTTTAAATACCTAGCCGCCCTAACCAGACGTACAACTGAGACAGCAGTTGGAACTGGTCTACCAAATCATTGTCTTCACCAAGCTTACTGGTTCTATTTCCTCAACTCTTTCATTTCCTCATAACTGTGTTGTGTGCTTGTTCATATCTGTGTTTGATGACTTTGACTGAAGATTTTCTCAATTTCCTCAGTTCAATTTCTTCAGTCTGTTTGTCTTCATCCTGTGTTATCTTGTGCTTACGCTCTCTGTACTCTGTGCTTGTCTTCATTTCATCATGATGACTATGCTTGTGCTCTGTTATGTTTACTTTTGAGTACTTATTCCGCTGCTAGTAGTTCTTCGCTAAGGTTTTTTCCTCACCGGTAAATTCCTCAGTGAAGAATTCATAAAAATTGCCTATTCACCCCCCTCTAGTCGATATAACGCACTTTCAATTAGTATCAGAGCAAGGTACTCCCTTGTTCTGTGTGATTTTGGTTTAACCACCTGGAGTTTAGTTATGTCGACCGCAGG